>NC_141877.1:388939209-389246709 GCF_056163025.1 Triticum urartu
TGGGCGCCAAAGCACCCTCTCCACCCCACCCTCCTCCGTCCGCCGCTGTCCGCCACCCCATCCACCGCCGTCCTCCTCCACCATGCCGGAGCTGATACCCCGACGCCGCTGTCCATTACAAGAGATCGACCTCTCTCATCCACGGCTTCGGACTTGGATCCTTGCATCCCGTCCTCTCGCTTCATCCTCACCGTCGTCCACCTTGTTGGCGCCGCTCCTGCGACCGTCTCGTCCACCGCGCCCCACCGCCACCATCTACCCTCCTAGATATGCTTCCACGCCGCCGACAGCCATCGCTACCGCAGCACCGTCAAATTCTCAGCAGATGCGTACACGGCACCGTACCAGAGGCGGTACTCTTTCATATCTGCTCAACTTATTTATCGCAGCAAGAAAATAGATCGCCACTGCTTTACTCTGATTTCTTGTCTTGGTTGCGAAGTTGCCTTTGTCCGGTTTGCACCTTCAGATCCGCCATGGCACGCTCAATACCATACTCACAATGCTAATGGTTTTCCCCTTTTATATTCCACACTAGTTAAATCACAGTAGACTAAATTTCAAAATTGGGTTAGTCGATTTTTCAGAGCTCGTCGGAGTTTGCCGGTGCGATCCAAGGGGCTCGGGTGGGGACGGTGGTTGAGGGAGTCCCGGACTAGGGGATCTCCGGACAGCCGGACTATATCCTCTGGCCGGACTATTGGACTATGAAGATACAAGATTGAAGACTTTGTCTCGTGTCCGGATGGGACTCTACTTGGCGTGGAAGGCAAGCTAGGCAATACGGATATGTATATCTCCTCCTTTGTAACCGACCTTGTGTAACCCTAGCCCCTCCAGTGTCTATATAAACCGGAGGGTTTTAGTCCGTAGAACAACATACATTCATACCATAGGCTAGCTTTTAGGGTTTAGCCTCTCCGATCTCGTGGTAGATCTACTCTTGTACTACCCATATCATCAATATTAATCAAGCAGGACGTAGGGTTTTACCTCCGTTAAGAGGGCCCGAACCTGGGTAAAACATCGTGTCCCCTGCCTCCTGTTACCATCCGCCTTAGACGCACAGTTCGGGACCCCCCACCCGAGATCCGCCGGTTTTGACACTGACATTGGTGCTTTCATTGAGAGTTCCACTGTGACGTCGCCAGAAGGAAGGATGCCTCGTCTCGTCTTTAAAGATGGTACTACTGTTGGGGGAGCTTTGGCTGTCGGCCAAACTCTCCGGCTAGGCGGATTTATCATGACCGCCTGTTCGGCCGCCGCGCCAACGATGACTTCTCGGGTCATCGAAAACAGCCTCCACGTCAAATCGGCACTCACCGAACAGATGGATCCAATGGAGCTCGCCTCCTTAAATGAGCTCTTGGATCGCATTGCCGCCCTGGGAGTCGCTACGGACTATGATCGGATTGGGCTTAAACCCGATCAGAGGGAGATTAACTCTCCGCCGGTCACCCATCATATTGCAGTGGTGGAGGAACAACACGGCGACCTCTCCTCCATATTGAGGACCAACTATGTCCGAATTCCCGAGCTCTCTGAGCCGGATACCCGTTCGCGGGAGGACAGCATCCAATCCCTGAACTTAGAGTCAGGCAGCGGGCCAGGATTATCGGGCAACACCCCGGAACCAGAATTTCCAAAATTGAAAATTCCTCGGCCCCTGGATCCCAGGTCGGGTAAGGGTTCGGATTCAATTCCACCCACCCACCCAAACATAAGCGATCTTTCCCACATCAGGCAAGAGCCCCAGGAAACAGTACATCACTATTGGGCCAGATTCCTCCTTGCGATGAACAAGGTTAAGGACTGTCGCAAGGAAGACGCAATCTTATTTTTCTATAATAATTGCACGGACAAGGGAATCCTTAATGCCATAAATCATCATGAGATATCACGCTTCGCTCACTTGGCATCCATAGTACGAAAGTACTGTGCGATGGAAAGTGCTTGGAAAACCGAAACAAACTTTTGGGATAATCCGGCCCAAAATACGAACCTAGTCCGAAATAAAAGGGTGCACTATCAAAAGACACCCGCGTCAACTACCAAAAAGCAAAAACCCTCTATAGGGCATGGAACCGTATTGGAGGGATGGCTCAATAGACCCTGTAAAATTCACAGTACAGAGGACGCCATACCAACACATAGCCTTAGAGCGTGTTGGATACTCCGGCAGGTGGCTAAAAGCGGTGAGGATCTTCTCATCCCAGATGCCGTAGAGCACCATCCCATGGATAGCGATACGGTATTAACAGTCTTCGAGACCTTCGCATTAAACAATAGGCGCAAGCGAACACGCCACAGCATTGCCCAAATCTGTCATGTGGCAGCAATAAATCCATGGAGTGACACGGCTATCACCTTCAATGCCAGTAATGAACCTAAATTCTGAACAGCCCGAGCACCAGCTGCACTGGTCCTCAGCCCAATCGTGGACGGCTTTCGACTCACCAAAGTACTCATGGACGACGGCAGTGGATTAAACCTCATCTATGAGGAAACTCTTCAAAAGATGGAAATAGAGTGGAACCGCATTGAGCAAAGTAGCACAACCTTTAGAGGAATCATCCCCAGTAGGGAAGCACGCTGTACTGGAAAAATCACACTAGATGTGGTATTCAGCACGCCGGACAATTACAGGTCCAAAGAAATTACATTCCAAGTGGCCCCGTTCAGCAGTGGTTATCACTCTCTTTTAGGACGGGAGGCGTTCACAATCTTCCAAGCCGTACCCCATTATGGGTACATGAAGCTCAAAATGCCCGGGCCCAACGGAATCATCACTCTCGCCAGTGATCCGGACACAGCACTTCGCGCCGAAAACAAAACAGCCGCACTGGCCCTCGAGGCATTATCCAAAGCCCTCTCGGCCGAGGAATTAACCACACTATGATCCACGGTGGACAGGGACGATGTGATACTCGACAAGAGATCCAAGTCCACCTCCTTTAAACTAGTGGATGAAATAGTCAAATTCCAAGTCCACCCAACGGACCCTGCAAAAACAGCCTCCATCGGGGCACAGTTAAACCCCGCCGTGGACGCCGCACTACGAGAGTTCTTGCACGAGAATTGGGACATATTCGCCTGGCATCCCTCAGACATGCCAGGAATCCCACGCAGGCTGGCCGAGCATAGCCTCAATATCCTAAAAGGATTCAAGCCGGTCAAGCAAGCTCTTCAGTGTTTCTCTGAACCTAAGAGATCGGCCATGGGAGAGGAACTAGCCAAGTTATTGAAGGCCGGATTCATCAGAGAAATAAAACACCCGGACTGGCTAGCAAACCTGGTGATGGTACCAAAGAAGGATAAATCCTGGCGCCTTTGTGTCGATTTCAAGGACCTCAATAAAGCTTGCCCAAAGGACCCCTTCCCCCTCCCCCACATCGATCAAATTATTGATGCTACCGCAGGACATGAGTCATTGTGTTTCCTCGACGCATAGTCCGGTTACCACCAAATCAAGATGGCGGAGTCCGACCAAGCCGCAACGGCATTCATCACACCATACGGTCCCTTCTGTTTTAACACAATGCCTTTTGGGCTCAAAACCACCGGCGCAACATATCAGCGCATGATTCAGACATGTCTGGAAAAACAAATTGGCAAAATAGTAGAGGCATACGTAGACGATGTGGTTATCAAAACCAAACATGTCGACTCTTTGATAGACGACTTGAGGCTCACATTCGACAACCTCCGAACATACGACATCAAGATCAATCCGGAAAAATGCGTTTTCGGCGTTCCAGCCAGAAAGCTCCTGGGGTTCATTGTCTCCAGTAGAGGTATTGAGGCTAATCCGGCCAAAATCCCAGCTTTGACACAGTTGGCTACCCCAACAGACCTCAAACAAATCCAGAAGTTAACTGGATGCGTGGCGGCTCTAAGCTGCTTTATCTCCCGCTTAGGAGAAAAGGCTTTACCCCTTTATCGCCTCCTTTGGCGCACCGAACACGTCGAGTGGACGGACGCGGCCACAGCCGGACTGGAAGAAAGAAAAGCCATTTTGGCAACCAACCCAATCCTGGCCGCGCCAAACATCAGCAAACCAATGCTGTTCTACATTGCGGCAACTCATCAAGTTGTCAGCGCAGTGCTCATTGTCGAACGAGAAGCAAACGGACATAAATTCCCTCTTCAAAAGCCGGTATACTATGTATCCACTGTCCTCACTCCATGCAAATCACGGTACCCACATTATCAAAAGATAACCTATGCGGTATTCATGGCATCCCGGAAGCTGCGACACTACTTTCAAGAATGTTCGATTACAGTAGCCTCGGAAGTGCCACTTAATGATATTATAAACAACTGCGACGCAACGGGCCGGATTGCCAAATGGGCCATCGAGCTCCTCCCATTCGACATAACATACAAACCTCGACAATCCATTAAGTCGCAAGTATTGGCCAACTTCGTCGCCGAATGGACGAAGGCCGAACTCCCTAAAGAGTACAACGCATACTCCAATTGGATCATGCACTTCGACGGTTCTAAAATGCTGGCCGGTCTAGGGGCTGGCATCGTCCTGATGTCCCCAACTGGAGATACCGTTCAGTACATATTACAAATACTGTACACATACTCCAACAACGCAGCCGAATATGAAGCTCTGTTGCATGGTCTTCGGATGGCAGTCTCCATGGGCATTCAACGCTTGGAGGTGCGCGGGGATTCAAACCTCACAATATCCCAGATAAATGGAGACTTTGATGCCAAGGATCCAAAAATGGCGGCCTATCGAAACGCCGTCCTTAAGATGTCAGCTCAGTTTGAGGGGCTCGAATTTCACCATGTGGCTCGGGAAAACAATTAGGCGGCAGATATCCTCGCCCGCATCGGTGCCAAACGCGATGCGGTCCCCCCAACATATTTTTGGAGAAGCTATTCAAGCCATCCGTAGTATGGGAAGGAGACACTGGTAACAACAGCCCGGACCCGACCAAAATACCCGATACCGAACACTCTGACACAATCGGAGGCTCCGCCACCGAAATAACACCTTCATCCCACGTAATAATGGCCATAATCGCCCCGTGGACAGAACCATTCGTGGCCTACCTAACTAGACAGGAACTTCCGGAGGACCAAAATGAGGCACGCTGCATAGTGCGGCGATCCAAGGCCTACAGGGTCCATGAGGGAGAATCGTACAAAAAAAGTACTACCGGAGTCCTTCAAAGGTGCATCTCCGAAGAGGAAGGGCGGAACCTTTTGGCAGAAATTCACACCAGACTCGGCGGTCACCACGCCGCAGCCCGGGCTCTCGTAAGCAAGGCCTTCCGTACAGGATTCTATTGGCCAACTACCCGGGTAGATGCACAGGACTTGGTCCAACGTTGCGCCGGTTGCCAGCTCTTTGCAAATCAAAGCCACATGCCACCCACCGCCCTCCAAACAATCCCCATTACGTGGCCCTTTGTGGTCTGGGGGTTTGACATGGTTGGACCCCTTAAAGGGGGAACCCACAAGAAAAAATACTTACTAGTCATGGTGGATAAATTCACCAAATGGATAGAGGCCAAACCTGTTAAAACAGCCGAATCCGGACCGGTGGTAGACTTCATATTCGGGGTCATACACCATTATGGCGTCCCCCACAGCATCATCACTGATAATGGCACGAACTTTACGGCCGATGAGGTAAAACTCGGGTGCAGCAAAATGGGCATCAAGCTCGATTATGCCTCAGTCTATCACCCACAAACCAACGGCCAAGTGGAGCGCGCGAACGGTCTTATAATGAGCGGCATTAAACCCAGGCTAGTGCGGTCCTTAACGGAGTCTAACATGCACTGGGTAGAGGAACTCGACTCCGTACTCTAGGGGCTGCGGACCACGCCGAACCGTAGTACCGGATATACACCCTTCTTTATGGTGTACGGCGCAGAGGCAGTCTTGCCCTGTGACATAATTCATGACTCACCTCGAGTGCGCATGTACGAAGAAAGAGAAGCCGAGCTTGATCGGCAGGACAGTCTGGACACCTTGGAGGAAGGGCGCGACGTGGCAAAAGCCCGTTCCGCATTTTATCAGCAACAGGCTCATAGATACCAAAGCAGAGAAGTACGGGCCAAAACTTATAACGTTGGCGAACTAGTTCTACGTCTGCCGGATAAGAAAAAGAACAAGCTCGAGCCAAAATGGGAAGGTCCCTTCATTATTGACCAAGTTCTGACCGGTGGAGCGTACCGACTGCGGGATGCATCGACTAATCGACTCGAGCCGAACCCATGGAACGCAGCCAGGCTCCGAAGATTCTACGCCTAGCGCCGCACCCTGTGTTCGTCCCCTTGCTCTGTCTATTTTTTATACATTATCTGTCTTGTTTTTCTTTCTTTCTTTTATTCTTTCTCTAGGCCTTCAAAGGCCAACTTGCGCCTCGTTTGCACATTACATATGTGCTAGCCGCACTCATCATACCTGGGGGCTTCTTTCACAGAAGCTTGATTATTTATTTGGGCCTCGTGCCCCGCACATGTGTTATGCTTCCGCATGTACCTTTTTTCGCCATTATATGCATCGATATGACTTAAGTTTTGGCCAAGCTGGGTTGCCTGGCTCTTATATTTATGCCCTACGTTCCCGTTAATTCGGCTAGGGCATAAGGGGAGCACCTCTGCGATTGTTACCGCCGGGTCAGCCGGATGTGTACCTCAGATTGGGTGAAGCCGAAAGCTAGCGTTCTTAAGGGAATATTCGGTCGGCGAACAAAAGATGATTTTTCTTTTATTTTCCATATCTGCCCCCAGATGTTTTTTTCTATGTTTCCTATCGCAGTCCGGACATGCACTTTAGGGCATGCTTACCCAGGGAAAGGAACCCTTAACGGAACTATTCTCCTTGGAAGATGTTTCTTACTACCCATGTAATATAACATAACTAGTTGGGCACTTGTCTATTCAAGCACCAATGACCCCTACGCCTGGTCTCCACGCATACCCCGGTTCTTATATAACTGCAAGGGTATTCGGATACACTCCGGACTATCGGGTCCCGAGGTTGAAGCGAAAAGGTCCACCATGACAAATGATCTACAATCCGGCTAGAAGGCATTATACATGTCACTTTATTTACATAGTCATGCAGACTAACTAAATTCCTCCTCTATACCATCCAACAGGCGGTCTAGCCTACAGTCCTGTTGGGAATACTTTGCGGCTAATTCTACTTGCCCATAAACTAAGCTAACGGGGATCTCTTTTCTGTCAGGCCCCACAGGTCCGACTTCGGCCATGTGATTTGGGTCAGCCTTGGTGTACCGCGTCTTCACCATGGCCCAGGCTTCTCGGGCACCTTGCCGGCAGGCCGATATCTTCCATAATCGGAAGCGCTGTCGTGCTCCCTTGAGCTTCTTCGTAAGCTCTGCAACGCCTTCTGGCAGGGAGGCGGATGGCCACAAGGCCTGGGCAACACCTTGCATCACCTGCCGAATTTGTTCATGCAGATGCGAGAGCTCGGATAGAAGATCACCCGCAGACCTGGGCATTTCCTCCGCAGGACGACCCGTCAGCATACCTACAGACATAACGCTGTTAGTCGGCTTCTTCGTCAAACTCCTTCAAAAGGATTCATTCAAGCACTTACTAAAAATGCCGCGTCGAAGCTGCTTTTTATCCTTCTCGGAGTCTGCAAGCTGGGCTCGAATGTCTTTTAGTTCCACGCTCAGCTTGACATTGGCATCTTAGAGATTGTTTTTCTCTCGCCTAACCTCAGTCAGCACGCATTTGCCAGCCTCTAGCTGACGCACGACATACTGGTCCCCCGGATTTTCTCCGGATTCATCTGCAAAATCTATTGTTAGATCTGCAGCCACGCCGCACACTATACGGTAACCATCATTTTTTAAAGTAAATGTTACCAGCGGGAGGCTTTGTAACGCCCCGGACACACCCGCCAGTGGTCATTACTCCTGGTGGGATCAAGACTGTCCCCACAGATCAATACTAGTCTTTTCTGCGCACTTTGTCCTCACTCATGCGCACCCGGGAGCAACTTCCCGGTCGGTCACCCATCCTGACACTACTCCAAGCTGAGCACGCTTAACTTTGGAGTTCTGTCCGAATGGGCTACCGGAAAAGAAGGAATTCCTTATTGATATGAGTAGTCTATCATCCCTAATAAGCCAGGCCATGACATACACCCCCACTCAAAGGGGTTATAATGAGAACCCCTTGATAGTTCGCCTTGATTAAAGCTTTTCCAGCAATACCCAACCTTGGTTTTATCATTTGCCACCTAGCCTCTTTTTCCCTTGGGTTTCCGGAGCCCGAGGGTCATCTTATTTAAACCACCCCCCCCCCCCCCCGGGCCAGTGCTCCTCTGAGTGTTGGTCCACCCTAGAGCCCCTTGCAGCGCCACCTCAGGGAAACTCGAGGGCTGGTTTTAGTTGTATGGATTCCTTATCCGATTGTGACCTGAGAACGAGATATGTGCAGCTCCTATCAGGATTTGTCGGCACATTCGGGCGGTGTTGCTGGATTAGTTTTAACCTGTTGAAGTGTCTTGAAGAACCGAGATACCGAGTCTGATCGGAACGTCTCGGGAGGAGGTTTATTCCTTCGTTGACCATGAGAGCTTGTCATGGGCTAAGTTGGGACTCCCCTGCAGGGATTTGAACTTTTGAAAGCCGTGCCCGCGATTATGGGCAGATGGGAATTTGTCAATGTCCGGTTGTAGATAACTTGAACCTTAACTTAATTAAAATGAATCAACTGAGTGTGTTACCGTGATGGCCTCTTCTCGGCGGAGTCCGGGAAGTGGACACTGTGTTGGAGTAATGCTTGCGCAGGTTGCTCTCTAGTTTCTCGCTCGCGCTTTGCCTCCTCTTCTCACTCTCTTTTGCGAACAGGATAGCCACCACATATGCTAGTCGCTTGCTGCAGCTCCACATATATTTACCTTGCCTTACCTATAAGCTTAAATAGTCTTGATCGCGAGGGTGCGAGATTGCTGAGTCCCTGTGGCTCACAGATTACTATTACACCAGATGCAGGGCCTGACGATTCTGCTCCAGGTGACGCGCTCGAGCTCAAGTGGGAGTTCGACGAGGACTCTCAACGATACTATGTTTCCTTTCCTGATGATCAGTAGTGGTGCCCTGTTGGGGGTGATCGGGACCGTGTCGCATGTTGGGTTATCTTTTATTTTGGCGCCGTAGTCGGGCCATGAGTGTTTGGATGATGTAATGTTATTTATGTACCTTGATTGACGTGGCGAGTGTAAGCCAACTATGTTATCTCCCCCTTTTATTATCTATATTACATGGGATGTTGTGAAGATTGCCTAACTTGTGACATATGCCTTCAATGCGATTATGCCTCTAAGTCGTGCCTCGACACGTGGGAGATATAGTCGCATCGAGGGTGTTACAAGTTGGTATCAGAGCCTTCCCCGACCTTAGGAGCCCCATTGCTTGATCGTTTTTAGCGGCCGAGTTGTGTCTAGAAAAATGTTTTGAGTCATTTAGGAATTATATATCGGAGAGTTTAGGAATTCTTTTCACTTCCCAGTCTCCTCATCGCTCTGGTAAGGCATCCTGACGTAGAGTTTTGACTCTTCTCTTCTCAAATTTCACTAAATTTTTTTTAGGATCACGCGGGTATCTTGGAATCGTTCCGATGGTTTTATGATGAGAACATTGTATTGGTGCCTCCTATCAGGGGTTTTGTGGAAGTGTCCCGGGGAGTTGAGCTCTGAGGTGTTGTTGTCATAATTTTATCGTTGCAATTCTGGAATACCTAAGTTTAGTACGCCGACATCGAAAATCTCTTTTATGCAGTTCGTTGGTGAGATAACCTCGACGCCACCCAGTACTGGGGCGGGAGTTCGGGAGTATCGCCATAACTTGTATAACGGATGCTTTTCGAAGGTTGAGGTAGATGGTTTCCGAAGTTTTTCTCGGTTATGTGTTGAAGGATGGATACAGCTGGATGTGGGTTTTGCTAGATTTGGGTGAGATATTATGCTTCCCCTGTATCCCCAACACCCGATTGCATAACCGGAAAGGTTCGGGAGTTTCATAGGTGGGAATTCTAGTAGCTCTAGTTCTTCTTCCACGGATATTGGTTTGAGATTGGGATTTCTTATCGATTATTCGTTCTTGATCCATACCTTGTTGATTTATTTCTCTACCTAAATTCTAAGTGGCTTCTCAATTTATGGATATGTGACCATTTCAAGAGGAATGCATTCGTTCATTTTGTTCGGATGTGAAGACTATATGTTGCAATTTTCATTCCATTGGATTCAGCTTCAATATTTGTCTATCAATGTGCTAATGGATGTCAACCTCTTCAGGATGGCTCCTCCAACGCGCACGACTCCGAATCCTGATCCGCCACCACCTCCACCTCCTCCGGAGGCATGGCAAGCTGTGATGGCCGCAACCAATGCAAACACACAGTTGATCATGCAGATTCTTCAAGAGCGCAATCAAGGCAACCAAGGGAACCAAGGCAACAATCAGAATCACTTTGCTACACTCAACCAGTTCCTTGCTAATGGGCCAAAGACTTTCAGCAATTGTGTTGAGGCAACCGATGCTGACGATTGGCTCGTGGATCTGTGCAAGCATTTCGAGTGCAGTAACGTCAGGCCTGAGGACTTTGTCAAGTTCGCTTCCTTCCAACTCAAAGATCAAGCTGCAGAATGGTTCCAGCAGTACAAGGATTCCAGAGGTGGACGTGTGATCACTTGGGATGAATTCCGTCAAGATTTCAGAGCTCACCATATCCCTCAGAGCGTGGTTGAAAGCAAGCGTGAGTAATTCCGCAACCTGAAGCAAGGCTCTTTGTCTGTCTATGACTACAACAAGTTGTTTCAAAAGCTCGCCCGCTTTGCTAAGCAGGACGTCCCTGATGAGAAGAGCATGATATACCAGTTCAGGGGTGGTCTCAGAGAAGAAATCCAGCTAGCTCTTGTTCTCTTTGAGCCCTTGAGATACGATGAGTTCTACAACATGGCATTGAAGCAAGAGGCTGCTCAACTGAGGTGTGATGCTTCCAAGAAGCGAGTCAGAGATGCTACTCCTTCTTCCTCTACTCAAGTGGCCAAGCAGCAGAAGTATTGGCTTCCTCCTCCTCCGTTCCGTCAGCCGTATCAGCAGAAGAGCAAAGGTGGCAGTGGATCTTCCCACCCATCCAACCCTGGCTTTCAGAACAAGACTTCGTCTCAAGCTCCAAGATCGAGTGCTCCGTATCACCGTCCGCTTTCAGAGGTCACGTGCAACAAGTGCCAACAGAAGGGTCACTATGCCAACAAGTGTCTCAATCAGAGGTGTCTTCCTCCTCCTCCTCCTGTGAGATCGGCAAGTACAGCTATCGTCAAGCATAACACCAAGTCCGCCAAGGTCAACTTGATGAATGCAGCTCAGGCAGAGGATTCGTTAGATGTCATCATGGGTAACCTTCCTGTTAATGATATTCCAGCTAAAGTTCTTTTTGACACTGGGGCATCACATTGTTTCATCTCGAGACCGTTTACATCTAGGCATGAATTGGTTTCGCAAGTTTTGCCTAGTCCATTAGCAGTTGTCTCTCCCGGTAAGCGCATGCATGCTAACTCCATCGTTCTGGATGTTACTATCACCTTGGGTGACTACAAGTTTCTGGCTTCTCCAACGGTTCTTGGTGACTCGGATATTGATCTTATTCTCGGAATGGATTGGCTTTCTAAGCACAAGGCTCAGCTTGATTGTGCAGCCAGGCAGATTCAATTGACTCATTCGTTTGAGGATGTAATTGTGTTTGCCGCTCGTGATGATACCATCCGTCTGTTTTCTCTCAATGAGAAGGGTGAACTCAATGCCATCTCGCAAATTCTAGTCGTTTGCGAATATCAAGACGTCTTTCCAGAAGAGCTTCCAGGAATGCCTCCACACCGGCCAGTTGAATTCGTTATTGATCTTGAGCCTGGCACGGAACCAGTGTGCAAGCGTCCTTACAAGCTCAGACCTAAAGAGTTGAAGGAGCTGAAGAAGCAACTCGATATTCAAGAGAGAATGGGTCTCATCCGGCCTAGTTCTTCTCCGTGGGGTTGTGGTGTTCTTTTTGTGAAGAAGAAGGATGGAACGGACCGACTTTGTGTTGATTACCATCCATTGAACAAGAAGACCATCAAGAACAAATACCCACTTCCCAACATCAACGAGCTGTTCGAACAACTCAAAGGTGCCCAAGTATTCTCCAAGCTTGATCTCCGTATGGGTTATCATCAGATTCGAATCCGTGAGCAAGATATTCCCAAGATGGCTTTCAGGACAAGCTATGGTTCATACGAATACACTGTCATGTCTTTTGGCCTCGTCAACGCTCCTCCGACTTTCTCTCGCATGATGAACTTCATCTTCAACGCCTACACCAATGACTTCGTTTTGGTCTATCTCGATGACATTCTGGTTTTCTCGAAGAACAAGGAAGATCATGCCAAGCACTTGCGTTTGGTACTTGACAAGTTGAGGGAACACAAGTTCTACGCCAAGTTCTCCAAGTGCGAATTTTGGCTCGATGAGGTTCTTTATCTTGGTCATATCATCTCTGCCAAGGGCATTGCAGTGAATCCTGAGAAGGTGTCTGCAATTGTGAATTGGGAACCTCCTCAGAACGTGAAGCAACTCCGTAGCTTCCTCGGTCTCGCAAGCTATTGTCGAAGATTTGTTGAAAACTTCTCCAAGATCGCGAAGCCTCTCTCAAATCTTCTCCAGAAGCACGTCAAGTATGTTTGGTCTCCGGAGTGTGACATTGCTTTCAACACTTTGAAAGAGAAATTGATCACTGCTCCAGTTCTGACTCCGCCTGATGAATCCAAGCCGTACGAGGTCTTTTGTGATGCCTCTCTCCAAGGTCTTGGCGCAGTGTTGATGCAAGAGAAGAAAGTTGTTGCTTATACCTCTCGCCAGTTGAAGCCCAATGAGAAGAACTACCCCACTCATGATCTCGAGTTGGCGGAAGTTGTGCATGCTCTTTTGACTTGGAGACATCTCTTATTGGGAAGAAAAGTGGACATTTTCACCGATCGCAAGAGTCTCAAGTACATCTTCACTCAGCCAAATCTCAACCTCAGGCAAACTCGATGGGTCAAAATGATTCAAGAGTATAATCCGAGTATCGAGTATACTCCAGGCAAGGCCAATATGATTGCTGACGCATTGAGCAGAAAGGCTTATTGTAATAGTCTGATTCTCAAGCCTTATCAACCCGAGCTTTGTGAAGCTTTCTGCAAACTTAACCTGCAAGTTGTTCCTCAAGGTTTCCTCGCCAACCTTCAAGTCTCTCCTACCTTGGAAGACCATATTCGCCAAGCCCAGCTTCTTGATGCTATGGTGAAAAAGGTGAAGATTGGGATTGCCAAGAGTCAACCCAAGTACAAGTGCTACCGCCTTGATGACAAGGACACTCTCTTCTTCGAGGATCGTATTGTTGTACCCAAAGGTGACCTCCGTAAAGTGATCATGAACGAGGCTCACAATTCTCTCCTCTCCATCCACCCTGGGAGCACGAAGATGTATCAGGACCTCAAGCAGGCTTATTGGTGGACTCGAATGAAGCGCGAGATTGCTCAATTCGTGAATGAATGTGATGTCTGCAGAAGAGTGAAGGCAGAACACCAAAGACCAGCTGGTCTCCTCCAACCTCTTGCCATTCCAGAATGGAATTTTGACCACATTGAAATCGACTTCGTGACTGGGTTTCCAAAGTCCAAGCGTGGCAATGATGCTATATTCGTTGTCATCGACAAACTCACTAAAGTGGCCCATTTTCTGCCTATCAAAGAGTCAATCACTGCAGCTCAATTGGCGGAGCTCTATACCTCTTGAATTGTCTCTCTGCACGGTATTCCACAAGTGATCTCTTCAGACCGTGGCAGCATCTTTACCTCCAAGTTTTGGGATTCTTTTCAGAAGGCCATGGGAACCAACATCCGCTTCAGCACAGCTTTCCATCCTCAAACTAGCGGTCAAGTCGAGCGTGTCAACCAGATTCTTGAAGATATGCTCAGGGTTTGTGTGATCTCCTTCGGCATGAAGTGGGAGGATTGTCTTCCATATGCTGAATTCTCCTACAACAACAGTTTTCAAGCAAGTTCGGGAAAAGCCCCATTTGAAATTCTGTATGGCAGGAAGTGTTGTACCCCTCTCAACTGGTCTGAAACCGGTGAACGTCAGCTTTTGGGAAATGACTTAATCACAGAGGCAGAGGAAATGTGCAAAGTCATTCGAGATAACCTCAAAGCAGCCCAATCCCGCCAGAAGAGCTACTATGATAGTAAGCACCGTGATTTGGCTTTCGAGATCGGAGATCATGTTTACCTCCACGTCTCTCCTATGAAAGGTACTCGTCGCTTCGGTATCAAAGGGAAGCTTGCCCCCAGATACGTGGGACCTTTCAAGATTGTCAGCAAGAGAGGCGATCTCGCCTATCAACTCGAGCTTCCTTCAAACTTTGCAAATGTTCATGACGTGTTCCATGTCTCTCAGCTTCAGAAGTGCTTCAAGACTCCTGACCGCACCGTCAACTTCAAGGACATTGAGCTCCAAGAAGATCTCTCCTATCGTGAGCACCCCGTTGCTATTCTCGAAGAGACTGAACGCAAGACTCGCAACAAGTCAATTAAATTCCTCAAAGTCAAGTGGTCACACCATTCCGACCGTGAAGCTACCTGGGAACGCGAGGATCACCTCCGTTCTGAATACCCGGCGTTCTTTCAGTCCTAGATCTCGGGACGAGATCCTTTCGTAGTGGTGGAGTGTTGTAACACCCCGGATATGACTTTCCCAATATGTATTCCAACTCTTGCCGTTTCCGGCGTTAAGTTATTTTATTTTCTCGGGTTCGGGTTTTTTTTCTCCGTGTGTTGTTATCGTTGTCATGCATCTCTTATCATGTCATCATGTGCATTGCATTTGCATACGTGTTTATCTCATGCATTCGAGCATTTTCCCCGTTGTCCGTTTTGCATTCCGGCGCTTCGTTCTCCTCCGGTGGTCATTTCTACCTTTCTTTCGTGTGTGGGGATTAAACATTTCCGGATTGGACCGAGACTTACCAAACGGCCTTGGTTTACTACCGGTAGACTGCCTGTCAAGTTTCGTACCATTTGGACTTCGTATGATACTCCAACAGTTAACCGAGGGACCGAAAAGGCCTCGTGTGTGTTGCAGCCCAACACCCCTCCAAGTTGGCCCCAAACCCTCTCCGTCATCTAGATCGTTCGATCACGATCGCGTGGCCGAAAACCGCACCTCATTTGGACTCTCCTAGCTCCCTCTATGCCTATATATACCCCCCCCCCATTCCAAATCTCGGATCCCCTCTCTCTAACCCTAAAAAAAACTGCTCCCCTCGCCGCCGGACGTGTCCGAATCGGGCCGGACACGTCCGCCCGCCGCAGCCGACCAACGGGCCGCTGCCACATGTCCCCGGGGCGCCCCACATCGCTGCTCCACGCTGCGCGGGCCCGCCAGGCCCACAACCGGCCCTCCCCGTCGCCCGATCCGGGCCGCCCTCCTCCTGCCGTTCGCCGCCCCGCGCGCCTGGGAGCCGCCGCCGCCCGGCTCCGCGCTCTTCCACGCCGGCGAGCTCGCCGCTCGATTTCCCCGCCGTCCTCCGCCGTTCCACCGCGGGCGTCGTCCGCCGCTGCCTCGCCTACCTCGTCGCCGGTGGCCGCCGCCCCCGCCGGCGCCACCCTCCGCCGCCGCCTTGCCGCCCTTCTCCTTCCGGCGAACCACGAGCAACTCCGGAGCTACAGGACTTCCGGCCGTCCTCGGGCCGCGTGCACGCCGGATCGGATCTCAGATCCGGATTCAAAACCCTAGGGGTTGACCTTTTTCTCTAAGTCCCAGAATTATTTGCTCATGTTCATAGCATCGTAACTTTGCATCCGTAACTCCGTTTTGGGCATATAGCATATCAAAATGTTCGCCTCAGAGAGTACATCGTTTCATTCCATTGCATCATTTTCATTTGAATTCATCTTGATGCCCGAAATGCTGTTGGAAGAGTGCTTCTTGAGATAATTGTCAGATCTGCTACTCCATTTAGATATTTGTCATTTTTGCCATGATTTTTGTGTGCATGATATGCCCTGGTGCTCTACATATGTTTTGTTAAGGGTTTTCCCATCTTTCCAGAGGTGCAACCCATGTATTTTTGTGATGTGTGTGGTGACTAGCACAAGCTTGCAAAGTGAGGCACTTGGTAATGCTGATTTCAGGGACTTAGCATTTCCACTAAGCCCTTGAGCTGTTTATCTCATATGGCCATATGTTCATGTTGTTTCCTAGTGATCCATGCCTCCTTTGAGGATGATCAGTAAGGATGTTTTATTAATCTTGTAGTGCTCTATCCATCCATGTCTTTGTTTGCAATTATGGAGCACCCTAGCTTGAGTCAATCGAGCTCTACTTTTGCTACTTCATGAATCTGGGCAGATTGTCTACTTGTTAGCGATTTTGCCAAGGATGTTGTAGTTGATCTGTGCATGCTATGCTATTGTTCTTGCTATGTATAGCTTGAATTTTGTGTATTCTTGATGGGTGTTTGCTTAGCTTGTCATGACTTGCTCCGTAGTGAGTGCATCGAGCTCGTAAACATGCCTACTTGATACCTGTTTTCAGCATGCTCCAGTTTTCACTAAGTCTGAGAACTGATTATGTTTTTGCCATGTTCACATGCTTGCAATTGTATTTTCTGATCCCTTTTGGCTCAAGGTCACTAAGGGACTTTTGTTAAGCTCTTTGAGTAGATCCATGCCATGCTTTACTTTGCCATGTTCAGGTCCTGTAGCATATAGTTTTGTTGCTCCGAAGTGTGCTACCTGATCTGAAATTCCAGACAAGTGTTAATTTCACTAAGTCTGAGATCTGTTTACCATATGCATTTTTGCCATGCTTGTTTGAACCTGTTAATGGTTGAATTGGCCGTAGCTCAGTGCTAGACTTTTGTTAAGCATCATGAATGCAACCCTGCCATGTATTTTTTTGTCTTGTTTGGGTGCTGTGGCTTGTTCATCTCTTTGCATTTAGATGGCTACTTGCTGTAAATCGCAGACCGGTGTCATATTTGAATTGCTTGCCATTTCCAAACCATAACTCCGATTCCGACGTTCTTTATATCATTTTCAAGCGACTTCATCTCATCTTTCCAGTGGCACGCTTGGATTCCCAAGTTGAGGCCAGGTTCATGCATCCCTTGTCAAATCTTGCATATGCATCCCGCATCGCATCCCGCGTAGCATACCATCCTTGCATCATATTGTTTGATCCTTGCACGTGGTTGATTGTGTCCTTGTTGATTGTTTGTCTTGTTTGGGTAGAGTCGGGAGGCGAGTTCGCTAATGAGGAGCCCGTTGAGTTTGCTTTCGAGGATCCAGTCAACTCTGACAACTTTGCAGGCAAGATGATCATACCCTCGAAATCACTACTATCTTTGCTTTGCTAGATGCTCGCTCTTTTGCTATGCCAATGCTACGATTCCTACCACTTGCTTTCAAGCCTCCCAAATTGCCATGTCAAACCTCTAACCCACCATGTCCTAGCAAACCGTTGATTGGCTATATTACCGCCTTGCTCAGCCCCTCTTATAGCGTTGCTAGTTGTAGGTGAAGATTGGAGACCGTTCCTTGTTGGAACATTTATTTACTTGTTGGGATATCATTATATTGCCATGTTATCTTAATGCATCTATATACTTGGTAAAGGGTGGAAGGCTCGGCCTCTCTCCTAGTGTTTTCTTCCGCTCTTGCCGCCCTAGTTTCCGTTATATCGGTGTTATGTTCCCGGATTTTGTGTTCCTTACGCGGTTGGGTTATAATGGGAACCCCTTGATAGTTCTCCTTGATTAAAGCTTTTCCAGCAATACCCAACCTTGGTTTTATCATTTGCCACCTAGCCTCTTTTTCCCTTGGGTTTCCGGAGCCCGAGGGTCATCTTATTTAAACCACCCCGGGCCAGTGCTCCTCTGAGTGTTGGTCCACCCTAGAGCCCCTTGCAACGCCACCTCGGGGAAACTCGAGGGCTGGTTTTAGTTGTATGGATTGCTTATTCGATTGTGCCCTGAGAACGAGATATGTGCAGCTCCTATCAGGATTTGTCGGCACATTCGGGCGGTGTTGCTGGATTAGTTTTAACCTGTCGAAGTGTCTTGAAGAACCGAGATACCGAGTCTGATCGGAACGTCTCGGGAGGAGGTCTATTCCTTCGTTGACCGTGAGAGCTTGTCATGGGCTAAGTTGGGACTCCCCTGCAGGGATTTGAACTTTCGAAAGCCGTGCCCGCGGTTATGGGCAGATGGGAATTTGTTAATATCCGGTTGTAGATAACTTGAACCTTAACTTAATTAAAATGAATCAACTGAGTGTGTTACCGTGATGGCCTCTTCTCGGCGGAGTCCGGGAAGTGGAAACGGTGTTGGAGTAATGCTTGCGCAGGTTGCTCTCTAGTTTCTCGCTCGCGCTTTGCCTCCTCTTCTCGCTCTCTTTTGCGAACAGGATAGCCACCACATATGCTAGTCGCTTGCTGCAGCTCCACATATATTTACCTTGCCTTACCTATAAGCTTAAATAGTCTTGATCGCGAGGGTGCGAGATTGCTGAGTCCCTGTGGCTCACAGATTACATTTACACCAGATGCAGGGCCTGACGATTCCTCTCCAGGTGACGCGCTCGAGCTCAAGTGGGAGTTCGACGAGGACTCTCAACGATACTATGTTTCCTTTCCTGATGATCAATAGTGGTGCCCTGTTGGGGGTGATCGGGACCGTGTCGCATGTTGGGTTATCTTTTATTTTGGCGCCGTAGTCGGGCCATGAGTGTTTGGATGATGTAATGTTATTTATGTACCTTGATTTACGTGGCGAGTGTAAGCCAACTATGTTATCTCCCCCTTTTATTATCTATATTACATGGGATGTTGTGAAGATTGCCTAACTTGCGACATATGCCTTCAATGCGATTATGCCTCTAAGTCGTGCCTCGACACGTGGGAGATATAGTCACATCGAGGGTGTTACAGGCTTTTTCTGTTCCTGCAATGCGGCAACAGTGGCCCGCAGTTGGGTCTTGCATTCCTCCAACTCCTGGGACAGCTTAGTATTCTTCTCTGTAAGAACCTGCACATTAAAGATGACCCTTAAATCAGTTCTGCTAACTGTTTCAAGTCTCAGGGGCTACTGATACATATAAATTGTCAGATTTACTTACCCATACATCCTTTACATACTGATCCGTGGCTCTGGCTAGACCATCTTGAGCAGCGTGGAGGTACGCCTCCCCGGAATTAAAGGCATCAAATGCCTCTGGTGAGAAGCAAGCGTCTCGGAGTACGGCTCGGCGGCGCCTATGATTCATGGCGCTTTCCACTTCTGAGTTAGTAGCGGATAATCTATCCGCATACTCTGTAGGGGGATTATCCGGCGCCTGCCCCATATCGGCTTCCGCCTCTATGTCCGGTCCTGGCGCCCGACTGGTGGAGGCATGATCAGCAACATCGCCGGACATATTCCGGCGAGCGTTTTTTCTTTTAAAGAAACACGGGTGTCATTACATTTTGAGAAAGACGACAACCACGGAGCAAGGTTTTTATACCTTTGCGTCGGCGTCTCCGTCCTAACCGCCTTCCTTTTTGGCCTACCCGGCCTCGGCGCCTCTTGTTGGCAAGTTGCTGCGGGTTCAGCAGGGCATCCCGAATGCCTTCCCTGTAAAAAATGCCATGTGAATATGGTGGGTGAAGTGTTTAAAAGGGGATCCTATTTTTGGAGTTGGGGTTTTTTGGTTTTTCTTACGTGCGATGCAGGGAGCAGTCCAGGATAGTCGGCCGTAATGGCCACCATGGCATTGTCGCAGCTTAACTGATAGAACTGTCGGTCTATCAGCTCCACGGAGATAACCGGATCTTCTTCAAGTCCAGAGTCGAGGGCCCGGTCAGGGTCCTCCGGTTGTGGAGAAGGGCTGCTGACCTCCTTTATGGCTTTTCGCAGTTCCTGCCGCAAATTGGCAAGGTGAATACTTACGACAAAGGATGCGGGAAAATGGAAGTAAGGGGATATAGCTTACCCAGCTTGGAGGATTGTATAGGGAGAATCCATCCCGTGGCTTGATGCGAGTGAACTCCTCCTCCTCTCCCTTGAATAATTCGGACAGAATTTTGGCTAATGCGGCAGCATCGCCCGGACCCTTACGCCCGTAGCGGGTGGCGTCATCCGCCCCGTTGAAACACCACAAGGGGTGCCCACGATATTGAAGTGGTTGCACTCCCCGCATTATGCAAATCAATATAACTTCGGTTATTGTCAATCCTGACTGAGCCAGTACCTTAATCCGGTTCATCAGATAGAGGACTTCTCTGTTGTCTTCCACCTGGGGGCTCCGTGGGTGCCAACTTCGGCGCTTCTTCAGAGGAGCATTGTTGAACTCAGGAAGACCCCGCCGAACAGGGTCCGGAAGGGGAACGCCCTCCATATAAAACCATTTTGAAGGCCAGTCTTCGGACAGCTTCTTCGGGGTACCGGACAGGTATCCGGTATCGGCGATGCGCCATACTTCGGCTCCGCCCACTTGATAAAGTGATTCCCTCTGTGTGCGAGGGACGAGGCAAAATTCCCACGGCTCGAAGTGAGCCTCGCATCCCAGGAACAACTCGCAGAGAGCAACGTAGCCGATGATATGTAGAATGGAGGCAGGGGTGAAATTGTGTAACTGGAGGCCGTAGAACTCCAGGAGCCCACGGAGGAACGGATGAATTGGAAATCCGAGTCCCCTTAGTAGATAAGGAACAAGGCAGACCCGTTCCCCTGTGGAGGGACAGGGAAAGCTCTCCGCTTGCTCCCCGCCATTGTAGGTGGCAAGCCCGGCTCAAACGGGCACCATATACGGCGGAGGGAGAAATCCCTTGGTCTACAGTTCGACCAATCGACTGTGTGGGACTGAACACCTCTCCCAATCACCGAGCTTAGGGCTATGGGGGCGGGAGGAGGAGCTGCGGAGGTCGGCCATGCTGGAATGGATCTTTCCGAAACGCGCTCTGATGGATTCTCGCTGAGGGGAAGATGGTGTGGATCGGATCTAAGAATCCCTATCCCTTTAATAGACAATTTATTTATTTGGCTAGGAGGGCAAATGTAAAAATGCCCTGGCGCCTCGTATTCGTTCGACGCATGAGAGATAGCCCTTATTGGGCACAGAAGCCAAGAGGATCAACATTTATGGGTCCGGATACTACTTACAAACACTTGGAAATTGGAGAAGAACCCGCCTTGCAATGCCGAAGACAATACTGCCCGCCGGACTCATCTTCATTGAAGCCTGGTTCGGGGGCTACTGAGGGAGTCCTGGACTAGGGGGTCTCCGGACAGCCGGACTATATCCTTTGGCCAGACTGTTGGACTATGAAGATACAAGATTGAAGACTTCGTCTCGTGTACGGATGGGACTCTACTTGGCGTGGAAGGCAAGCTAGGCAATACGGGTATGTATATCTCCTCCTTTGTAACCGACCTTGTGTAACCCTAGCCCATCTGGTGTCTATATAAACCGGAGGGTTTTAGTCCATAGAACAACATACATTCATACCATAGGCTAGCTTCTAGGGTTTAGCCTCTCCGATCTCGTGGTAGATCTACTCTTGTACTACCCATATCATCAATATTAATCAAGCAGGACGTAGGGTTTTACCTCCATCAAGAGGGCCCGAACCTGGGTAAAACATCGTGTCCCCTGCCTCCTATTACCATCCGCCTTAGACGCACAGTTCGGGACCCCCTACCCGAGATCCGCCGGTTTTGACACCGACAGAGGTTGTGGGGGGCGGTGGTGGGGCCTCGTCGAACGAAGAAAACTCGACACGGGTGGGGGTGGGGGTGGCAGAGGAACACAGGCGGTGGGGCCGGTGGTTCGGCCGGCGGCCCGTGCGGTGTTCTGTATGGGAAGCACAGTATGTTCCTTGTCAGGAAGGGGAGCAGGGACATCTGCAGTCAACAGCTGATAGAGCTAGCCTGTACGTGATCGATAGGCTTTCAATTACTAGCGGCAATACAACACCGTAATTTCCAGCCAGTTCCACTTTCCCGACTTATATATCCTAGTTATGGTGTACCCCTGTTATGTACACTATGGGGCTGTTTGGTTTGTGACTAGGGGGTTGTTTGGTTCCCAGCCACAGTTTGCCAAGCCAAAATTTGGCAGCCACAGTTTAGTTTGCATGTGTTTGGTTTTTGTCACACTTTGGCTTGCCACACTTTATTGCCCCTATGGCTCATTTGTCATGAGACAATTTTTTTGCCAACTTTTGCCAAAGTTTGGCGTCCAATTTCACAGCCACACTTGTGTGGCTTGCCATACTTGTGTGGCTAGCCACACTTTGGCTTGGCCACACTAGTATCCAACCAAACAGACCTTAACTTTGCCAAAGATTGCCACACCTAAGGTTAGGCAAGTTTGACCAACTTAGGTGAGTGTTTGGTTCAAGCCACATCTTAGGCAAGCCACATTTGGACCCCACATGGCATACACACAAAAAGTGTGGCAAGATTCCCTTAGGCTTGCCAACTTGTGGCTCTCATTTTGATGAACTAACTTTAGTCAAGTTTGGCAAAATGTGTGGCAAAGTGTGGCAATGCTAGTCCTAAAACCAAACAGCCCCTATGATCTGCCTAGTTGCTGTGTGCTCTTGTTATCATGGTTTGGCAATAAACTCTCTATACAGTATATTATGAACCTATCATCTGCCAGCTATCCTTACTTCTGGAGCCTATTTTTTGTGTACTTGTGCCAGATTATATAAATGCACGCACCATATTACAGCACACATGAGCTCTCTCATCAGAATCCAGTGATAGCACACAAGTGTTTACAGGGGCGCCCCTATATTACAATATCATATGCATTACAAAGATAATCTCACAACTATTTATGTTTTCATGGTTCTCAGATATTATACGCAATTACAGTGAATATCAGAATCCGCGCATCAGAAGAATATTGTGGAACACTGCAATGACTTACAAAATTGGCAGCAAGGCATTGAGTGCCATTCTGGAAGCAATGAAACTCGTACGCTCCCCACCTGTTGATTCTTGTTCAGAATATCATCCTAATGACTATTCTAACCTCGAGGAGTCAAAGGCAGATGGCCTGTCCTATTCATCCATCAAGGTGCCTATTCTAATTTGGCAAGGTTTTATTGATTGCGCGTATCTTGCATATGTTGTCTTGCATTTCTTCTACTTTGTTGCACCGCCATCTGCTTAGTTTACTCATCATATATGTCGAGATGTCATGCCCATCCATTATCAATACATATTCCATCTGTCATCATACCATGTTTTTCCACTCAAATGTTGTTCTTGTGCATCAGACATCAAAAAGGAAGAGGGTGATTGCCGAACCTGAAGGAGCACCAGCAAAGTCCTTGAAAAACGTGGTGGTGCCGGAGAAATCAGACAACAACCCACTTATATTGGTTGTACAACCAGTGACACAAAACGTAGGACCGACTCCAGCAGACTGTACCCATACTTCACTGGCCACACCACTAGCCCCACCACATAGGACCTGCACTCCAGCAAAAGGTATACCGATTTCATTTGCCATAGCACCAGCTGTACCACAGAAAAATCCCACTCCAGCAAAAAGTACAGCAAGTCCACCGGCCGAAGACCTATCCCAACTGCAGAGACGGCCAATTCCTGCAGATTGGAACCCCATTCCATTTATTCCCGGTTTAAAATACAATGCTTTCAATGTTGTTAGGGACTACGTGCATATATTCCCATCATGGGAAGATTATTGTGAAGACAAACACCATTTTCACATCTTCCTGTCCAACTTACGTGTAAGTGCTATTATTCATGGTTATTATTTTCCTGTTTTCTGCTGATTGAACACATCAATGATTTACATTACGTTGTTGTAACTAGGCGAGGGTCAATCTGGATAGTCATGACGAGCAAAGCTTGCTTGTGCTTTTCAAGGAAGCATTGCAACAGTATTAGTGTTACCTGAGGAAATCACACTTTGATGGCAAGTCTATAAACGAATTTCCAGTGAAGTCTCTTGTGCTAAATTTAGAAGACATTGAATGGAAAAACCTTGTTATGCACTGGTCTCGTTCCCAGGATGAGGTACTGTCTATGAAATCACATGACAATTTGAACTTCTACTTTTCCGCATGTGCCTTACGGATCTTTTTTGCAGGAAATCTGCTCGAAGAAGAATTCCGGTTTGACAAGAACGACAGGATATCGCAAATATGTTTCCCGCTGCTTTGCTCTTGTTAGTACCTGTTGTCTTGTATCACTGTACTTGCATACATACCTGGTTCATTATGTGACAGCAGTATGCATGATAGCTTTCTTATCAATTGTTCGCTCCAAATTATCTGATCTATATGAATGGTTACATTAGTGTAGAATATATCCAATGCCAATGTTTTTTTAGCTCTGCATTGTTCTTGTAAGTACATGATGTCCTTTATTAGTGTACTTATAATGACAGGTAGTTGTTCATGTACCATCACTCTGCAGCTTATTTTCCTTTGCCCTCCATTTTCTACACATCAGATCTATATTTACTCTTACCATAAGGTTGGTACTGAAGAAGTTTAGTTGTGCATTGCTCTTGGCTGTACCTTTTGCCTATATCGCTGGACTTACATTTATAGCTACTTGGTTATGTAGCATCACTATTCATCTTATCTTAAATATTCTCCATTTTTTCGTATATTATCACATCTATATTTACTCTTAACAAAATGTAGAATAAAGGCAATGCTTTTGAAGAAGATTCTGTGGTAAACTTCTTGAATTGCCCCCCCCCCATCAGCATGGACAAGGCCCTTATAGAGCCTGTCTTCACCAATAATGTAAGTTTGTCCATCTCAAGCCTTCAAACTTTGTTGTATATATTTGGTTAGGCATGACTGCAACAGCTGTTTATTTTTGGTGTTTGCATCAAATTGCTTGTTTAAAGTTTATTATATGTAGTTCATAAACAAAAGTTTGTCCTTTCTCAATTTAAGTTTTCAATTGTACAACCAAGTTCCTTCTTCATACCATGTAAATTAAACTATACAGAGCAAGTGATCTTCTTTTGCACTGCATGTATGCTTCTGTTCTTCATCCGCAATCCAGTGGTGTGGTGAACCTACCCACTACAGCACAATGTCATATTCTGCAATGTCTTAACTATGAACAATGTCATATCATTCTACTATTATTTAAAACGTCTCTTTATTTGGCAATCTGAAATGGTATAAATTGACAGCACACTAACCATTGATACATATGAGTTGTTGATCTATAATCCAGTGGTGTCATGAAGCTGCCAACTCGTTCACAATGTCATTTCCTGCCATGTCTTGACCTGAACAATACCATATTGTGTTAATGCAAATTTAAAGTGTGTCACTTTATTCGTCAGTAAGAAATGTGATGAATTGTCAACACTGATACTTTTATGTGCAAAACCTGTCATCTGTCTACTTGTTTATCTTTCAGAGTGAGTAAGATATAAGTGTTGAACAAGTGCAGTCTCATCATCTTGCTCAGCTGCTTGCGCTGTAGCTCCCCAGCAGGGCTAACCTTTCTTGAACTCTATTGAAGTGTTGTCGGTTTTGTATATTATTTTATCGGCGTGTTTATTTGCACTGGTGGCGATCTTTGATGCCCAGTGTATGTAATCTGTTGTCTGCTTGTGCTTTATTATCATAGTGGCGAACTTTGATGCCCAGTGGATGTAATATGCCGTAATTTCTTTATTTTATAGTCTAGGTTTTTTCTTATTCATGATGCTGCAGTTATTTTACTGTATATATATCCTCTTCGCAGTAAACCGGCCAAACATAAAATTACGGTACATAATCGGGCCGTCATGCAATCACGATGTAGGTTGGGCCTGAAACGTGCCGAACAGCTCACGGGCCGGCAGCAGCCCGAAATGAACCCCAGCCCATGATTGTGCGAATCAAATCATGGGCTTTTAACAGGCCAAAATTGTCCGGGTCCTTGTTTGGCCCAATCAGATATCGGCTGCGAGCAGGCCGGATGCAAACCGGGCCGTAGTTAGGCCCAACTATATGACGGGCTTTTAACAGGACGAAATTAATATAGGGCCAAAATGTTAAACGGGCCCTTAACAGGCCAAAACTAATATCAGGCCGAATTACTAAGTGGGCCTTTAGTAAGTGGGCCCAAAAGCATAGTGTCCAGTTAATGGGCCGAATCTGATAGGGACAATTGCATTTTTACCCCTAGTTGGTTCCTACCCACGGGTTTTGCCCTTACTTTTCGAGCTTGCTCAGTTTTGCCCTTACTTTTTCCGTCGAGGTCCCTCGAATGCCCTTTGACTGTTTGACCAAAACTTTGAAAATTCATAACTAATTCATATGAACTCAGAAAAATGCAAGTAAGATATCAAAATGTTTAGATAAACATTAACTTTATGTGCATATCATTTGCATTCAGGATAAAAGCACCCTTTAAACTACCTAAGGTAATTAATGTTATTAACATTATTAAAAATAAAAAGGTATAAACAATATTTTTTTTCATGAATAAAAATTACAAGCAAATGTAGGTGATGTTTCCTAAACATCCTGATATCTTATTTGCATTTTTCTGAGTTCGTATCAATTTGTTATGAAGTTTCCAAATAATGGTCAAAGTCGTTACAACATTCATAACAAGATGATATGAACTCAGAAAAATGCAAATAAGATATTTGGATGTTTAGAAAAAATCACCTACATTTGCATGTAATTTTTATTCATGAAAAAAATATTGTTTATACCTTTTTATTTTTAATAATGTTAATAACATTAATTACCTGAGGTAGTTTAAAGGGTGCTTTTGTCCTAAATGCAAATGATATGCACATAAAGGTAATGTTTATCTGAACATTTTGATATCTTATTTGCATTTTTCTGAGTTCATATGAATTAGTTATGAATTTTCAAAGTTTTGGTCAAACGGTCAAAGGGCATTCGAGGGACCTCGACTAAAAAAGTAAGGGCAAAACTGAGCAACCTCGAAAAGTAAGGGTAAAACCCGTGGGTAGGAACCAACTAGGGGTAAAAATGCAATTGTCCCAATCTGATATGGGCCATAATTGAGCCCAAAGCCTCTTAAAGGGTCGGACCTGATCTGGGCTGTAATTTGGCCCAGAACGTGGTAGGCTTTTAACGGGCCCGATCTCATATGGGCCACTATTATGCCCGGAGCATGGCAGGCCATTAATGGACCGGATCAAATATGGGCCGACATTTGGCCCAAAACATGGCAGCCAGTTAATGGGCCGGCCTACTAGGGTCCTCAAAATCTTGTGGGCCTACAGCTGGGCCGGCCCATTAATGTCAGCGAAATCTCGTGGGCCTTTAGCTGGGCCGGCCCATTATGACCTGCAAGAATCTTGTGGGCCTTGACCTGGGCCAGCCCATTATGGCACACAAAAATCTTGTGGGACTTTACCTGGGCCGGCCCATTATGGCCCGCAAAATCTTGTGGGCCTTTAGCTGGGCCAGCCCATTATGGTCCGCAAAATCTCGTGGGCCTTTAGCTAGGCCGGCCCATTATGGTCTGCAAAATCTTGTGGGCCTTTAGTTGGGCCGGCCCATTTAAACTTGTTGGGCCGTGCCACGTGTCAACGTATCATAGGCGCCTTCTCTCCAGTGAGTGGATGACATCTGTCCCGACGATGAGCCGACACGTGTTTCCTCTAGCCAATGATGATTTTACACGTGGAAAATCCCCATTGGTCGGGGTTGTTAACGGGTTATCGGATCCAAAACCCGACCCGATAGCTTAACGGCGTTCCGTTACGGTGGATGCCACGTGTCGGTTACCCTTGACGAAAGCACTTCTGTGACGCGTGATTTATCGTCATGGAAGTGGACACTTCCGTGATGATAATTTTGGTAATGTCATGGAACACTTCTACGACAGCACAGGTATGACTATCTTGATTCTGTCATAAATTTATCATGGATGTACATGCATGACAAAAAAACGACCTACTGTGACAAACACGTATCATCACGGAAGTGTATTTTTTTGTAGTGATGGTATCAAAGCACACGCTGAGTGTAGGACACGACCACTAAGCTAAAGCCCTAGATCACTATTCTCTTCTCATTTCTAACTCCTCTCCATTTTCTACTCTTTAGGATGGCGGACGCAAGGAACAAGTTTGCACAACCGGATGAAGAAGCCCCTTTTGGACGATACTTGAAGGAAGTCACTAGGTACCTGAACATAGGAATACCAAGCTTCACCGGGACCTACAACGCCACTTTACCAGAAGAGGAGCGATGGATGATTCAAGTTCAAGTTCCAGGAAGAACCTTCACGCCAGTCACTAAACCCATAGAGTTTTCCTTCGATGCGCCAACCTGGAGTTTAGGAAAGAGTATGGCAGCTCACATCACCATGGGATGCATTGGAGAAGTTTATCAAAAGGAGCTTAAGGATACTATCTACCATATCTGTGGGCGCCGAGATGAGCAATGGGAGATGATCAGCACCAAGAAGGATAGATCAATTGCAGCTTTCATCCAGGAACTAAACCAGCACATTCGACGCCAGGAGAACCAGATGTGCGCAGGCATGATAGATCTGACGAAGGCAATGACTAGGATCGTGGAACTGGAGGAAGAACTCAAGGCTACACGTGAATATTATGAGGAGGAAATCATCGTACTAGTGGAGAAGAAGGACGACCTGATTAACAAGATCGGAATATTCATGGGAGACCCCACACCAGTAGAAGAAGACGAAGAACCCAAGGTGATTCGCCCGGAGGACTGCATCATCATCGACGACACCGACTCCGACCTTAGCGATGATGACTTTGAAGATGAAGCTGGAGCAGATATCATGGAGTCTGCAGCCGAGGAATATTTTTAGTAGACCACCACATCAGTAGTAGTATTTCACCATGTAAATAGTATAGTTCGAGCACTTTTACGATAGTTAGACCGATTGTATGCCTTGCTTGATTGATTGAGTGAAATGATTGTGTTTGTCTCATGTGCATATGGGTAGTGCTTTCTCATTAGACCTCATTCTATTCTAATCTCTCCCCTCTAAACCCATCAGATGCCTCCGAGACGTGACCCCGGATTTGCTTTCCCACCGGAGCTCACTCAGTTGATCCAGCAACAGAATACCCTGATGCAGTTGTTAGTTCAGAACCAAGGCAGCAACAACAACAACAACAACAACAACAACCACAATCCACCACCACCACCAGTGGACAACTTAGCCCGTTTTCTGAGGTTGCAGCCGCCAGTGTTTTCTAGTAGCACCAAGCCTATAGTAGCAGATGATTGGCTCCGCGGGATTGGAAGGGAGTTAACCACTGCAGGATGTACTGATGCTGAGAAGGTGCGTTTTGCCGCACATCAGTTGGATGGACCAGCAGCATCATGGTGGGAGAATTACACTGTCACCTACCCTATAGCCACGGTGACATGGGACCAATTTCAGCAAGCCTTCCGTACAGCCCATGTCTCAACTGCAGCCATGAATTTGAAGAAGCGTGAGTTTCGCAACTTACGCCAGGGGAACCGTACTGTGGCTTAGTATGCGGATGAGTTTAGCAAGTTATCTCGCTATGCCCCTGATGATGTGGCCACAAATGCCGCAAAGTAGGAAAAGTTTATGGAAGGGATGAATGATGAGATGAGTATGCAGTTGATGGTGGCAACATTTACCAACTACCAGGAGTTGGTAGATAAGGCTCTTATGATTGAAGGGAAGCAGCAGCAGATTGAGAGCCGTAAGAGGAAGTATGGACAAGGGAGGTATAATTCAGGAGCTCAGCAGAAGCCTCACCTAACCCCGAACTCGGGAGGACTTGTTCATAACCATGGAGGCCACATCCATAATGGAGGAAGTAACCATAATCATACTGGCCCTAAGAATGGAAATGGGAATGGAGCAAGCAACAATCAGAACCGCCCCAATCCAGCCACACCCACAAAGAGAGACCTAAGTCACGTTACTTGTTTCAAGTGCGGGAAGACTGGACACTATGCCACGGAGTTCCCTGAAGGGAAGAATGGAAACGGAAATGGGAGCGCTGGGAAGAAGCCCAATCCATTCAACAAAGGACAAGTGAACCACGTTAACGTGGAGGAGGTTGAAGAGCAACCAGGCACGGTTATAGGTAAGTTTTTGGTTAAGTCATTTACCGCTCTTGTTCTTTTTGATACTGGTGCATCACATTCATACATATCAAGGGAATTCGTGGATAAGTTTAAACTACCGACCCAAACCCTTAGGACCCCTCTGTTAGTAAGCTCACCTGGAGCAGAGTATATGGCTAGTCGATGGTGTGACCAGATATCCTTAACCATTGGCAACCATGTTTTTCCGTCCGACCTAATTATCTTGGAGTCACAAGGATTGGATGTGATATTAGGAATGGACTGGATGTCAAAGTACGGAGGAAGCATTGATTGTGTTAGTAAGTCAATTTGTCTCACCACCCCGGAGGGAAAAAGGATCAAGTATATATCTAGGCATACGCCAAGAAGTAGCCAAGTAAATACCCTCATGGGAGTTGTTCAGGAAGAAGTGCCTGTAGTAAAGGATTACCCGGATGTTTTCCCAAAGGAGTTACTGATACGTCTCCAATGTATCTATAATTTTTGATTGCTCCATGCTATATTATCTACTGTTTTGGACTATATTGGGCTTTATTTTCCACTTTTATATTATTTTTGGGACTAACCTATTAACCGAAGGCCCAGCCCAGAATTGCTGTTTTTTGCCTATTTCAGTGTTTCGGATAAACAGAATATCAAACGGAGTCCAAACGGAATAAAATCTTCGGGAACGTGATTTTCTCACCAAACGTGATCCAGGAGACTTGGACCCTGATCCAAGGAACAAAAGAGGCGGTCACGAGGGTGGGGGCGCCCCCCCTAGGGCGCGCCCCCTGCCTCGTGGGCCCCTCGTTGCTCCTCCGGCATACTTCTTCCTCCTATATATACACACATACCCCCAAACAATCAGAACAGGACCCAAAAACCTAATTCCACCGCCGCAACTTTCTGTATCCACGAGATCCCATCTTGGGGCCTGTTCTGGAGCTCCGCCGGAAGAGGGTCGTTATCACGGAGGGCTTCTACATCATCATAGCCTCTCCGATGAAGTGTGAGTAGTTTACCTCAGACCTTCGGGTCCATAGTTAGTAGCTAGATGGCTTCTTCTCTCTCTTTGAATCTCAATACAAAGTTCTCCCCCTCTCTCGTGGAGATCTATTCGATGTAATCTTCTTTTTGCGGTGTGTTTGTTGAGAACGATGAATTGTGGGTTTATGATCAAGTCTATCTATGAATAATATTTGAATCTTCTTTGAATTCTTTTATGTATGATTGGTTATCTTTGCAAGTCTCTTCGAATTATCAGTTTGGTTTGGCCAACTAGATTGGTAGTTCTTGCCATGGGAGAAGTGCTTAGCTTTGGGTTCGATCTTGCGGTGTCCTTACCCAGTGACAGAAGGGGCAGCAGGCACGTATTGTATCGTTGCCATCAAGGATAACAAGATGGGGTTTATTTCATATTGCATGAATTTATCTCTCTACATCACGTCATCTTGCTTAAGGCATTACTCTGTTTCTAACTTAATACTCTAGATGCATGCTGGATAGCGGTCGATGAGTGGAGTAATAGTAGTAGATGCAGAATCGTTTCGATCTACTTGACACGGACGTTATGCCTATATACATGATCATGCCTAGATATTCTCATAACTATGCTCAATTCTGTCAATTGCTCAACAGTAATTTGTTCACCCACCGTAGAATACTTATGCTCTTGAGAGAAGCCACTAGTGAAACCTATGGCCCCCGGGTCTATTCTCATCATATCAATCTCCATTACTTTAATCTTGCTTTGCTTTTACTTTTTACTTTGCACCTTTATACCAAAAATACCAAAAATATTATATCTATCAGATCTCACTCTCGTAAGTGACCGTGAAGGGCTTGACAACCCCTAATCGCGTTGGTTGCGAGTAGCTATCGCTTTGTGCAGGTATGAGGGACTTGAGCGTGGGCTCCTACTGGATTAATACCTTGGTTCTCAAAAACTGAGGGAAATACTTACGCTACTCTGCTGCATCATCCCTTCCTCTTCGGGGAAAACCAACGCAAGCTCAAGACGTAGCAGTTACCAGGCATGCCACCGGACCGAGATATTGAGTTTTTGATAGAGCTATTGCCAGGCACAGGGCCAATATCCAAGAGACCCTATAGGATGCCCGCGAATGATCTGGAGGAGATTAAGAAATAGATCAAGGAGTTATTGGAGAAAGATTACATTCGACGGAGTTCATCACCATGGGGAGCCCCAGTGCTTTTGGTAGAGAAGAAGGATAAATCCCTAAGAATGGTTGTTGATTATCGGGCCTTGAATGAAGTGACGATTAAGAACAAGTACCCATTGCCGATGATCAATGATCTGTTTGACCAGCTGCAAGGAGCTAAGGTGTTTCCAAAGATCGATCTGCGATCAGGATATCATCAGTTGAAGATACGAGAGAAGGATATACCAAAGACAGCCTTCACCACACGGTACGGGCTATACGAATATACGGTCATGTCATTTGGACTTACTAACGCCCCTGCGTATTTCATGAGCATGATGAACAAATTATTCATGGAATATTTGGATAAGTTTGTTGTGGTGTTCATTGATGATATAATGGTATATTCTAAGAATGAAAAGGAACACAAGGAGCACTTCCGTTTAGTTCTCGAGAAACTCGGGGAACATCAGTTGTATGCCAAGTTCAGCAAATGCGAGTTTTGGTTGAAGGAAGTCGGATTCCTTGGACATGTTATATTAGGAGAAGGTATAGCAGTAGATCCCACCAAGGTTCAGTCAGTCACTGAATGGTTGGCACCCACTTCAGTTAGCGAGATCCACAGTTTTCTTGGACTCGCGGGATACTACCGGAGATTCATTGAGAATTTTTCGAAGATCACAAAGCCAATGACGGAGTTATTGAAGAAGGATACCAAGTTTAAATGGACGGAAGATTGCGAGGCAAGTTTCCAGGAGTTGAAGAAACGTTTGACTACAGCCCCAATGCTGACACTGCCAGATATACGTAAGGATTTCCAAGTGTATTGCGATGCCTCTCGCCTAGGACTTGGACATGTGCTTATGCAGGACGGAAGAGTTGTTTCGTATGCCTCACGACAACTAAAACCGCACGAGTTAAATTATGCCACGCATGATTTGGAGCTAGCAGTCGTAGTTCATGCGTTGAAGACTTGGAGACATTACCTTTTTGGAAATCATTGTGATGTGTACACGGATCATAAGAGTTTGAAGTACATTTTCACCCAGAAGGAACTGAACCTTAGGCAGAGAAGATGGTTGGAGCTTATAAAGGATTATGACATGAAGCTTCACTATCATCCAGGAAAGGCCAATGTTGTAGCAGACACTTTGAGCCGGAAGAGTTATGCTAATACCCTAGAGAGCACGGGATTGCCGAAGGAGTTAGCAAAGGATCTCTGGGAACTACGTTTGGAGATTGTTCCTAGAGGTTTTGTTGCAACAATGGAGGTTCACTCTACATTGTTAGGAACGATTCGGGAAGCTCAGATGGATGACAAAGAGATTGCCGAGATAAAGGAGAAAATGAGCGAAGGAAAGGCCAAAGGTTTTCGTGAGGATGAACACGACACCTTATGGTTTGGGTACCGTGTTTATGTGCCCAATAACACTGAGATCAGGAAGTTAATACTTCAGGAGGCTCATGACTCACCATACTCGATACACCCCGGAAACACCAAGATGTATTTGGATTTGAAGGAACGTTTTTGGTGGACAGGGATGAAGAAGGATATCGCCGAGTATGTGGTCGTATGTGATGTATGTCAGAGAGTGAAGGCAGAGCATCAAAAGCCAGCAGGATTGCTACAGCCTATGCCGATACCCGAATGGAAGTGGGATAAACTTGGCTTGGATTTTATCACCGGATTGCCTAGTACCAAATCAGGATATGATTCTATATGGGTAGTAGTTGACCGTTTGACCAAAGTGGCATACTTTATCCCAGTGAAAACAACTTATACCAGTGCAAAGTTGGCCAAGATATATATGACTAGGATCGTATGTTTGCATGGAGTTCCGAGGACCATCATATCGGATAGAGGAACACAGTTTACTTCAAAGTTTTGGCATCAGCTGCACCAGACTTTGGGAACGAGATTGGAGTTCAGTACAGCTTTTCACCCGCAGACGGATGGATAGACCAAGAGAGTCAACCAGATTCTGGAGGATATGTTGAGAGCCTGTGCGCTAGATTATGGGTCTAGTTGGGATGACAATTTGCCTTACGCAGAGTTCTCATACAACAATAGTTACCAAGCCAGTTTGAAGATGGCACCGTTTGAAGCCCTGTACGGCCGAAGGTGCAGAACACCGTTGATGTGGGATGAAGTTGGAGACCGACAGTTGTTTGGACCAGACTTGATCAAAGAGTCTAAGGAGAAAGTTAAACTGATTCGAGATAGACTGAAGATAGCTCAGTCCAGACAGAAGAGTTATGCAGATTCGAAATGCAAGGAGGTAACCTATGAAATTGGAGATAGAGCATATCTGCGAGTATCACCTTTGCGAGGAGTGAAACGTTTTGGAGTTAAGGGAAAGTTAGCCCCGAGATTTGTAGGACCGTATCGTGTTTTGGAACGGATGGGAGAAGTTGCCTACAAGTTGGAGTTACCTGAAGGACTGTCAGGAGTTCACGATGTGTTTCACGTTTCCCAGTTGAAGAAGTGCCATGCTGAGATGGCCGACATACCGCTAAGAGATATCGTACCCTTGGAGGCGATTCAGTTGGACAATGACTTGACTTATGAGGAGAAGCCAGTCAAGATTTTGGAGTTTGCCAGTCGAGTCACCCGCAGCAAGGTTATTAAGTTTTGCAAAGTTCAGTGGAGCCATCATGCCGAGGACGAAGCCACATGGGAACGAGAGGATGGTCTCCGCAAAGACCACCCACACCTATTTTCTAGCCAACCCGAATCTCGAGGACGAGATTCATCTTAAGGGGGGTAGGTTTGTAACATCCCAAATTTCCAATTTGGGATGTTATGCATAGATCATTCTTGCATATCATATTTTATTGCATTCGTCTCACGATCCTCGAAATCCTAAGCAACTCAAGGACCCTCGGAGAGAGAGAGTTGGGGATTTCCTCCATTTTCAAATTTGATTTTATCAAATTTTGAAACGAGGATTTTGGTTTTAATTATTTTTCTCTCCGAAAATATTTCATATTAAAATATATGAGAGGAGATAATATGACTTCTCCAAAATAAATGAAATATTGGAGGAAAATATTAAAATAATATTTGTTTTTATTTGGATTTTATTTGCATTAGAAAAATTGCACGTTTCCAAAATTGCATTTTAGGGCCAAGAAAATGTTCATCTCGTTCTAAATATTTTATTTAGACGGTGAATTTTTTTGGCATTTTTAGTTTTTTATTTTATTTTCTAGGATTTTTTTAGTTTCGGCGGAATTATTTAAAAAAAAGAGTGCACAGGCTAACTGGGCCGAAGCCCAGCCGCCGGTCCGTCCCCTCCCGCGCGCCTTCTCCTACCATGAGACCGGTCGCACCGCCGCCGCCGCCCGACTCGAGGAGTCCGGCTCGGAATCCCCCGCCGCCTTTGCCCCCTCCCCAAGGCACACCCCCTCCTTATATACTCCCCGCCGCCACCGCCACCACCACCTGCCACCGCCGCCCCGCCTCGCCCCGCAGCCCAAGACGCCTCAGCCGCCGCCCAAGCCGCCGAGCCGCCGCCTGCTGCTGCCGCGCCTCACATCGCCGTCGCCGCCGTGCCTCGCCGGACCGACGAGGTAGTCGCCGGTTTTTTTAAAAGAAAACTGATCCGTTTTTTTAAGAAAAACCCTAGTTGTTTTTTTCGGTTCGCCAGTTTTTTCCGGTTTTTCTTTTTAACGGACGTCCGTCCGTATGTTCGTTTTAACGAACGGTTTTTGCTCGTTAGTTACAGACAACGAACACTCGTTCGTTAGCCTGTTCGTGTTTTCTTTTATCAGAATTTTCCGCGATTATTTCTGATCGCGATTTCTGATCCGATTTTTGTTCTAGTTTATCTTTTCGCTCGTTAGTCGGAATCAGGCGATTCAAGCGCCTAGATCTTCATCTTGAGACCCTCTTTCCGCTTAACCAACTTGAACAATTTTTTGCTACTGTAAAATTTGATCTAAGTCCAGATTAGTAAACGGATCTTGTTTCTTTCGCCGTTTGAGTTTCGTTGCTCTGTTTGATTTGATTATTTTTGCAAACCAGAGTTCTTAAGTTGAACTTTCTGGTTAGATATTCTTATTTGAGTTTTACCCGTGCTTCTTTGCTTGATTGCTTACGTATGCTATTGTTTGTTTGCGATAGAATTCCTGCAGTGCGAAGCGTGTTATTTGGAGTCTCTAGGTTACGCGGATCGTCAGCAAGGCAAGTAACACTTTGATCATACCCCTTTATCACCCAGTTTTTATGCATTAGTTCCAATCCTCAAACATTGCATGGTTAGGATGTGATTAACATGTGGGCTGGGAAGTAGTTGATGAGGTAGAACCTATTGCCCTGTTACATTCAAACCCTTGGGAGTAACTTCTATGTGTTGCTTATCTTGCTATGCTATGCTCGTAGACGTGGTTTGGGAGAGTGAAATCCATGACAGATGTGAGATTGTTAAATAATGGTTTAACTTAAGGTGGCAACTTAAATACACATCTGGGTCGATTGAGGCACCTGGAGTACCCAGTGTTGCCTGTATTTTTGGAAATCCTGGAGTACCCGTGTGATCTTCCTATGGACCGCCACCCAGGCTCAAAGGGAACTGAGATTATTCATGCTAGAAACTTATGTGTGCAGCCACAAGCTATTATGGGCTCTAGCATAGTTGAGTAAGTTACGTGAAGTTCTTGAAGAGGTGGATCAGCAGGTAGTGGGTTGTAGGTTCGGTATGGTCTGCCCGGAGTAGAGAATTAATGTTTCTGAAAGACTGTGTCTCAGTCATCCGTTTCTCAAACATCATGTAGTGCGAGAAATTCAACAGAGGCGATCAAGTCTTGTGGGGAAAAGTGTGCAAACCTCTGCAGAGTGTACAAACTAATCATGGTTAGCCGTGTCCCCGATTATGGACAATCTTGAGTATCTAGTACTTGGAGTATCTTAAGTATCTCATCACTCTAAATTAATATTGTTGGGTTGTTAATTACCTTAATTGGGATTGAGTTGGAGGAACCTTCTCAATGATGTTTCAACTACCATGATAGTTAAATTAAAATATATTCCTTTGTTGTAGGGAAAAATTGGATTTTCGCAAAAACTATAACCATAGAGCTTTCCACCAGCCAAATATGCATGTAGTGATAGCATTATTCTGTTCTTGCTCTACTGTGTTACTTTGCCAGCATATTCCATGTGCTGACCTGTTTTCGGGCTGCAACGTATTATGTTGCAGACTTTTCAGACGAGGAGTAAGGTTCGTTAGGTCGTTGCCGTGCAGCTCAGCTATGCCATTGGAGTTGATGGACTCACTTTATCTTCCAAGCCTTCCGCTGTTATCGTATTAGATGGCCTTAAGCCATATTTATTGTAATAAGTTCTCTTTCAAGACATTCGATGTAATAAGTGTGTGATTGCTACTCTGTTATAAATCCTCGAGTACTGTGTGTGTCAGCATTACCGATCCAGGGATGACACTGAAGCATAGAGACTTGACCGTTTGAGGTCGGGTCGCTACAACGGCCCAATCCTTTTTGTAGCAAAGGACAAGCCTGGACAAACTCTTATATAAAGGAAAACACTCCCGAGGACACATGGGAATTATCGCCAAGCTAGTTTTCATCATGTTCATATGATTCGTGTTCGGTACTTTGATAATTTGATATGTTGGGGTGACCAGTGCTTGGGTACTGCCCTTCCTTGGACAAGCATCCCACTTATGATTAACCCCTATTGCAAGCATCCGCAACTACAAAAGAAGTATTAAGATAAACCTAACCATAGCATGAAACATATGGATCCAAATCAGCCCCTTACGAAGCAACGCATAAACTAGGGTTTAAGCTTCTGTCACTCTAGCAACCCATTATCTACTTATTACTTCCCAATGCCTTCCCCTAGGCCCAAACAATGGTGAAGTGTCATGTAGTCGACGTTCACATGACACCACTAGAGGAAAGACAACATACATATCATCAAAATATCGAACGAATACTAAATTCACATGACTACATATAGCAAGACTTCTCCCATGTCCTCGGGAACAAACGTAACTACTCACAAATCATATTCATGTTCATAATCAGAGGGTTATTAATATGCATAAAGGATCTGAACATATGATCTTCCACCGAATAAACCAACTAGCGTCAACTACAAGGAGTACTCAACCCTACTAGCAACCCACAGGTACCAATCTAAGGCTTTGGGACAAAGATTGGATACAAGAGATGAACTAGGGTTTGAGATGAGATGGTGCTGGTGAAGATGTTGATGGAGATTGACCCCCTCCAGATGAGAGGATCGATGGTGATGACGATGGTGATGATTTCCCCCTCCCGAAGGGAAGTTTCCTCGGCAGAATAGCTCCGCCGGAGCCGTAGATTGGTTCAGCCACGTGGTAGCGGAGTTTCGTCCTGTGAGCTTGCTTATGGTTTTTTCCGGATGAAAGACCTCATATAGCAGAAGATGGGCACCAGAGGGCCGCCAGGGGGGCCACGAGACAGGGGGCGCGCCCAGGGGGGTAGGGCGCGCCCCCCACCCTCGTGGATGGTGGGTGCCCCCCTCTGGTACTTCTTTCGCCCAATATTTTTTATATATTCTGAAACGTGCTCCCATGAAGTTTCAGGACTTTTGGAGTACTGCAGAATAGGTCTCTAATATTTGCTCCTTTTCCAACCCAGACTTCCAGCTTCTGGCATTCCCCCTCTTCATGTAAACCTTATAAAATAAGAGAGAATAGGCATAAGTATTGTGACATAATGTGTAATAACAGCCCATAATGCAATAAATATCGATATAAAACCATGATGCAAAATGGACGTATCACATGACAGTCACTCAAAATACTGTGAAGAAGAATCACCATTATCTTCATGAAGTTTTTGACCGCACCTGGGCCATTCTGTCTAACCTCTATAGTGCTGAAGATCTCAAGAAGATGGAATTTCAACAGGACTTTGACTGGGCACAGCCACCTTCGAAGAAATTCAAGAAGGTCAAAGTTCCTCAGCTTGTGGCAAGGCAAGCTCTTATTCTTCATTGCGCGAGACTGATGAGAATGAAGACTTGAATGACACTGCGGCAGTCCCTACTCCAACGGACGACCCCAACAACGCTGGCGCCCCTCCCTCGACTTCGTGATGATATTCTTCAGGGGCACTAGTCCTCATTTTTCATCCCTTTTGGTCATTCAATTACAAAGAGGGAGAAATTTGAGTTAGTCTTCAAGCAGGTCTATATATGGGCATTTTTTAAGTTGCAACTCTCATTCTTTTGAAAATTTTGTTGGATCGAGTTGTAATCTTAACTCCGATGGTGGTCCGATACTTTTGCTATGTTCTTCTGCATGCTATTTCCTCTTATATGTTAATGCACGGATGCTGAATTACATCAGCCACCATATTTCATCATGCATTTCAAATTCTTCATATCATATGTTAAATGCGTGTATGAATTACAAGATATAGGGGGGAGATCTCCATGATTCTATTCTACAATGTGCATTTGCTCTTGAAGGCAAATTCCTCACATATGCACATCCTCAGGGGGAGTTCCTCTATATCTTGCAATCAAATTCCTCAATTTCAGTATTTACACTTCATATGTTTATCCCCGTTGAAAACTTAACCTATATTGTCATCAATCACCAAAAAGGGGGAGATTTTAAGTGCATCTAGTGCCCCTTAGTGATTTTGGTGTATTGAAAACTTATAGGTTAAGGGACTAATGTGTTTGTGAGTGTACACAGGTCTATAAGTCTATGAGGAGTTTGATATTTACAGAGAAAGTCGACCCCTAAAAATGAATGTCTTCAACTGAAGACTTTGGCTTTCTGAAGACTTTGAAAGTGAAGAAATTGGTGTGGCCGTGAAGACTTGATATTCATGCGAGGAATATGAAGCTTGAAGACTCTTGTTTTTGTAGTTTCATTTTTCTCTTTCTTGAGTCATAGGAAACATCATACTGTTAAAGGGGTCAAGGAAAAACTAAGCAAAATTTTCCAAGTGATGCTCATCTCAAAATCCTACACCTACCAATCCTTTTGAGTGAAGCCATTGGAAATCTCATACAGTTTAGTCCATTTCTTTAGTGACAGAGACAAAGTTCTTCTGGGCTCTGAGGAATTTGTTCCGACTGAAGAGTTAGGAATTCGCCAGTGCGGATTGCCTATAAGTGAGGAACATGATAGCCCTGAGGAATTTGATAGCCAAATTTCCGGCCGTTGCTGTGTTGTGCGCCAGCTGTCCCAAAATATCTACCCACCTAACGGTCATATCATTGAAGGGAATTTATGTCTTATCATGTCGGGCTGCTCCCTAGGCTATAAATAGCCGCCCCAACAACCACTAGCTGGTTGGCTACTCCGCGAGAAACTGACACTTGTCATTGAGAGCATCCCATCCTCCGAGGACTTTGAGTGAAAATCATCAAGTGAGGAAAAACCCAGAACCCCAAACCAAACACCAACAAACCCAAAGTGATTGAGCATCACTGAAGAGATTGTTCCTATGTGGGACCGACGCTTGTTACCTTTGAGGACTGCGCATCCTCCAGATGGTTAGGCGTCATGGTCTAAAGCATCCAAGAAGAAATTATGGATCGGCAAGTGATCGAGTCTATGAAGGTTTGGAAGTCACCTGAAGACTTACCACGAGTGATTGGGAGAGGTCTGTGTGACCTTAGCTAAAGGAGAATACAGTGAGGACTGTGTGTCCTCAGGTTTAAATACCTAGCCGCTCCAACCAGACGTACAACTGTCACAACAGTTGGAACTGGTCTACCAAATCACTGTCTTCACCAAGCTAACTGGTTCTATTTCCTCAACCCTTTCATTTCCTCATTACTGTGTTGTTGTTCTTGATCGTTACTGTTTGAAGACTTTGACTGAAGACTTTCTCCATTTCCTCAATCCTATTTCTTCAGTCAGTTTGTCTTCAGCCTGCTTAATCCTGTGTTTATGCTTTCTGTACTATGTGCTTATTTTCATCATGATGGATGTGCTTCTGTTCTGTTGTGCTTGCATCTGAGTACTTATTCTGCTGCTAGTCGTTCGTGACTTAGGAATTTCCTCACTGTGAAATTCCTCAGTGACGAATTTGTAAAAATCGCCTATTCACCCCCTCTAGTCGACTTAACGCACTTTCAGTGTTGACCAAGCTAGCTACTCTTACACTAGGCATGGGCATGAATTGGGGATGGCAGAGCTGAAAGCACAGTCTGAGGATGCTTGGAAATGGCTTAAAAATATAGAGGTCTCTGCTTTGGCAAGGTATGCTATGGATCATACTTGCAAAACAGATCTAGTTGTGAACAACCTTAGTGAAGTCTTCAACAAGATGATACTTGATGTTAGATCCAAACCAATAAGGACAATGTTTGAAGGGATTAGAACCAAGCAGATGATAAAGAGGCAGAAGACTAGGGAGAAGTTGCAGACATGCAGGTGGACAATCACACCAAATTACTCAGAGATTTTAGAAGAGAACAAAAAGTATGCCAAGCACTGCCAGGCTGACAGAGATGGTGAGACAATTTGGAAAATAACAAGCAAAGAAAACCAATATTGTGTGGACATGGAAACATGTACATGTGACTGCAAGAGATGGAACATGACAGGTGTACCTTGCAGTCATGGCATGTCTGCATTGACAAAGCAAAAGCTCCATCCCGAGGACTATGTTAATGAATTCTTAAAGAAGCCATTGTACCTAGAGGCATACAAAACAATAATTTTCCTTGTCCCTGGTCCAGATTGCTGGCCTGTACAGGGCAGTTTATGAACATATAGCTGGTTCATCTAGAACAGTTCCTCTTGCAACTGCAAGAACCATAATAGTTCCTGCTGCAACTCCATGTACATCTAGCCCAACCCCTTCTGCACCTACACCAGGCCCTGCACCAAGAGCTAAAAGAGGTAGGCCTACAGGTAGAGAAAGGACTAATGCATTCACTGCTCCAAGAGCTGCAACCACTTCAGATAATCAAGTTGGGACCAAGAGGAAGAGAATGATAAGCTCAAAATTAAAAGGTTATTTCTATTGAAGTGGTAACTACTGAAGTGATCACAGGTAAGCTGAGATGAACCTATTATGGACTCATGTTTGGCAGTTTCTTTATTTGTCTGAACCTATTCTGTGGTCTGAAACCTGTTTGGCAGTTTCTTTATTTGTCTGAACCTATTCTGTGGTCTGAAACCTGTTTGGCAGTTTCTTTATTTGTCTGAACCTATTCTGTGGTCTGAAACCAGTTTGGTAGTTTCTTTATTTGTCTGAACCTATTCTGTGGTCTAAAACCTATTCGACACTTACTGAATTTGTCTGAACATGTTCTGTGCTCTGAAACATGTTTGGCTATTTCTGAATTTTTCTGAACCTGTGAAAATGGGCCTTTTATTGGGCTTTGTTATTAGATCAAACTCCCGAAGCCTGCCTTGTGGTCTATAAGAAGGTGAACCCTCTCTTCCCCCTACCCAAAACCTAGCCGCCAGCACCACTACAACCCAGCCGCCAGCCAAAGAGATGAATCCCAGCTAGGGAGAAGTTGTTGATGACCAGGAGGAGATTGGTAGGGCAGCAAGAAGGGATGCAAGAGAAGAAAGGAGGGCCCATCGACATGAGCAACGACGACGGTTGCCAACCAGAATTATGGCAGAACGCAACTCCAACAACATGAAGCGGTTCAACGAGGTGTTCCCAGCTGGAACAAACATCACTGACGAGTTGATCATTTGGTGGGCTAGAGAGAGGGCAAACTTCCATCGATATCAAGTCACCAGGTTGAGGTGGAGTAGAATTCTTGATTCGGCGTCATGAATCTGTTCTCACTAACGCTTGCTATGGATTTCTCTCTTGAATAAATGTCAGCTTGTATGAATTCTTATCAATTTCTCTGAATGTATGCGAAGTTAACTAAATTTTCTTAATTTGTGCTCTATAATTGTTTGTGTGTGGCGGTTCATGGTAGTTAATGTAGGTCTAGAAACACCCACACACAAGTAGTAGCCAGACATGTCTTTAAAGCCAACACCCAAAACGTGTAGTCTCCTCTCTTTCTTTCTACTCGACCATTAGCCTATCGAACTTCCCATCAAAAAACCACCTTCACACTGGCAATGGCATTTGGAGTGGGTTGGCAGAGGGCCCTAGGGAGTTGTGTGCCGGCGACGCCAAGAAGCTGGAGTATGCGCGTGAGGTGAGTTCTTGGTTCAACAGCCCTACCATGCTGCAGAACCAAGCGCTCGCCGTTAGGGCAGCCGCCACAGACGAGGATAGGGAGTGCCTGCCTGACCTCCATCTCCCCTTGATTGAAAACCTCATCTGGGCAATGGGTGAAGCTAGGGATTCGCCGAACCCTTTTCAGTGCGCCCGTTGGTATCTGTACCAAGACCGCCTGAATCCGCGTCCGGTGGATCACCTTGCTAAACGCGTCGTGCCAGTGCTGCCCCTCATGAGGATGATGGAGATGCAGCCAGAGCAGGCGCTGCCGGAGCTGGAGCGGCCACCAGTGCAGGTGTTGGGGATATGGTTACTGGAGGTAAACCGGCTAGGCATGGCTGGATTAGCTCCATGAAGATTGAAGCCCATGAAGATGAGAAGATATTGGCGCTTTAAGAAGGTCCAAGGCTCAAAGACGGATTAAAGACTGTAGATGTGAACCGACTTTATCATATAAACTTGTATTATAAGTGAGAGGAATAGAGACCGAGCTAGACACCTCTATGATCCGGCGTCGGGACTCTATAAACCGGCGGGCGTCAACCTGTGTATATAAAGGGACGACCCGGCCACAGTTTGAGGACAGGAAACAACAACTCGAGAGCCAGTCAAAGCGGATTCGCTCCCTGGTCATCGAAACCCTAGCAATACCAATCACAACTAGACATAGGCTTTTACCTTCATTGAAGGGGCCGAACTAGTATAAAACCCCTCGTGTCCCCTTGTCCGGTTTAACCCCTTTAATCTAACCCATTGCGATGGCTCCACAACTAAGTCCTTTCACGAGGACATCTGCCGTGACAAACCCACGACAGTTGGCGCCCACCGTGGGGCTATCGCATGATAGTTTCGAGTTCTTAAAGGGCAACTTTGATGGACTCAAGGGATACGTTGTGGGCTGGATGATGAAGAGTCATCGCGGCAAGCTCTACATCGACAATGCAGGATAGGGCCCCGAGGCCGATTCAATCGAATACGGGTACCGGGTCCCCTTTGGTGGGATTCACGTTTTCATCGGCAAGATTGGCGAACCAGGCCCTGAGCCGGACACCTGCACCGACATCATCGAGATGGCTCAGCGTGCAAGCTCTTCCCCGGTTCAGCCCATGGAAAAACATGTTTTGTAGGTGTCATCCATGGAGAAGAATATGAGGATAGACCGGCATCCGATGGAGAAACCGTTGTCTGCTCCGACAACGAGTCTTCCGGAGAAAGCGAATCGCTATATCAGCTGCAGGATGGCCGGATTAGCGGAGGTTCCGAGGGCAACAGTATTCCGGACTCCCTTGATCTACCAAGCCGGGTCACTATCTTCATGGCCGATACACAATCAGCGCCCCACTCATCAACCACCGCAGCAATGCTCTCCGGTTCGGCAATAGCCACACCGGCGGGGGCAGGGGGCTCTGCGCCACCTCCGGCTCAAGTTCTGTCTGACTTGTTCGACCCTTTGGCAACATTGATGGCCGCGGAGGTGGACGCAGCAGCCCGGGATCAGCACAACAAGGAGATCGCGAAGGTGAAAGATCGGATAACTCAGGCTAAAGCGGACCTAGTGGCAGAGAACGCTAGGATGGCTACAGAACGGGCCGAGTTGGACGCTCAGGCCTACCGACTTAGGCTGGATCAGAATGCTTTAGAGGAAGTCATGAGAAGAAGACACCGATCGCATCTCCCGCTGAGTTACGAGCCAAGAAATCTCTTCAACACGCCAGGAGCAGGAACTAGTAACCAGCCAGTGTTAAACCGGATGGAGGCGTCGGGAACAGGAGCGCCAGTCCAACCGCGCACGATGGACCCACCTCGTCAGAACATTGTGCCACAATATGTTCCAATGCCCCTGGGGCATTACTCGAACCGATTGGACAACATTGTGGTTGCCGCTTCACGATTGGCAGCCCTCCCAACCGACGGCGAATCACTAGTTGCGATTGAGGCACGACGGGCTAGAGAGCTCCTTCAAACAGCTTTAAACCAGCAGTAGGCTTATTCGCATAGTCGTGAGAGGATTCATTCCACTCCCCGTCCAAGCCGGAGCTACAGCAGGCACGTTGAGGATGAACCGGCCGTATCAAGCAGTGCACGTCGCCGTAACTCGCCGCGAGGGCACAACCCGACAGGGGGAGGTGCTAATGCGCAGGATGTGGTGGATCATGGTCGCGCACATCGAGAGGCCGAGTTAGCAGCTCTACACGGAGCCCCTCAACCTACTCCGGTTCACCCTACCGCTTCAGTAGAGCCAGGTGTGGTATTCAGTTCCTTAGGTGTGCCGTGTCTCACCCCCGCTCTACGTAATGTGCGACTGCCCAAGGATTTCAAAGGCCCTCGTAAGGTACCCAATTACACCGCCGATCTGCAACCAGAGGCATGGGTTGAAAGCTATGAGATGGCAATGGAGATGTTAGATGTGGATGAAGCAGTATATGCTAAATACTTCACCATGATGTTGGAAGGGACAGCTCGTACTTGGTTGAAGAGCTTACCAACTAACTCTGTCGGATCATGGGCCGAATTGAAGCATCGGTTTATCCAGAACTTCAAAGATACTTGTAAGCAAACTATGTCAATTGTGGATCTGGCTGCTTGTGTCCAAGAGGATGGGAAGTCCACAACCCATTGGGTAAAGCGGGTCTCAGCTATTTTGCATTCATCAGATCGTATCAATGCAGATACCGCAGTGCTAACGTTGGAGGGCAATTGTCGTTTCCTGTCGCTCAAACAGAAGTTAGGAAGGCTCAAACGTCACTGCAATGATATGTCAACGCTTATGGCCGCTTTGGTTAAGTATGCCGATTCAGATAATACCAAAGACCCTGACTCAGAGGAGGACAAATCGGGGAAAGGGAAAAAGAGCGGCAACACCAAGGGTTAGTAGCATAATCCGGCAGGCCATGGGAATAATGGTAAGCGCAAGGCCGACAACAGTTTGGACTTTGTGGCTAACACCAATGCTCAGGAGAATGGTCAGCGCCGTAAGGGCAAGCAGCCCCAGAGGGGCGGAGGTTCAGGCCCCAATCTAGAGCGCCTGTTAAATCAACCCTGTCCAAAGCATGGATCTAAGGAGAAGCCAGCATCGCATCTTTGGAAGGATTGTTATATCATGCGAGAGTTCAAGAACTCCAATATGTTGCAGTATGATAATGGCCCGCCCGGTGGTTCAGGAGGTTGTTTCCACGGGCCGGGTTACGGAGGCGGCAGCTCCGGTTCAGGATTTCAGGGCAATCAAACCGGACGCGGCAATCAAGGGAACCAGGGCAACCAGGGAGGTTACAACCATCAAGGGAACCACCACCAGCAGCAGCAGTCGGGCTATCAGAGCAATCCGAAGCAGTTAAATAGTGGGCAGTATCATATCTTCACCACTAGCTTGTGCAAGCATGATCAAAAGCTTCACAAGAGGGTTGTGAACTCTGCTGAACCGGCGGTGCCTCAGTATTTGCGCTGGTTTGAGCAACCCATTTTATGGAGTAGAGAGGATCACCCTCCCGGGGTTGACAATCCGGGTCATCTGGCCTTAGTGGTGGCTCCTCAAGTTGGGGGGTATAAGTTCACCAAGGTGCTCATGGATGGGGGAAGTAGTATCAACATTCTGTATTATGATACCTTCCGTCGTATGGGATTGACAGATAAGAATCTTAAACCGTCAAACACCGTTTTCCATGGTGTGGTGCCCGGTAAGTCTGCATATCCAGTAGGCAAGATAGCCTTAGAGGTGGCTTTTGGAGATGATCATGATTCAAGATCAGAAACATTGACTTTTGAGGTGGTAAAAATAAAAAGTCTGTATCACGCTTTGTTTGGGCGACCGGCTTACGCTAAGTTCATGGAGAGGTCATGTTATGTTTATCTGCAGCTTAAAATGCCAGGTCATAAGGGGACCATCACAGTACATGGAAGCAGGAAGATCGCTTTGGAATGTGAGGAAGGTGATGCGGCTTATGCTAGGTCGGTTTGTGCCACGGAGGAGCTGAAGTTTTATAAAGACAAGGTTGATCCGGCAGATATGACTTCTTTAATAAAGCCAACTACGGAACACGATCCGGCGTTGAAATTTAAATCGACCACAGATACTAAGATGGTTGATTTTGTTCCTGGTGATTCACCCAAGTAGTTCAGCATCAGCGCTAACATGGATCCCAAATAGGAAAGCGCGCTCATCGAGTTCATCCGTGAGAACCGGGACATCTTTGCATGGAAACCTTCTGACATGCCAGGTGTACCGAGGGAACTCGCTGAGCACACACTTAACATTGATCCTAAGTTTAAACCGGTCCGGCAGTTTCTCCGCCGCTTCAATGAAGAAAGGCGCAAGGCTATTGGTGAAGAGGTAGCTCGGTTGTTGTCCACAGGATTTATCGTGGAGGTCTTTCACCCGGAGTGGTTGGCTAATCCGGTGTTGGTTCTCAAGAAAAATGGCACTTGGCGTATGTGTGTAGATTACACAGACTTGAACAAGGCTTGCCCAGCAGATCCCTTTGCCCTCCCTCGTATTGATCAGATTATTGATGCTACGGCGGGTTGTGGCCGTTTGTGTTTTCTGGACGCTTATTCTGGTTATCATCATATCAAAATGGCAGTTAAGGACCAGGAGAAGACACCTTTTATAACTCCCTTTGGAGCCTTCTGCTATATCTCCATGCCCTTTGGGCTCAAGAGTGCCCAGGCGACTTATCAACGCTGTGTTCAGAATTGTCTTCATAAGCAGATTGGGCACAATGTTCATGCATATGTGGATGATATTGTGATAAAGTCCAGGAAGGAGGAAACATTGATAGATGATTTGAGAGAAACCTTTGACAACCTCCAGGTTTACAAGATGATGCTCAATCCGGAAAAGTGTGTCTTTGGTGTCCCGGCAGGCAAACTCTTGGGTTTTCTGGTGTCAAACAGGGGCATTGAGGCTAATCCAGAAAAAAATTCAGCAATTACATCTTTGGCTAAACCGGCGTGTATCAATGACGTTCAACGTTTGGCCAGCCGGATTGCGGCTTTAAGCCGGTTTATCAGTCGTCTCGGGGAGAAGGCTATCCCTTTATACCAGATGCTAAAGAACAAATGATTTTGTTTGGAGCGAAGCGGCTGATAAAGCGTTTGAGGATATGAAGAGGCAGTTAGCTGAACCGCCTGTACTCGCAACTCCGATCGATAAAGAGCCCTTATTGTTGTATGTGGCTGCTAATGCCCGAGCTGTTAGCGTGGCTATTGTGGTGGAGCGCAAGGAAGCTGGAAAGGAATATCCGGTTCAACGGCCGGTTTATTATATCAGTGAGGTGCTCATTGAATCAAAGCAGAGGTATCCACATTGGTAGAAGCTGGTGTATGGAGTGTTTATGGCAAGCCAGAAGCTCAAACATTATTTTCAGGGTCATCCTATCACAGTGGTCAGTTCAGCCCCTTTGGGAGATATCATTCAAAACAAGGAAGCAACTGGCCGGATTGCCAAGTGGGCTATTGAGCTTGGACCTCACAGGCTCAAATACACACCTCGCACAGCTATTAAATCCCAAGCACTCGTGGACTTCAGAGTTGTAGGCACCAGAGGAAAAGCCAGATAACACGTATTGGACTATTCACTTTGATGGATCCAGACAGTTGGAGGGCTCGGGGGCTGGAGTCATACTAGCTTCCCCATGAGGTGACAAGTTTTGTTATGTCCTCCGTTTAATGTTCCCATGTACTAACAATGCAGCTGAATACGAGGCCTTGCTCCACGGTCTTTGGATGGCAAAGGAGATGAACTTAAGCCGGGTTAAGTGCTTTGGTGACTCGAATCTGGTGGCTCAATAGGTGTCTGGCACTTGGGATTCCAAAGACCCACTCATGGCGGCATACCGACGAGAGGTGGACATGGTGGCTGGCCATTTCAAGGTATATCAAGTTGACCATATAGACCGGCGAAAGAATGAAGCGGCGGACGCTTTAAGGCGCCTTGGTTCTCAGCGTAAACCGGTCCCACCAAATGTCTTCCTTGATGTACTGCATAATCCGTCGATCAAGGTACCAACAGAGGAGGAGTTGGCTATTCCTGATCCGGGGGCTCAATTGGTGGCTGCTTTGCATGTCATACCGGATTGGACAATCCCATACCTGACTTACATGAACCGGGGCGAGTTACCGGAGGATGAAACCTTGGTCCGGCAGGTAATCCGGCGTTCCAAGTCCATGACCATAATCAATGGAGAGTTACATCGTTACAGCGTCACAGGGGCAATTCAGCGTTGTGTCTCTCCTCAAGAGGGTTGTGAGATTTTGCGAGAAATCCATGAAGGGGATTATGGTCACCATGCCGGTTCAAAGTCTTTGGTAGCTAAAGCTTTTCGCCACGGTTTTTATTGGTTAACATCTCACGCTGATGCAGAGAATTTAGTCAAAAGATGTGACGGTTGTCATAAATTCGCACGCCGTGCTCATATTCTAGCTCAGGAGTTGAGGATGATTCTAATAACTTGGCCGTTTGCGACTTGGGGGCTTGATATGGTTGGACCCTTCAAGCGATCCAAGGACAAAAAGACCCACTTGTTAGTTGCAGTTGACAAGTTCACCAAATGGGTGGAAGCGGAGCCAGTCAGTAAGTGTGATGCGGCCACGGCGATTCAGTTCATTAAAAAGGTGATATTCCGGTTTGGCTTTCCACACAGTATTATAACTGATAATGGTACTAATCTGTCAAAGGGAGAGATGGAGGAATTTTGCCAACGTGAGCATATCCGACTTGACATAGCATCAGTGGCTCACCCCCAATCTAATGGTCAAGCGGAGAAGGCAAATCAAGAAATTTTGAGAGGTATTAAACCCCGGCTTATGGTTCCTTTGAAGCGGACACCGGGTTGTTGGGTGGAGGAGTTACCTTCTGTGTTATGGAGCATCTTTCTTCATGGTTTATGGAGCAGAGGCGGTTCTTCCTAGTGACATCTGTCACGACTCGCCCCATGTGGTATCTTATGTTGAAGTTGATAATGAGAAGGCACGTCGGGATTCACTGGCCCTGTTAGATGAGGAGCGTGATCTCGCAGCAGCATATTCAGCGATTTATCAACAAGATCTCCGACGTTATCACAGCCGCCGGGTTAAGACCAGAACTTTTCAAGAGGGCGATCTGGTGCTCCGGCTCATCCAGGATCAGACTGATATGCACAAATTATCCCCACCTTGGGAAGGACCTTTTGTGGTCAGCAAGAATCTGCACAACGGGTCATACTACCTCATTGATGTTCAAGAGCACAAAGACTCACGTAAATCGGAGGAGGAGACCAAGCGGCCGTGGAATATAGCTCTTCTTCGGCCTTACTATACTTGAGCCACAGGCTCTTCTTATGTACATATTTATGACAATGTATATATTATATAATAAACCGGAGCCTTGAATAAAGCGGGGTCTCTATTCTTTTTACATCATGTGTGAGCCTACAAGAGCTTCTAGTGACAAAGCGGAGTTTTGTTAAACCGGCCTCTACGTCCGCACGGATATAAAGAAAATCACTAGGGGGCTTGGTCGTATCCGAACCATAGCTACACCTCTTGATCGGTTTAAAACCACAAAGGGATATCACTAGGGGGCTTGGTTGTTGTCACACCATAGCTACACCTCTTGATAGGCTTTAAGCCAAAAGGAAATTATATGGAGCCAAAGAGAGTCTGTTGCATTAAGCATAGCTCAAACATAGGTAACCACCGAGCACAGCTCACATATTACCTAGGGGCTCTTTTCTTCTCAAAGAACAATGAGTTTTGAACCCTTGTAATAGGCTATCAAGCTAGGCTTGGAAGCCAGGTGTATTCACCTAAAACCCCGGGTTATCCTGCCTCTTTAAGTAAGTCACTCCGTCCAGGTAAACCTAGGATGACCCATCGAACGTTTGACAAGTCAATCCCATGGACCCTGAACTTGTCAAAGTTAAATCGGTGATTGGTTAAATATTGAGGTCCATCTTAAAAGGCTTTGCAAAATGGTTTAACTCAGTGGCCTGGCAGCCCATGAAAAGCCTCGATTTAGGGCTTGGCGGCCCATGAAAAGCCTTGCATATTTCTTTTATTATTTGCTATTTTTATGATAAGGGGTTTATAAATATTCTTCTGACAAACCGGTGTTCATTACAACCCGGCTTGACTTTCAACGCTTAGTTGTCAGTACATGATCAGATTCTAAACCGGCAGCAAACTGCTCCGATCTGGTTTTGACTAGACGTCACCAGTCTTATATGAACAACTCAACGGCTTTTTAGCCGAATATGATTTCTACATGCAACGGTAAGAGGGCCAGGAGTTATCAATGCTCCGGATTGGTGTTTTCACCTCTACCATACAGGCAGTTGGTCAACCAACGAGGTATGTTGAAGATATTATTTTTAATACAAACTTTGATTATCCATCCAAGTATTGTATATTTTTTGGCATCATAACCCGTCCAGTGGTAAACCACTAGGACACTTTCAAGTTCTTACATCCAGGAACACAAGTCATCATGGACTATGCATAAATAGATCCCAAAAAGTGAAACAAGTTTTCCAAATATCAAGCAACATAAACATGCTCGATGGCATGACAGATAATGGGGTTTTGCTATCCTATTACAAGAAGCTTCAAAATGGCTCCAATTGAATAATTGTTTCAAAGTAGTGGCACACAGTAGCTGGTAGATCGGCTGCCGGTTTAAGATGCTTCGTCTGGACGGCTTGACGGTTAAGGGTCATTTGGTGCAATCACTTCTTCTTCATCCCTCCTCAGACGCTGGAAATCAACCGTTGACCAATCGATTTCGGTTAAAGCTTGAAACACGGCTTCTTCATGGATAAGGCTGGAGGGGTTAATGTCAGGAGCGTAAGTATGCTTACGGATTGGAGGCACAAGTTCTTCGACTTCATGGATTTCAGCAGGTTGTCTCTTCCCTTCAGTGTCGTAAGCCGGCTGGAAATGAGATAAGTCTGTGTCTTCTGCCAGTTTGCTGGCTATTGGCCGCATCTCCTTTGTCAGCCTTTGGAGATCATCATTGTTGAAGTTTGAACTGTCCTCCTTCACACCTGGATATCCTTTAATAATGGCATCCGCTTCAAGATCCGGAATCCATGCCTTGGCCCGGATTAGTGCGGTCAACGCTCCTGCTCTTGCGGCTGCCTTCTTTAGTTCAGTAATTCGGGCTGGTAGCATGGCCAGCTTCTCAAGGGTTTCTTTTATCAGTGTTGGTGCCGGTTTATTGTAGGCTGCAGTACATATAGCACGATGGGATCTAGAGTAAAGCTGTTCTATTAAGGTGTAAGCCGCTTTAAGCTTCATCCGCATATCAGTGCCCAGATGAGTAATGCGAGTGCCTTTCATGGTTTAATATCAGCCAAACTGGTAAACAATAAGATCTCATGAATTGGACAAATAGCATAAGGAGATACTTACCAAACACAACGGACGTCATGGCGTTGATTTGCCGCTTCAAGCCAGTTAGTTCATCTACAACTGGCTTCAGGGATCCTTCTGCATCCTCAGCTCTTTTGGTTAATCCGGCCTTTTCGGTCTCCCAGTCAGCGCGCTCCTTGTTAAAATTCTCCTTTAACTTCTCCATAGCTGTTAGGGCATTGGTCAGCTCTTCCTTGGCTTTCGCAGCCTCTGCTTGTTGGGACTTCACGTTCTCTCTTGAAGATCAGCAGTTTGAGCATCTCTATTACTTAGCTCGGCCTGCAACAGCGAAGATATGTCAACAACAGGATATGTATTTTCTAAGTACTAAGCGTATAACACATTATGCACGTCATACTTGGGGGCTAATGCCTGTTTGCTCTATTATCAACAAATCTTTTACAAGTCTCAAGAACAATGCAAGCATTATCCTTAACACTTGGGGGCTAATTTACATCTGTTCAAAACGGATGCATGGATTCAAGACCCGGATTACCTCCCAAAGCTAAACCGGCCCTTGGGGGCTACACTGATGAAAGCTACCTAAACTACATTGATAACAGTATCGGTTTTGTTTTTGCTAATGACCTGACATATTGAGGGTCAGCAGGTAAGGATTAAAGTATTACAAAGTCCCGGTTTAAGATTAACATCATAAAACGGCCCTTGGGGGCTACTTGGGCTGATGTTTCAACTTTGGAATCAAGAAGTAAAGGAAGATCAAAATACCTCATAGCGTTCCTTCATCAAGTTCACCAAACCGGCCTCATAATCTCGGTTTGAGTGCAGACAGTTTAAAAACCGTAATGGAGTTCTTCAGCGCTGAGATGAGCATAACTTGACAAATCAGTGCTCCATTTACCCTTCTCCATGGCAGCACGCTCCTCTTTGGCGCTATGTTTGGCCAAGATTACATGATGGCCAGGAGAGTTATGGCCCATGCCAGTAATGATAACGCCATCTCCTGGGCCTCCAGCAGTTTTTGTGGGTGATGGTGGAGTCCTAGTAACTCTCACCGGACTAGCATGGATTGGAGCTGCCGATTCAATAGCAGGAACAGCAGTATTAGCTTCATTTTGTTCGTTGACATTCCGGTCTTGAGGGGGTGGCTCATCAAAGGTAACTTCAAGATGAGGACCCTCCGGTTCATGAGTTTGGTCCGGTTCATCTGTTTGCTCCTGTTCAAAAACAACTTGGTCTTCAGACGGATTGTTCACCCGGGCTTTTTTGCTGGGTCTGGCTTTGGCTCTGCAAACAAAAATAAAAGAGGTGAAAATTTTAGCATATTATTCAGAATATGTAAAAAATTCGAAGAAAGGGTTTGATTACTTACCCAGCTACAGTTTTGAGAGGAGGGAGTTGGGTCGTTGTTGACTCGCCAGAGGATGAGGGAGGTGTCACCTGATAATTTGAATCGGACAGATTAACAGGTTGTCTGAAATAACCTACCTTGGGATAAGAATTGTTAGAAGTGGGGGAGACCTCAGATCGGCGCTTCCGAACCGGGATATCAGGTAAACCAGCCGAAGTGACATGTTGGCCGCTGTGTCGGGTTATCCGGCGAGCTTCGTGCTGCTGCGTCTTCAAAATAAATGTTGGATCCAAGTAAGCAAGAGGATGAGAAAAGCTTACTTTCCAGACCGCTCGACGGGTTTTTTGTGTTGGCATAGAGTCTGAACCGGAGGAAAGGGTAATTACCTCTACATCATCAGCCTGGCTGCCTTCCACGTCCTCCTGATAAAGATCATTGTTAATGAGGTGCATGAAAAGGGAGCCAAGTGAGTCAAGTTCTACCTCAACTTCCGGTTCATCTGCATCTTCATCAAATTCCATGTTGATACGTTCGGCTGTTTTCCGCTTTGAGGTTTGCTTGACGGCTTTGGTTTTGGGACGGGATGGCTTTGCTGCTTTATCTGCGGATTTCCGCTTCCAGAAGGGATCATCACCCTGTTTATAAACAAACAGAAGAAAGTTTACGGGTTGAACAATTTAAAGATACGGAAGATAAAGAGGAAGCATAGTGCTTCCAACAGGCGGTTTATTTTGAGTGTAGAAGGGGTTCAAGCCGGTTTGGCGACAGACAGATTCCGATTCATTCAAAATTTTCTTAACACCTTCAGTGACCTCTTCATCGGTTAACTGAATGTTGATGTGGCGTTGGGGGTCTTCTAATTCACCGGTGTACTCACACATTAAACCGGGGTGGCGGCTTAGTGGCAAGATGCTCCAAGATATCCAGCAACGCACAAAATCAACGCCCGATAAACCGTTGGCCATAAAGGCTCGGAGCTTGGCGAGTTGAGGGGCATATGTGGCCCGTTCTGCAGAACTTAAACGTTGCGGCTGTGGATGAGTGTTGGAAAGCCGGTGGTCACGATAGCCTAGTAGAGGGTTTTCATCTTCAGGGGAGGTATCTATGCAGTAGAACCAAGTCTGGTTCCAGTCCTTAGGGTGACTGTGCAGTTTGGCATGAGGGAATTCAACTTCTTTCCGCTTTTGAATAGAGACACCACCAAGTTCAGTGTTGGGACCATTTACAAATTCTGTATGCCGGTTCAGATGAAAAAAGTCCCGAAACAGCTCAGCAGTTGGTTCTTCTTGTAAATACACTTCACAGAAGACTTGGAAGTTGCATAGATTGGACATCGAGTTGGGTCCAATATCTTGAGGATGGAGTTGGAAATTGGCAAGAACATCTTGGAAAAACTTCGACCCTGTGGTCAACAAAGACCACTACCTCACCCTGCCTCGGGGTAGGAGGATTCTCTGTTCCTGGAACTCGCCATCGAATTTCAGTTTTCTTGGGCAAGGTGTAGAGGTAATTACCCTGGAACTCGCCATTCCGTTCAACTGTTCTTTGATAACCCGGGAAGGAGCCCAGTTGGAAGCGTAAAACTGTTTGGCCAGTGTGAAACGAAAAGCTAAAAAAGAAATGCCGGTTTACAAATCATTCATGGTGGTATGCAAGATGCAATGGGATAAAGATATACAGCTATGTGAAATTGCGTAAATCAGAGACTGATACAATAATGAATGACAAGGTCATATCAAGGGTATACACATGTTGTTAAACCGGACTGTCACAATGAATGTAGAGGGGGTTTGCCGCTTTACTAGGGGACTAATGGTATGAGATAGGTTGTTTTTACAAAGGTAAACCGCCTATGTGGTAAAGAGGATTCAGATGCAAGGAAAAATGACTAAGTAAGGGGAAACAGATTCCGCAAGAGGACATGGAAATTTTGGATCTACTGAAGACAAGAAAGCAAAAAATATTTTGACCTAAAAAGGATTGGACCCTTTGCAATTCGTAATGCCTCAGATCGGTTTTTGCGTACAAAAGGTTTGTTCTGGTAGCAGAAAGTTAGCTATTTGCAAGCAATATATCAAGCGTGAAGTTTTTAAATCCATAGATAAGGAGGAACAGAGCCGCACTAGAGCCATGATGAACTTTGATAAACTGCGAAGAACGAATGGACCTTCAACAGATCTACAAGGGGGGAAAGGGAAAGACTCACAGAGGATGAAGCAACAAGGGAGCGCCGCAGTTTTCTGGCGCAGCCAGGTTGATGCAGCGGCCGGCGGAGGAACGGTGGCGAAGCTCGGTGGCGGCGGCGGCGCTTAGGGACAGAGATGTCACAAGGAGGAAGAAGAGGGAAACGAAGACGAAGGGGATAAAGAGAAGGGCCCGTGGTCTTATTTATAAGGTGAGCCGATAAGTGATAGGTACGTAAATCGAGGAGCTAGAAATGGATAGTTAATAAGGATGATGCCTCGAGGGTTGAACGTTCATTAATGAAGGGTATCTTCGGCTTCAACGGGTAGATAGCGTCATAATGATTTGCTGCGGATCTAAAGGATGATGTCATGGCAGTTTACCAGATTTATACAAAGGTTCCAGAGCAAGAATTTTTCAAGTATTGGAGATTGACATGAACACGTTCAAATCAATCTAGGGCCTAATGTTGGGGATATGGTTATTGGAGGTAAACTGGCTAGGCATGGCTGGATTAGCTCCATGAAGATTGAAGCCCATGAATATGAGAAGATATTGGCGCTTTAAGAAGGCCCAAGGCCCAAAGACAGATTAAAGCCCGTAGATGTGAACCGACTTTATCATATAAACTTGTTTTATAAGTTAGAGGAATAGAGACCGAGCCAGACACCTTATGATTCGGCCTCGGGACTCTATAAACCGGCAGGCGTCAACCTGTGTATATAAAGGGACGGCCCGGCCATGGTTTGAGGACAGGAAACAACAACTCGAGAGCCAGTCAAAGCGGATTCGCTCCCTGGTCATCGAAACCCTAGCAATACCAATCACAACTAGACATAGGCTTTTACCTTCATTGAAGGTGCCGAACTAGTATAAAACCCCTCGTGTCCCCTTGTCTGGTTTAACCCCTTTAAGCTAACCCGTTGCGATGGCTCCATGACTAAGTCCTTTCACAAGGATATCTGTCATGACAAACCCACGACGGCAGGAGGAGGAAGCATGCTCATCTAGCAAGAAAAACAAGGCCAAAAAACAGAGCATCCAAGGTCCCGTTTGTCGTTAGAGCATCTTCGTCTGCTGCGGAAGGACTGCGATGCTGCAATTGAAGGAAATATGCTCTAGAGGCAATAATAAAGTTATTATTTATTTCCTTATTTCATGATAAATGTTTATTATTCATGCTAGAATTGTATTAACCGGGAAACTTAGTACATGTGTGGATACATAGACAAACAGAGTGTCACTAGTATGCCTCTACTTGACTAGCTCGTTGAATCAAAGATGGTTAAGTTTCCTAGCCATAGACATGAGTTGTCATTTGATTAACGGGATCACATCATTAGAGAATGATGTGATTTACTTGACCCATTCCGTTAGCTCAGCACTTGATCGTTTAGTATATTGCTATTGCTTTCTTCATGACTTATACATGTTCCTATAACTATGAGATTATGCAACTCCCGGATACCGGAGGAACACTTTTTGTGCTACCAAATGTCACAACGTAACTGGGTGATTACAAAGGTGCTCTACAGGTGTCTCCGATGGTACTTGTTGAGTTGACATAGATCGAGATTAGGATTTGTCACTCTGATTGTCGGAGAGGTATCTCTGGGCCCTCTCAGTAATGCACATCACTATAAGCCTTGCAAGCAATGTGACTAATGAGTTAGTTGTAGGATGATGCATTATGGAACGAGTAAACAGACTTTCCGGTAACGAGATTGAACTAGTTATTGAGATACCAACGATCGAATCTCGGGCAAGTAACATACCGATGACAAAAGGAACAACGTATGTTGTTATGCGGTTTGACCGATAAAGATCTCCGTAGAATATGCAGGAACCAATATGAGCTTCCAGGTTCCGCTATTGGTTATTGACCGGAGATGAGTCTCGGTCATGTGTACATAGTTCTCGAACCTGTAGGGTCCGCACGCTTAACGTTCTGTGATGATTTGTATTATGAGTTATGTGATTTGATGACCGAAGTTTTTTCGGAGTCCTGAATGAGATCGGGGACATGACAAGGAGTCTCTAAATGGTCGAGACGTAAAGATCGATATATTGGAAGGCTATATTCGGACATCGGAAAGGTTCCGAGTGATTCGGGTATTTTTTGGAGTACCGAAGAGTTACGGGAATTCGTATTGGGCCTTAATGGGCCATACGGGAAAGGAGAGAAAGGCCTCAAGGGTGTCCGCGCCCCTTCCCCATGGACTGGTCCAAATTGGACTAGGGAAAGGGGGCGCCCCCTTCCTTCCTTCTCCTTCTCCCTTCCCTTTTTCCTATTCCATGTGGGAGGTGGAATCCTACTAGGACTAGGGAGTCCTAGTAGGACTCCACACTTTGGGTGCGCCCTATGAGGGTCGGCCTCCTCCTCCCTCCATCCTTTATATATGTGGCCGGGGGGCACCCCATAGACACACAAGTTGATCATTGATCTCTTAGCCGTGTGCGGTGCCCCCCTCCACCATAATCCACCTCAATCATATTGTCGTAGTGCTTAGGCTAAGCCCTGCGCCGGTAGCTTCATCATCACCGTCATCGCGTCCTCGTGCTGACGAAGCTCTCCTTCAACACTCTACTGGATCATGAGTTCGTGGGACGTCACCGAGCCAAACGTGTGCAGATCACGGAGGTGTCGTACTTTCGGTGCTCGGATCGGTCGATCGTGAAGACGTACGACTACATAAATCGCGTTGTCATAACGCTTCCGCTTATGGTCTATGAGGGTACATAGACAACACTCTCCCTCTCGTTGTTATGCATCATCATGATCTTGCGTGTGCGTAGGATTTTTTTTGAAATTACTACGTTCCCCAACAGTGGCATCCGAGCCAGGTTTATGCGTAGATGTTATATGCACGAGTAGAACACAAAGGAGTTGTGGGCATGGCTATATACATATTGCTTGTGGTCTCTAGTTGTTTCTTGATTCGGCGGTATTGTTGGATGAAGCGGCCCAGACCGACATTACGCGTACGCTTACGCGAGACTGGTTCTACCGACGTGCTTCGCACACAGGTGGCTGGTGGGTTTCAGTTTCTCCAACTTTAGTTGAATCAGATTCAATGAACATGGTTCTTTCTGAAGATCGAAAAGCAATCACTATACGCGTTGTGGTTTTTGATGCGTAGGTAAGAACGGTTCTTGCTCAGCCCGTATCAGCCACGTAAAACTTGCAACAATAAAGTAGAGGACGTCTTACTTGTTTTTGCAGGGCATGTTGTGATGTGATATGGTCAAGACGTGATGCTAAATTTTATTATATGAGATGATCATGTTTTGTAACATAGTTATCGGCAAGTGGCAGGAGCCATATGGTTGTCGCTTTATTGTATGAAATGCAATCGCCATGTAATTGCTTTACTTTATCACTAAGCGGTAGCGATAGTCATAGAAGCAATAGTTGGCGAGACGACAATGATGCTTCGATGGAGATCAAGGTGTCAAGCTGGTGACGATGGTGATCATGACAGTGCTTTGGAGATGGAGATCAAAGGCACAAGATGATGATGACCATATCATATCACTTATATTGATTGCATGTGATGTTTATCCTTTATGCATCTTATTTTGCTTAGTTCAGTGGTAGCATTATAAGATGATCTCTCACTAAATTTCAAGGTATAAGTGTTCTCCATGAGTATGCACCGTTGCTACAGTTCGTCGTGCCGAGACACCACGTGATGATCGGGTGTGATAAGCTCTACGTTCACATACAATGGGTGCAAGCCAGTTTTGCACATGCAGAATACTCGGGTTAAACTTGACGAGCCTAGCATATGCAGATATGGCCTCGAAACACTGAGACTGAAAGGTCGAGCGTGAATCATATAGAAGATATGATCAACATAGTGATGTTCACCATTGAAAACTACTCCATCTCGCGTGATGATCGGACATGGTTTAGTTGATATGGATCACGTGATCACTTAGATGATTAGATAGATGTCTATCTAAGTGGGAGTTCTTAAGTAATTTGATTAATTGAACTTTAACTTATCATGAACTTAGTACCTGATAGTATTTTGCATGTCTATGTTGTTGTAGATCAATAGCTCGCGTTTAGCTCCCCTGTTTTATTTTTGATATGTTCCTAGAGAAAACTAAGTTGAAAGATGTTAGTAGCAATGATGCGGATTGGATCCGTGATCTGAGGATTATCCTCATTGCTGCATAGAAGAATTATGTCCTTGATGCACCGCTAGGTGACAAACCGATTGCAGGAGGAGATGCAGACGTTATGAACGTTTGGCAAGCTCGATATGATGACTACTTGATAGTTTAGTGCACCATGCTTTACGGCTTGGAATCGGGGCTTCAAAGACGTTTTGAACGCCATGGAGCATATGAGATGTTCCAAGAGCTGAAATTAGTATTTCAGACTCATGCCCATGTCGAAAGGTATGAGACCTTTGACGAGCACTTTGCCTACAAGATGGAGGATAATAGCTCAGCTAGTGAGCATGTGCTCAGAATGTCTGAGTACTACAATCACTTGAATCAAGTGGGAGTTAATGTTCCATATAAGATAGTGATTGACAGAGTTCTCTAGTCACTATCACCAAGTTACTAGAACTTCGTGATGAACTATAATATGCAAGGGATAGCGGAAATGATTCCCAAGCTCTTCGTGATGCTGAAATCGACGAAGGTAGAAATCAAGAAAAGCATCAAGTGTTGATGGTTAACAAGACCACTAGTTTCAAGAAAAAGGCAAAGGGAATAAGGGGAACTTCAAGAAGAATGGCAAGCAAGTTGCTCAAGTGAAGAAGCCCAAGTCTAGACCTAAGCCTGAGACTAAGTGCTACTGCAAAGGGACTGGTCACTGGAAGCAGAACTGTCCCAAGTATTTGGCGGATAAGAAGGATGGCAAAGTGAACAAAGGTATATTTGATATACATGTTATTGATGTGTACTTTACTAGTGTTTATAGCAACCCCTCAGTATTTGATACTAGTTCAGTTGCTAAGATTAGTAACTCGAAACGGGAGTTGCAGAATGAACAGAGACTATTTAAGGGTGAAGTCACGATGTGTGTTGGAACTGGCTCCAAGATTGATATGATCATCATCGCACACTCCCTATACTTTCGGGATTAGTGTTGAACCTAAATAAATGTTATTTGGTGTTTGCGTTAAGCATGAATATGATTTGATCATGTTTATTGCAATACAGTTATTCATTTAAAGTCAGATAATAATTGTTGTTCTGTTTACATGAATAAAACCTTCAATGGTCATACACCCAAGGTGAATGGTTTATTGAATCTCGATCATAGTGATACACATATTCATAATATTGAAGCCAAAAGATGCAAAGTTAATAATGATAGTGCAACTTATTTGTGGCACTACCGTTTAGGTCATATTGGTGTAAAGCACGTGAAGAAAATCCATGCTGATGGGCTTTTGGAGTCACTTGATTATGAATGAGTTGATGCTTGCGAACCATGCCTCATGGGCAAGATGACTAAGACTCCGTTCTCCGGAACAATGGAGCGAGCAACAGACTTGTTCGAAATAATACATACTGATGTATGCAGTCCGATGAGTGTTGAGGCTCGCGACAGGTATCGTTATTTTCTGACCATCACAGATGATTTGACCAGATATGGGTATATCTTCTTGATGAAACATAAATCTGAAACATTTGAAAAGTTCAAATAATTTCATAGTGAAGTGGAAAATCATCATAACAAGAAAATAAAGTTTCAACGATCTGATCGTGGAGGAGAATATTTGAGTTACGAGTTTGTTCTTCATTTGAAACAATGCAGAATAGTTTCGCAACTCACGCCACCTGGAACACCACAGCGTAATGGTGTGTCCGAACATCGTAACCATACTTTATTAGATATGGTGCAATCTATGATGTCTCTTACCGATTTACCACTATCGTTTTGGGGTTATGCATTAGAGACAGCTGCATTCACGTTAAATAGGGCACCATCTAAATCCGTTGAGACGACACCATATGAACTGTGGTTTGGCAAGAAACCAAAGTTGTCGTTTCTTAAAGTTTGGGGTTGCGATGCTTGTCTGAAAAAGTTTCATCCTAATAAGCTCAAACCCAAATCGGAGAAATGTATCTTCATAGGATACCCAAAGGAGACAGTTGGGTACACCTTCTATCACAGATCCGAAGGCAAGACATTCATTGCTAAGAATGGATCCTTTCTAGAGAAGGAGTTTCTCTCAAAAGAAGTGTGTGGGAGGAAAGTAGAACTTGATGAGGTAATTGTACCTGCTCCCTTATTGGAAAGTAGTTCATCACAGAAATATGTTCTTGTGACTCCTACACCAATTAGTGAGGAAGCTAATGATGATGATCATGTAACTTCAGACCAAGTTACTACCGAGCCTCGTAGGTCAACTAGAGTGAAATCCGCACCAGAGTGGTATGGTAATCCTGTTCTGGAGGTCATGTTACTTGACCATGATGAACCTACGAACTATGAGGAAGCGATGATGAGCCCAGATTCCACGAAATGGCTTGAGGCCATGAAATCTGAGATGGGATCCATGTATAAGAACAAAGTGTGGACTTTGGTTGACTTGCCTGATGATCGACAAGCCATAGAAAATAAATGGATCTTCAAGAGGAAGACAGACGCTGATAGTAGTGTTACTATCTACAAAGCTAGACTTGTCAAAAAAGGTTTTTGACAAAGTTCAAGGTGTTGACTACAATGAGATTTTCTCACTCGTAGCGATGCTTAAGTCTGTCTGAATCATGTTAGCAAATTGCCACATTTTATGAAATCTGGCAAATGGATGTCAAAACTACATTCCTGAATGGATTTCTGGAAGAAGAGTTTTATATGATGCAACCAGAAGGTTTTGTCAATCCTAAAGGTGCTAACAAAATGTGCAAGCTGCAGCGATCCATCTATGGACTGGTGCAAGCATCTCGGAGTTGGAATATACGCTTTGATGAGTTGATCAAAGCATATAGTTTTATACAAACTTGAGGTGAAGCATGTATTTACAAGAAAGTGAGTGGGAGCACTACCACATTTCTGATAAGTATATGTAAATGACATATTGTTGATCAGAAATAATGTAGAATTTTCTAGAAAGCATAAAGGGGTATTTGAAAGGAGTTTTTCAAAGAAAGACCTCGGTGAAGCTGCTTACATATTGAGCATCAAGATCTATAGAGATAGATCAAGACGCTTGATAAGTTTTTTTTCAATGTACATACCTTGACAAGATTTTGAAGTAGTTCAAAATGGAACAGTCAAAGAAAGAGTTCTTGCCTGTGTTACAAGGTGTGAAATTGAGTAATACTCAAAGCCCGACCACACCAGAAGATAGAAATAGAATGAAAGTCATTCCCTATGCCTCAGCCATAGGTTCTATAAAGTATGCCATGCTGTGTATCAGATCTATTGTATACCCTACAGTGAGTTTGGCAAGGGAGTACAATAGTGATTTAGGAGTAGATCACTAGACAGCGATCAAACTTATCCTTAGTGGAATAAGGATATGTTTCTCAATTATGGAGGTGACAAAAGGTTCGGCGTAAAGGGTTACGTCAATGCAAGTTTTGACACTGATCCAGATGACTCTAAGTCTCAATCTGGATACATATTGAAAGTGGGGAGCAATTAGCTAGAGTAGCTCCGTGCAGAGCATTGTTGACATAGAAATTTGCAAAATACATACGGATCTGAATATGGCAGACCCGTTGACTAAACTTCTCTCACAAGCAAAACATGATCACACCTTAGTACTCTTTGGGTGTTAATCACATGGCGATGTGAACTAAGATTACTGACTCTAGTAAACCCTTTGAGTGTTGGTCACATGGCGATGTGAACTATGGATGTTAATCACATGGTGATGTGAACTATTGGTGTTAAATCACATGGCGATGTGAACTAGATTATTGACTCTAGTGCAAGTAGGAGACAGAAGGAAATATGCTCTAGAGGCAATAATAAAGTTATTATTTATTTCCTTATTTCATGATAAATGTTTATTATTCATGCTAGAATTGTATTAACCGGGAAACTTAGTACATGTGTGGATACATAGACAAACAGAGTGTCACTAGTATGCCTCTACTTGACTAGCTCGTTGAATCAAAGATGGTTAAGCTTCCTAGCCATAGACATGAGTTGTCATTTGATTAACGGGATCACATCATTAGAGAATGATGTGATTGACTTGACCCATTTAGTTAGCTTAGCACTTGATCGTTTAGTATATTGCTATTGCTTTCTTCATGACTTATACACGTTCCTATAACTATGAGATTATGCAACTCCCGGATACCGGAGGAACACTTTGTGTGCTACCAAATGTCACAACATAATTGGTTGATTATAAAGGTGTTGGGGAACGTAGTAATTTCAAAAAAATTCCTACGCACACGCAAGATCATGGTGATGCATAGCAATGAGAGGGGAGAGACCTGTCTACGTACCCTCGTAGACCAAAAGCGGAAGCGTTAGCACAACACGGTTGATGTAGTCATACGTCTTCACGATCCGACCGATCAAGTACCGAACGCACGGCACCTCCGAGTTCAGCACACGTTCAGCCCGATGATGTCCCTCAGACTCCAATCCAGCCGAGTGTTGAGGGAGAGTTTTGTCAGCACGACAGCGTGGTGACGATGTTGATGTTCTACCCACGCACGGCTTCGCCTAAGCACCGCTACAGTATTATCGAGGTGGACTATGGTGGAGGGGGGCATCGCACACGGCTAAGAGATCAATGATCAATTGTTGTCTCTATGGGGTGCCCCCTGCCCCCATATATAAAGGAGCAAGGGGGGTGCGGCCGGCCAGGGGAGGAGGCGCACCGGAGGAGTCCTACTCCCACCGGGAGTAGGACTCCCCTTCCTTTCCTAGTTGGATTAGGACTTGAGGGGGAAGGAGTGGAGGAGAAGGAAGGAAGGGGGGCACCGCCCCTTCTCCTTGTCCTATTCGGACTAGGGGGAGGGGCGCGTGGCCCAGCCCTTGCCTCCTCTCCTCTCTTCCACCTAGGCCCACTAAGGCCCATTAAGTTCCCGGGGGGTTCCGGTAACCTCCCGGTACTCCGGTAAAATCCCGATTTCACCCGGAACACTTCCGATATCCAAACATAGGCTTCCAATATATTAATCTTTATGTCTCGACCATTTAGAGACTCCTCGTCATGTCCGTGATCACATCCGGGACTCCGAACAACCTTTGGTACATCAAAACATATAAACTCATAATATAACTGTCATTGAAACGTTAAGCGTGCGGACCCTACGGGTTCGAGAACTATGTAGACATGACCGAGACACGTCTCCGGTCAATAACCAATAGCGGAACCTGGATGCTCATATTGGCTCCCACATATTCTACGAAGATCTTTATCGGTCAGACCGCATAACAACATACGTTGTTCCCTTTGTCATCGGTATGTTACTTGCCCGAGAGTCGATCGTCGGTATCTCAATACCTAGTTCAATCTCGTTACCGACAAGTCTCTTTACTCGTTCCGTAATATATCATCCCGCAACTAACTCATTAGTTGCAATGCTTGTAAGGCTTAAGTGATGTGCATTACCGAGAGGGCCTAGAGATACCTCTCCGACAATCGGAGTGACAAATCCTAATCTTGAAATACGCCAACCCAACATGTACCTTTGGAGACACCTGTAGAGCTCCTTTATAATCACCTAGTTACCTTGTGACGTTTGGTAGCACACAAAGTGTTCCTCCGGTAAACGGGAGTTGCATAATCTCATAGTCATAGGAACATGTATAAGTCATGAAGAAAGCAATAGCAACATACTAAACGATCGTGTGCTAAGCTAACAGAATGTGTCATGTCAATCACATCATTCTCCTAATGATGTGATCCCGTTAATCAAATGACAACTCATGTCTATGGTTAGGAAACATAACCATCTTTGATCAACAAGCTAGTCAAGTAGAGGCATACTAGTGACACTTTGTTTGTCTATGTATTCACACATGTATTATGTTTCCGGTTAATACAATTCTAGCATAAATAATAAAATTTTATCATGATATAAGGAAATAAAATAATAACTTTATTATTGCCTCTAGGGCATATTTCCTTTAGTCTCCCACTTGCACTAGAGTCAATAATCTATATTACACTATAATGATTCTAACACCCATGGAGCCTTGGTGTTGATCATGTTTTGCTCGTGGAAGAGGCTTAGTCAACGGGTCTGCAACATTCAAATCCGTATGTATCTTGCAAATTTCTATGTCTCCCACCTGGACTAAATCCCGGATGGAATTGAAGCGTCTCTTGATGTGCTTGGTTCTCTTGTGAAATCTGGATTCCTTCGCTAAGGCAATTGCTCCAGTATTGTCACAAAAGATTTTCATTGGACCCGATGCACTAGGTATGATACCTAGATCGGATATGAACTCCTTCATCCAGACTCCTTCATTTGCTGCTTCCGATGCAACTATGTACTCTACTTCACACGTAGATCCCGCCATGACACTTTGTTTAGAACTGCACCAACTGACAGCGCCACCGTTCAATGTAAACACGTATCCGGTTTGCGATTTAGAATCGTCCGGATTAGTGTCAAAGCTTGCATCAACGTAACCATTTACGATGAGCTCTTTGTCACCTCCATAAACAAGAAACATATCTTTAGTCCTTTTCATGTATTTCAGGATGTTCTTGACCGCTGTCCAGTGATCCACTCCTGGATTACTTTGGTACCTCCCTGCTAAACTTATAGCAAGGCACACATCAGGTCTGGTACACAGCATTGCATACATGATAGAGCCTATGGCTGAAGCATAGGGAACATCTTTCATTTTCTCTCTATCTTCTGTAGTGGTCGGGCATTGAGTCTTACTCAACTTCACACCTTGTAACACAGGCAAGAACCCTTTCTTTGCTTGATCCATTTTGAACTTCTTCAAAACTTTGTCAAGGTATGTGCTTTGTGAAAGTCCAATTAAGCGTCTTGATCTATCTCTATAGATCTTAATGCCCAATATATAAGCAGCTTCACCGAGGTCTTTCATTGAAAAACTCTTATTCAAGTGTCCCTTTATGCTATCCAGAAATTCTATATCATTTCCAATCAGCAATATGTCATCCACATATAATATTAGAAATGCTACAGAGCTCCCACTCACTTTCTTGTAAATACAGGCTTCTCCAAAAGTCTGTACAAAACCAAATGCTTTGATCACACTATCAAAGCATTTATTCCAACTACGAGAGGCTTGCACCAGTCCATAAATGGATCGCTGGAGCTTGCACACTTTCTTAGCTCCCTTTGGATCGACAAAACCTTCTGGTTGCATCATATACAACTCTTCTTCCAAAAATCCATTCAGGAATGCAGTTTTGACATCCATTTGTCAAATTTCATAATCATAAAATGCGGCAGTTGCTAACATGATTCGGACAGACTTAAGCATCGCTACGGGTGAGAAGGTCTCATCGTAGTCAATCCCTTGAACTTGTCGAAAACCTTTCGCAACAAGTCGAGCTTTGTAGACAGTAACATTACCGTCAGCGTCAATCTTCTTCTTGAAGATCCATTTATTCTCAATTGCTTGCCGATCATCGGGAAAGTCTACCAAAGTCCACACTTTGTTCTCATACATGGATCCCATCTCAGATTTCATGGCTTCAAGCCATTTTGCGGGATTTGGGCTCACCATCGCTTCTTCATAGTTCGTAGGTTCATCATGATCTAGTAGCATGACTTCTAGAACAGGATTACCGTACAACTCTGGTGCGGATCTTACTCTGGTTGATCTACGAGGTTCAATAATAACTCAATCTGAAGTTTCATGATCATCATCATTAACTTCCTCACTAATTGGTGTAGTAGTCACAGGAACAGATTTCTGTGATGAACTACTTTCCAATAACGGAGCAGGTACAATTACCTCATCAAGTTCTACTTTCCTCCCACTCACTTCTTTCGAGAGAAACTCCTTCTCTAGAAAGTTTCCGAATTTAGCAACAAAAGTCTTGCCTTCGGATCTGTGATAGAAGGTGTACCTGTTGGAAATATGCCCTAGAGGCAATAATAAAAGCATTATTATTATATTTCCTTGTTCATGATAATAGTCTTTATTCATGCTATAATTGTATTATCCGGAAATCGTAATACATGTGTGAATAACAGACACCGACATGTCCCTAGTAAGCCTCTAGTTGACTAGCTCGTTGATCAACAGATAGTCATGGTTTCCTGACTATGGACATTGGATGTCATTGATAACGAGATCACATCATTAGGAGAATGATGTGATGGACTAGACCCAATCCTAAACATAGCACAAGATCGTATAGTTCGTTTGCTAGAGTTTTCCAATGTCAAAGTATCTTTTCCTTAGACCATGAGATCGTGTAACTCCCGGATACCGTAGGAGTGCTTTGGGTATGCCAAACGTCACAACGTAACTGGGTGACTATAAAGGTAGACTACGGGTATCTCCGAAAGTGTCTGTTGGGTTGACATGGATCAAGACTGGGATTTGTCACTCCGTATGACGGAGAGGTATCACTGGGCCCACTCGGTAATGCATCATCATAATGAGCTCAAAGTGACCAAGTGTCTGGTCACGGGATCATGCATTACGGTACGAGTAAAGTGACTTGCCGGTAACGAGATTGAACGAGGTATTGGGATACCGATGATCGAATCTCGGGCAAGTAACATATCGATTGACAAAGGGAATTGCATACGGGGTTGATTGAATCCTCGACATCGTGGTTCATCCGATGAGATCATCGTGGAGCATGTGGGAGCCAACATGGGTATCCAGATCCCGCTGTTGGTTATTGACCGGAGAGTCGTCTCGGTCATGTCTGCTTGTCTCCCGAACCCGTAGGGTCTACACACTTAAGGTTCGGTGACGCTAGGGTTGTGAAGATATGTATATGCAGGAACCCGAATGTTGTTCGGAGTCCCGGATGAGATCCCGGACGTCACGAGAAGTTCCGGAATGGTCCGGAGGTAAAGAATTATATATAGGAAGTGCTGTTTCGGCCATCGGGACAAGTTCCGGGGTTATCGGTATTGTACCGGGACCACCGGAGGGGTCCCGGGGGCCCACCGGGTGGGGCCACCTGTCCCGGGGGGCCACATGGGCTGTAGGGGGTGCGCCTTGGCCTACATGGGCCAAGGGCACCAGCCCTACTAGGCCCATGCGCCTAGGGTTTCCATGGGGGAGGAGTCCAAGTGGTGGAAGGCACCTCTAGGTGCCTTGGGGGGAGGGAATCCTCCCCCTGGCCGCCGCACCTAGGAGATCAGATCTCCTAGGCTGCACACCACCCCCCCTTGGCCCTCCTATATATAGTGGGGGAGAGGAGGGATTTCATACACCAGCCCCTGGCGCCTCCCTCTCTCCCCGTTACGTCTCTCTCTCTCGCAGTGTAGGCGAAGCCCTGCTACTGTGACGCCCTGCATCCACCACCACGCCGTCGTGCTGCTGGATCTTCATCAACCGCTCCTTCCCCCTTGCTGGATCAAGAAGGAGGAGACGTCTCCCGTCCCGTACGTGTGTTGAACGCGGAGGTGCCGTCCGTTCGGCGCTTGGTCATCGGTGATTTGGATCACGTCGTGTACGACTACATCATCACCGTTCTTTCGAACGCTTCCGCACGCGATCTACTAGGTATGTAGATGCATCTGATGACTCGTTGCTAGATGAACTCCTAGATAGATCTTGGTGAAACGAGTAGGAAATTTTTTGTTTTCTGCAACGTTCCCCAACAGTGGCATCATGAGCTAGGTCTATGCGTAGTTCTTCTTGCGCGAGTAGAACACAATGAGTTGTGGGCGTAGATTTGTCAACTTTCTTGTCGTTACTAGTCTTTTCTTGCTTCAGCGGTATTGTGGGATGAAGCGGCCCGGACCAACCTTACACGTACGCTTACGTGAGACCGGTTCCACCGACTAACATGCACTAGTTGCATAAGGTGGCTGGCGGGTGTCTGTCTCTCCCACTTTAGTTGGAGCGGATTCGATGAACAGGGTCCTTATGAAGGGTAAATAGAAGTTGACAAATCACGTTGTGGCTTTAACGTAGGTAAGAAGACGTTCTTGCTAGAACCCTAATTTAGCCACGTAAAACTTGCAACAACAATTAGAGGACGTCTAACTTGTTTTTGCAGCAAGTGGTTTGTGATATGATATGGACAAAGTTGTGATGAATGATGAATGATCTATATGTGATGTATGAGATGTTCATGCTATTGTAATAGGAATCACGACTTGCATGTCGATGAGTATGACAACCGGCAGGAGCCATATGAGTTGTCTTTATTCTTTTATATGACCTGCGTGTCATTGAGAAACGCCATGTAAATTACTTCACTTTATTGCTAAACGCGTTAGCCATAGTAGTAGAAGTGATAGTTGGCAAGCAACTTCATGGAGACACGATGATGGAGATCATGATGATGGAGATCATGGTGTCAAGCCGGTGACAAGATGATCATGGAGCCCCAAGATGGAGATCAAAGGAGCTATGTGATATTGGCCATATCATGTCACGTTAATTATTTGATTACATGTGATGTTTATCATGTTTTTGCATCTTGTTTACTTGGAACGACGGTAGTAAATAAGATGATCCCTCATAACAATTTCAAGAGGTGTTCTCCCCTAACTGTGCACCGTTCCTAAAGTTCGTCGTTTCTAAGCACGCCGTGATGATCGGGTGTGATGGATCCTTACGTTCACATACAACGGGTGTTGACGAGCCTAGCATGTACAGACATGGCCTCGGAACACATGCAAAACACTTGGGGTTAACTTGACGAGCCTAGCATGTACAGACATGGCCTGGAACACAGAAGACCGAAAGGTCGAGCATGAGTCGTATAGAAGATACGATCAACATGAAGATGTTCACCGACGTTGACTAGTCCGTCTCACGTGATGATCGGACACGGCCTAGTTAACTCGGATCATGTAATACTTAGATGACTAGAGGGATGTCTAATCTAAGTGGGAGTTCATTAATAATTTGATTAGATGAACTTAATTGTCATGAACTTAGTCTAAAATATTTTACACTATGTCTTGTAGATCAAATGGCCCACGTAGTCCTCAACTTCAATGCGTTCCTAGAGAAAACCAAGCTGAAAGACGATGGCAGTAACTATACGGACTGGATCCGGAACCTGAGGATCATCCTCATAGCTGCCAAGAAAGATTATGTCCTACAAGCACCGCTAGGTGATCCTCCCGTCCCACAGAACCAAGACATTATGAACGCTTGGCAGACACGTGTTGACGACTACTCCCTTGTTCAGTGCGGCATGCTTTACAGCTTAGAGCCGGGGCTCCAAAAGCGTTTTGAGAGACATGGAGCATATGAGATGTTCGAAGAGCTGAAAATGGTTTTTCAAGCTCATGCCCGGATCGAGAGATATGAAGTCTCCGATAAGTTCTTCAGCTGTAAGATGGAGGAAAATAGTTCTGTCAGTGAGCACATACTCACTATGTCTGGGTTACATAACCGCTTGTCTCAGCTGGGAGTTAATCTCCCGGATGATGCGGTCATTGACAGAATCCTCCAGTCGCTTCCACCAAGCTACAAGAGCTTTGTGATGAACTTCAACATGCAGGGGATGCAAAAGACCATTCCTGAGTTGTTCTCTATGCTGAAATCAGCGGAGGTAGAAGTCAAGAAGGAACATCAAGTGTTGATGGTCAATAAAACCACTAAGTTCAAGAAAGGCAAGGGTAAAAAGAACTTCAAGAAGGACGGCAAGGAGGTTGCCGCGCCCGGCAAGCAAGCTGCCGGGAAGAAGCCAAAGAATGGACCCAAGCCTGAGACGGAGTGCTTTTATTGCAAAGGGAAGGGTCACTGGAAACGGAACTGCCCCAAATACTTAGCGGACAAGAAGGCCGGCAACACCAAAGGTATATTTGATATACATGTAATTGATGTGTACCTTACCAGTACTCGTAGTGACTCCTGGGTATTTGATACCGGTGCCGTTGCTCATATTTGTAACTCACAGCAGGAGCTGCGGAATAAACGGAGACTGGCAAAGGACGAGGTGACGATGCGCGTCGGGAATGGTTCCAAGGTCGATGTGATCGCCGTCGGCACGCTGCCTCTACATTTACCTACGGGATTAGTTTTAAACCTCAATAATTGTTATTTAGTGCCAGCTTTGAGCATGAACATTGTATCGGGATCTCGTTTAGTTCGAGATGGCTACTCATTTAAATCTGAGAATAATGGTTGTTCCATTTATATGAGAGATATGTTTTATGGTCATGCTCCTATGGTGAATGGTTTATTCTTAATGAGTCCCGAACGTAATGATACACATGTTCATAATGTGAGTACCAAAAGATGTAAGGTTGATAATGATAGTTCCACATACTTGTGGCACTGCCGCCTTGGTCACATAGGTGTCAAACGCATGAAGAAGCTCCATGCAGATGGACTTTTAGAGTCTCTTGATTATGAATCATTTGACATGTGCGAACCATGCCTTATGGGTAAAATGACCAAGACTCCGTTCTCAGGAACAATGGAGCGAGCAACCGACTTATTGGAAATCATACATACTGATGTGTGCGGTCCAATGAGTGTTGAGGCTCGCGGTGGCTATCGTTATGTTCTCACCCTCACTGATGACTTAAGTAGATATGGGTATGTCTACTTAATGAAACACAAGTCTGAAACCTTTGAAAAGTTCAAGGAATTTCAGAGTGAGGTTGAGAATCAACGTGACAGGAAAATCAAGTTTCTACGATCAGATCGTGGAGGAGAATACTTGAGTCACAAATTTGGTACACACTTAAGAAAATGTGGAATAGTTTCACAACTCACGCCGCCTGGAACACCTCAACGTAACGGTGTGTCCGAACGTCGTAATCGCACTCTATTGGATATGGTGCGGTCTATGATGTCTCTTGCTGATTTACCGCTATCTTTTTGGGGCTATGCTTTAGAGACTGCCGCATTCACTTTAAATAGGGCTCCGTCGAAATCCGTTGAGACGACACCGTATGAATTATGGTTTGGGAAGAAACCTAAGCTGTCGTTTCTAAAAGTTTGGGGATGCGATGCTTATGTGAAGAAACTTCAACCTGAGAAGCTCGAACCCAAGTCGGAAAAATGCGTCTTCATAGGATACCCAAAAGAAACTATTGGGTACACCTTCTACCTCAGATCCGAAGGCAAGATCTTTGTTGCCAAGAATGGGTCCTTTCTAGAGAAAGAGTTTCTCTCGAAAGAAGTAAGTGGGAGGAAAGTAGAGCTTGATGAAGTATTACCTCTTGAACCGGCAAATGGCGCAACTCAAGAAAATGTTCCTGAGGTGCCTGCACCGACTAGAGAGGAAGTTAATGATAATGATCAAGATACTTCTGATCAAGCTCCTACTGAGATTCGAAGGTCCACAAGGACACGTTCCGCACCAGAGTGGTACGGCAACCCTGTCTTGGAAATCATGTTGTTAGACAACGGTGAACCTTCGAACTATGAAGAAGCGATGGCGGGCCCGGATTCCGACAAATGGCTAGAAGCCATGAAATCCGAGATAGGATCCATGTATGAAAACGAAGTATGGACTTTGACTGACTTGCCCATTGAACGGCGAGCCATAGAGAATAAATGGATCTTTAAGAAGAAGACAGACGCGGATGGTAATGTGACCATCTATAAAGCTCGGCTTGTCGCCAAGGGTTATCGACAAATTCAAGGGGTTGACTACGATGAGACTTTCTCACCGGTAGCGAAGCTAAAGTCCGTCCGAATCATGTTAGCAATTGTCGCATTCTACGATTATGAGATATGGCAAATGGACGTCAAAACGGCATTCCTTAATGGTTTCCTTAAGGAAGAATTGTATATGATGCAGCCGGAAGGTTTTGTCGATCCTAAGAATGCTGACAAGGTGTGCAAGCTCCAACGCTCGATTTATGGGCTGGTGCAAGCATCTCGGAGTTGGAACATTCGCTTTGATGAGATGATCAAAGCGTTTGGGTTTACACAGACTTATGGAGAAGCCTGCGTTTACAAGAAAGTGAGTGGGAGCTCTGTAGCATTTCTCATATTATATGTAGATGACATACTGTTGATGGGAAATGATATAGAACTCTTGGACAGCATCAAGGCCTACTTGAATAAGAGTTTTTCAATGAAGGACCTTGGAGAAGCTGCTTATATATTAGGCATCAAAATCTATAGAGATAGATCAAAACGCCTCATAGGTCTTTCACAAAGCACATACCTTGATAAGATATTGAAGAAGTTCAATATGGATCATTCTAAGAAGGGGTTCTTACCTGTGTTACAAGGTGTGAAATTGAGCTCAGCTCAATGTCCGACCACGGCAGAAGATATAGAAGAGATGAGCGTCATCCCCTATGCATCAGCCATAGGTTCTATTATGTATGCCATGCTGTGTACCAGACCTGATGTAAACCTTGCCGTAAGTTTGGTAGGAAGGTACCAAAGTAATCTCGGCAAGGAACACTGGACAACGGTCAAGAATATCCTGAAGTACCTGAAAAGGACTAAGGAAATGTTTCTCGTTTATGGAGGTGACGAAGAGCTCGTCGTAAAGGGTTACGTCGACGCTAGCTTCGACACAGATCTGGATGACTCTAAGTCACAAACCGGATACGTGTATATTTTGAATGGTGGGGTAGTAAGCTGGTGCAGCTGCAAGCAGAGCGTCGTGGCGGGATCTACATGTGAAGCGGAGTACATGGCAGCCTCGGAGGCAGCACATGAAGCAATATGGGTGAAGGAGTTCATCACCGACCTAGGAGTCATACCCAATGCGTCGGGGCCAATCAAACTCTTTTGTGACAACACTGGAGCTATTGCACTTGCCAAGGAGCCCAGGTTTCACAAGAAGACAAGGCACATCAAGCGTCGCTTCAACTCCATTCGTGAAAATGTTCAAAATGGAGACATAGAGATTTGTAAAGTACATACGGACCTGAATGTAGCAGATCCGTTGACTAAACCTCTCCCTAGAGCAAAACATGATCAACACCAGAATTCCATGGGTGTTCGATTCATCACAATGTAACTAGATTATTGACTCTAGTGCAAGTGGGAGACTGTTGGAAATATGCCCTAGAGGCAATAATAAAAGCATTATTATTATATTTCCTTGTTCATGATAATTGTCTTTATTCATGCTATAATTGTATTATCCGGAAATCGTAATACATGTGTGAATAACAGACACCGACAATCCCTAGTAAGCCTCTAGTTGACTAGCTCGTTGATCAACAGATAGTCATGGTTTCCTGACTATGGACATTGGATGTCATTGATAACGAGATCACATCATTAGGAGAATGATGTGATGGACTAGACCCAATCCTAAACATAGCACAAGATCGTATAGTTCGTTTGCTAGAGTTTTCCAATGTCAAAGTATCTTTTCCTTAGACCATGAGATCGTGTAACTCCCGGATACCGTAGGAGTGCTTTGGGTATGCCAAACGTCACAACGTAAATGGGTGACTATAAAGGTAGACTACGGGTATCTCCAAAAGTGTCTGTTGGGTTGACATGGATCAAGACTGGGATTTGTCACTCCGTATGACGGAGAGGTATCACTGGGCCCACTCGGTAATGCATCATCATAATGAGCTCAAAGTGACCAAGTGTCTGGTCACGGGATCATGCATTACGGTACGAGTAAAGTGACTTGCCGGTAACGAGATTGAACGAGGTATTGGGATACCGATGATCGAATCTCGGGCAAGTAACATATCAATTGACAAAGGGAATTGCATACGGGGTTGATTGAATCCTCGACATCGTGGTTCATCCGATGAGATCATCATGGAGCATGTGGGAGCCAACATGGGTATCCAGATCCCGCTGTTGGTTATTGACCGGAGAGTCGTCTCGGTCATGTCTGCTTGTCTCCCGAACCCGTAGGGTCTACACACTTAAGGTTCGGTGACGCTAGGGTTGTGAAGATATGTATATGCAGGAACCCGAATATTGTTCGGAGTCCCGGATGAGATCCCGGACGTCACGAGAAGTTCTGAAATGGTCCGGAGGTAAAGAATTATATATAGGAAGTGCTGTTTCGGCCATCGGGACAAGTTTCGGGGTTATCGGTATTGTACCGGGACCACCGGAGGGGTCCCGGGGGCCCACCGGGTGGGGCCACCTGTCCCGGGGGGCCACATGGGCTGTAGGGGGTGCGCCTTGGCCTACATGGGCCAAGGGCACCAGCCCTACTAGGCCCATGCGCCTAGGGTTTCCATGGGGGAGGAGTCCAAGTGGTGGAAGGCACCTCTAGGTGCCTTGGGGGGGAGGGAATCCTCCCCCTGGCCGCCGCACCTAGGAGATCAGATCTCCTAGGCTGCGCACCACCCCCCCTTGGCCCTCCTATATATAGTGGGGGAGAGGAGGGATTTCATACACCAGCCCCTGGCGCCTCCCTCTCTCCCCGTTACGTCTCTCTCTCTCGCAGTGTAGGCGAAGCCCTGCTACTGTGACGCCCTGCATCCACCACCACGCCGTCGTGCTGCTGGATCTTCATCAACCTCTCCTTCCCCCTTGCTGGATCAAGAAGGAGGAGACGTCTCCCGTCCCGTACGTGTGTTGAACGCGGAGGTGTCGTCCGTTCGGCGCTTGGTCATCGGTGATTTGGATCACGTCGTGTACGACTACATCATCACCGTTCTTTCGAACGCTTCCGCACGCGATCTACTAGGTATGTAGATGCATCTGATGACTCCTTGCTAGATGAACTCCTAGATAGATCTTGGTGAAACGAGTAGGAAATTTTTTGTTTTCTGCAACGTTCCCCAACAGTACCCAACAGTCTCCTTTGGGTATCCTATGAAGACACATTTCTCCGATTTGGGTTCGAGCTTATCAGGTTGAAGCTTTTTCACATAAGCATCGCAGCCCCAAACTTTCAGAAACGACAACTTTGGTTTCTTGCCAAACCACAGTTCATAAGGCGTCGTCTCAACGGATTTCGATGGTGCCCTATTTAACGTGAATGCGGCCGTCTCTAAATCATAACCCCAAAATGATAGCGGTAAATCAGTAAGAGACATCATAGATCGCACCATATCTAGTAAAGTACGATTACGACGTTCGGACACACCATTACGTTGTGGTGTTCTAGGTGGCGTGAGTTGCGAAACTATTCCGCATTGTTCCAAATGTACACTAAACTCGTAACTCAAATATTCTCCTCCACGATCAAATCGTAGAAACTTTATTTTCTTGTTATGATGATTTTCAACTTCACTCTGAAATTCTTTGAACTTTTCAAATGTTTCAGACTTATGTTTCATTAAGTAGATATACCCATATCTGCTTAAGTCATCTGTGAAGGTGAGAAAATAACGATATCCGCCACGAGCCTCAACATTCATCGGACCACATACATCTGTATGTATGATTTCCAACAAATCTGTTGCTCTCTCCATATTTCCGGAGAACGGTGTTTTAGTCATCTTGCCCATGAGGCACGGTTCACAAGTACCAAGTGATTCATAATCAAGTGGTTCCAAAAGTCCATCAGTATGGAGTTTCTTCATGCGCTTTTACATCGATATGACCTAAACGGCAGTGCCACAAATAAGTTGCACTATCATTATCAACTCTGCATCTTTTGGCATCAACATTATGAATATGTGTGTCACTACTATCGAGATTCAATAAGAATACACCACTCTTCAAGGGTGCATGACCATAAAAGATATTACTCATATAAATAGAACAACCATTATTATCTGATTTAAATGAATAACCGTCTCGCATTAAACAAGATCCAGATATAATGTTCATGCTCAACGCTGGCACCAAATAACAATTATTTAGGTCTAATACTAATCCTGAAGGTAGATGTAGAGGTAGCGTGCCGACCGCGATCACATCAACTTTGGAACCATTTCCCACGCGCATCGTCACCTCGTCCTTAGCCAATCTTCGCTTAATCCGTAGCCCCTGTTTCGAGTTGCAAATATTAGCAACAGAACCAGTATCAAATACCCAGGTGCTACTGCGAGCATTAGTAAGGTACACATCAATAACATGTATATCGCATATACCTTTGTTCACCTTGCCATCCTTATTATCCGCCAAATACTTAGGGCAGTTCCGCTTCTAGTGACCAGCTTGCTTGCAGTAGAAGCACTCAGTTTCAGACTTAGGTCCAGACTTGGGTTTCTTCTCTTGAGCAGCAACTTGCTTGTTGTTCTTCTTGAAGTTCCCCTTCTTCTTCCATTTGCCCTTTTTCTTGAATGCTCCTTCTTGATTTCTACCTCCGCAGCCTTTAGCATTGCGAAGAGCTCGGGAATCGTCTTATCCATCCCTTGCATGTTATAGTTCATCACGAAGCTCTTGTAGCTTGGTGGCAGTGATTGAAGAACTCTGTCAATGACACTATCAACAGGAAGATTAACTCCCTGTTGAGTCAAGTGATTATGATACCCTGACATTTTGAGTATATGTTCACTGACATAACTATTCTCCTCCATCTTGCAGCTATAGAACTTATTGGAGACTTCATATCTCTCAATCCGGGCATTTGCTTGAAATATTAACTTCAACTTCTGGAACATCTCATATGCTCCATGACGTTCAAAACGTCGTTGAAGACCCGGTTCTAAGCCGTAAAGCATGGCACACTGAACTATCGAGTAGTCATCAGCTTTGCTCTGCCAGACGTTCATAACATCTGGTGTTGCTCCTGCAGCAGGCCTGGCACCCAGCGGTGCTTCCAGGACGTAATTCTTCTGTGCAGCAAAGAGGATAATCCTCAAGTTACAGACCCAGTCCGTGTAATTGCTACCATCATCTTTCAACTTTGCTTTCTCAAGGAACGCATTAAAATTCAACGGAACAACAACACGGGCCATCTATCTACAATCAACATAGACAAGCAAGATACTATCAGGTACTAAGTTCATGATAAATTTAAGTTCAATTAATCAAATTATTTAAGAACTCCCACTTAGATAGACATCCCTCTAATCCTCTAAGTGATCACGTGATCCAAATCAACTAAACCATGTCCGATCATCACATGAGATGGAGTAGTTTCAATGGTGAACATCATTATGCCAATCATATCTACTATATGATTCACGCTCGACCTTTCGGTCTCCGTGTTCCGAGGCCATATCTGTTATATGCCAGGATCGTCAAGTTTAACCTGAGTATTCCGTGTGTGCAACTGTTTTGCATCCGTTGTATTTGAACGTAGAGCCTATCACACCCGATCATCACATGGTGTCTCAGCACGAAGAACTTTCACAACGGTGCATACTCAGGGAGAACACTTATACTTTGATAATTTAGTGAGGGATCATCTTATAATGCTACCATCAATCAAAGCAAGATAAGATGCATAAAAGATAAACATCACATGCAATCAATATAAGTGATATGATATGGCCATCATCATCTTGTGCTTGTGATCTCCATCTCTGAAGCACTGTTATGATCACCATCGTCACCGGCGCGACACCTTGATCTCCATCGTAGCATCATTGTCGTCTCGCCAATCTTATGCTTCTATGACTATCGCTACCGCTTAGTGATAAAGTAAAGCATTACAGGGCGATTGCATTGCATACAATAAAGCGACAACCATATGGCTCCTGCCAGTTGCCGATAACTCGGTTACAAAACATGATCATCTCATACAATAGAATTTAGCATCATGCTTTGACCATATCACATCACAACATGCCCTGCAAAAACAAGTTAGACGTCCTCTACTTTGTTGTTGCAAGTTTTACGTGGCTGCTACGGGCTGAGCAAGAACCATTCTTACCTACGCATCAAAACCACAATGATAGCTTGTCAAGTTGGTGTTGTTTTAACCTTCGCAAGGACCGGGCGTAGCCACACTCGGTTCAACTAAAGATGGAGAAACTGACACCCGCCAGCCACCTATGTGCAAAGCACGTCGGTAGAACCAGTCTCGCGTAAGCGTACGCGTAATGTCGGTCTGGGCCGCTTCATCCAACAATACCGTTGAACCAAAGTATAACATGCTGGTAAGAAGTATGACTTATATCGCCCACAACTCACTTGTGTTCTACTCATGCATATGACATCTACGAATAAAACCTGGCTCGGATGCCACTGTTGGGGAACGTAGTAATTTCAAAAAAATTCCTATGCACACGCAAGATCATGGTGATGCATAGCAACGAGAGGGGAGAGTCCTGTCTACGTACCCTCGTAGACCGAAAGTGGAAGCGTTAGCACAATGCAGTTGATGTAGTCGTACGTCTTCACGATCCGACCGATCAAGTACCGAACGCACGGCACCTCCGAGTTCAGCACACGTTCAGCCCGATGACGTCCCTCGGACTCTGATCCAGCCGAGTGTTGAGGGAGAGATTTGTCAGCACGACGGCGTGGTGACGATGTTGATGTTCTACTGACACAGGGCTTCACCTAAGCACCGCTATAGTATTATCGAGGTGGACTATGGTGGAGGGGGGCACCGCACACGGCTAAGAGATCAATGATCAATTGTTGTCTCTATGGGGTGCCCCTGCCCCCATATATAAAGGAGCAAGGAGGGTGCGGCCGGCCAGGGGAGGAGGCACGCCGGAGGAGTCCTACTCCCACCGGGAGTAGGACTCCCCCCCCCCCTTTCCTAGTTGGATTAGGACTTGAGGGGGAAGGAGTGGAGGAGAAGGAAGGAAGGGGGGCGCCGCCCCCTTCTCCTTGTCCTATTCGGACTAGGGGCGGAGGGGCGCGCGGCCCAGCCCTTGCCTCCCCTCCTCTCTTCCACCTAGGCCCACTAAGGGCCATTAAGTTTCCGGGGGGTTCCGGTAACCTCCCGGTACTCCGGTAAAATCCCGATTTCACCTGGAACACTTCTGATATCCAAACATAGGCTTCCAATATATCAATATTTATGTCTCGACTATTTCGAGACTCCTCGTCATGTCCGTGGTCACATCCGGGACTCCGAACAACCTTCGGTGCATCAAAACATATAAACTCATAATATAATTGTCATCGAAACATTAAGCGTGCGAACCCTACGGGTTCGAGAACTATGTAGACATGACCGAGACACGTCTCCGCTCAATAACCAATAACGGGACCTAGATGCTCATATTGTCTCCCACATATTCTATGAAGATCTTTATCGGTCAGACTGCATAACAACATACGTTGTTCCCTTTGTCATCGGTATGTTACTTGCCCGAGATTCGATCGTCGGTATCTCAATACCTAGTTCAATCTCATTACCGACAAGTCTCTTTACTCGTTCCGTAATACATCATCCCGCAACTAACTCATTAGTTGCAATGCTTGTAAGGCTTAAGTGATGTGCATTACCGAGAGGGCCTAGAGATACCTCTCCGACAATCGGAGTGACAAATCCTAATCTCGAAATACGCCAACCCAACATGTACCTTTGGAGACACCTGTAGAGCTCCTTTATAATCACCCAGTTACGTTGTGACGTTTGGTAGCACACAAAGTGTTCCTCCAGTAAACGGGAGTTGCATAATCTCATAGTCATAGGAACATGTATAAGTCATGAAGAAAGCAATAGCAACATACTAAACGATCGTGTGCTAAGCTAACAGAATGGGTCATGTCAATCACATCATTCTCCTAATGATGTGATCCCATTAATCAAATGACAACGCATGTCTATGGTTAGGAAACATAACCATCTTTGATCAACGAGCTAGTCAAGTAGAGGCATACTTGTTGGAGTTGTGTCGAATATTGTGTACAAGGTAGGTTACAGTTGGACTATGAGTTGTATTGTGTTTACATAGGATGTGGAGTTGTGTCCTAATAGGACACTTGTATCCTAGGCCTCTCATATATAGCGGGGGTAGACACACGATGTAACCTATGCCAACATAATAGCACAGGCGCGCAAGGGGGAGCCGGCGGCGTGTGCCGGCGCCCGGGTGGCCGGTGTGCGGTATTGTGATGGTGTCACGGGGAGGAGCGCCCATAGTCAGGCCCCGGGGATGTCGCCATATCGGTGAACCTCGTTAACAAATCTCGGTGTCGTGCTCGTGTGATTGCTTGGTCCTCGGATGATCGACGGTATGCCTCGGATTTATTCTAACAAGTGGTATTAGAGCAAGGTTGTTCGGAGGCTGTGGATCGTTGATTTAGAGGAGAGCATGTGAAAGCTGTCAATGGGATCTGACAAGGTGCAACGTGTGTGATTGGAGACATGGCAGCAAGTTGTCGCATCGGTGGATCAAGGTTGCACGAGTTGAAGATTCGGGAAGACGGCGTCGTGTATGGAAGAAGCGATCGCAGAGAGTTCTCGGCGGCTGGATCGGTTTAGCAGTGGCGACGGAGTGGAAGGCCTTCGTGATCAATCCGGTGTTATTACAGCAAGTCCGTGCGGCACCAGGAGTTCGTGTGGCGAGAGAGGCGCTCCAACGACGCGTGTTGTAAGACACGCAACCTGGCCGGAGGCTGTCGAGCGCGGACACGAACGGGTGCATGCAGCAAGGCCCGTGTGGCAGGGGTTGGGCCGGATGTCTAAGGATGCAATGCAGCGCTGGGAGGCCAAACTGGACTGATTATGTGCAAGGACAACAGACAGAGATTTCTTTTGGAAACAAAAGGAGACTGAGTCTCCATAGTACACGGACAGGCAAGCAAATCGGTCAGCGGCAAAGATCCGTCAAGCGTGTCCATCAGAAGTACTACTTGCGTAGGTGTTGTCAAGGCAAAGGCAACTAGCCAGCATTAAAAATTTGTGTCAAGGGAGCTACGTGAGAAGACCAGAATGTTTTTTGGTTGGAATTTGCTAGTAGTACGCGGAGGTCTATTCGTGTACTTGGGGCATTGCGTGGAAAGCTCAAATTATTTTTTCACTGGGTCAGTCATATGAAGAACCATGGCGTCAATGGGTACCTGGTTTGAGGTGGAGAAGTTCAACGGGACAGAAAACCATGGGTTATGGCAGACAAAGGTGAAAGATTTGTTGGCGCAATAGAGATGCTTGAAGGCGTTGCGGGAAGTCATGTCAGCTAAGATGGATTATTTTGTGATGGATGGAAATTCGCGGAAGACGATTTAGGAGCCTCGAGCGTGTCATACAGTCGAATGAGTTCGGCTGGGTCGGACTAGGCAGTCTAACAGATCGACGCAAGTCGGTTGGTACAGAAGGCGGTGGTGGGATCAGCGACGACGACATAGGAGCGTGATGCTGATGGTGACCGACTTCTGGGACGTGGAAACACGTGACGCGGGCCCCGAGGGCTTGTGTGGCTTCGACAAGACTATGGCGCGGGGTTGATTCAAGACGGTGCACATGGAGCTTGAAGTTGACGGGGCGCGAGGGTGGACTGATCATCTACCATGGAGTCATGTTGAAGGTGGAGCTGGATTGAGGGGCTACGGTGTAAGGATCCAAAGAATCGAAGCCTATTTCAGCTGGGAAAAAGCGAGTGACATGCAGTTCGGACTGGAGCCCAGTGGTCTGATGGAAGCGTGAAAGTCGTCATCGGTTGGTGATGATCGGTGGTACTCTACGGTGGGGGTTGAGTGGTGTGGGTTCGCGACCCTTGAGACTCAACCAGGACAGCGGATGCTCGACGCGGTAATAGCGGCGAGGCGTGCGGTACGCACGGGACATGGAGATGGGCCAGGGCTCTGGTGGTCATACATGTGGTGAGACAACTGTGAATTTGACTCAGGATGATGACAAGCAATGGTGAAATTCCTTCAAGTTTCAGACAGGCGGTCAAGAAAGGAGCGGTGATGTTGAGTTCGGGTAACTCTTATGTGTGACACCCAATATGTGAGTTGTTCATTCTCACGCAGGTCAGTGATCAGTGTGTGATGGCGTTGGACGGATACTCTGGAAGTTGGGAGCACAAACTAGAGTAACAAGGAACTTAATTTTGCTCGAGTGTTGACTGTGGTCAAGAAAAGGAGGGACTACAAGTTGCAGGTGGAGTCACATGGAGTCTTTGGAGTAGCAGCGGTGCTCATGGGATAAGCTCAAGTCCAATGTACATGGAAGTTTGACGTATGGACGAATCCAAGGTGGTGGAGAATATTCGCCAAGGTGGAGTTTGTTGGAGTTGTGTCGAATATTGTGTACAAGGTAGGTTACAGTTGGACTATGAGTTGTATTGTGTTTACATAGGATGTGGAGTTGTGTCCTAATAGGACACTTGTATCCTAGGCCTCTCATATATAGCGGGGGTAGACACACGATGTAACCTATGCCAACATAATAGCACAGGCGCGCAAGGGGGAGCCGGCGGCGTGTGCCGGCGCCCGGGTGGTCGGTGTGCGGTATTGTGATGGTGTCATGGGGAGGAGCGCCCGTAGTCAGGCCCCGGGGATGTAGCCATATCGGTGAACCTCGTTAACAAATCTCGGTGTCGTGCTCGTGTGATTGCTTGGTCCTCGGATGATCGACGGTATGCCTCGGATTTATTCTAACAATACTAGTGACACTCTGTTTGTCTATGTATTCACACATGTATTATGTTTCCGGTTAATACAATTCTAGCATGAATAATAAACATTTATCATGATATAAGGAAATAAAATAATAACTTTATTATTGCCTCTAGGGCATATTTCCTTCAAAAGGTGCTCTACAGGTGTCTCCGATGGTACTTGTTGAGTTGACATAGATCGAGACTAGGATTTTTCACTCCGATTGTCGGAGAGGTATGCCTGGGCCCTCTCGGTAATGCACATCACTATATGCCTTGCAAGCAATGTGACCAATGAGTTAGCTGCGGGATGATGCATTACAGAATGAGTAAAGAGACTTTCCGGTAACGAGATTGAACTAGGTATTGAGATACCGACGATCGAATCTCAGGTAAGTAACATACCGATGACAAAGGGAACAACATATGTTGTTATGCGGTTTGACCGATAAAGATCTTCGTAGAATATGTAGGAACCAATATGAGCTTCCAGGTTCCGCTATTGGTTATTGACCGGAGATGAGTCTCGGTCATGTCTACATAGTTCTCGAACCCGTAGGGTCCGCATGCTTAACGTTCTCTGATGATTTATATTATGAGTTATGTGATTTGATGACTTAAGTTTGTTCGGAGTCCCGAATGAGATCGGGGACATCACGAGGAGTCTCGAAATGGTCAAGACGTAGAGATCGATATATATTGGAAGGCTATATTCGGACATCGGAAAGGTTCCGAGTGATTCGGGTATTTTTCGGAGTACCAGAGAGTTACGGGAATTCGTATTGGGCCTTAATGGGCCATACGGGAAAGGAGAGAAAGGCCTCAAGGGTGGTCGCGCCCCTTCCCCATGGACTGGTCCGAATTGGACTAGGGAAAGGGGGCGCCCCTTCCTTCCTTCTCCTTCTCCCTTCCCTTTTTCCTGTTCCATGTGGGAGGTGGAATCCTACTAGAACTAGGGAGTCCTAGTAGGACTCCACACTTTGGGCGCGCCCTATGAGGGCCGGCCTCCTCGTCCCTCCATCCTTTATATATGTGGCCAAGGGGCACTCCATAGACACACAAGTTGATCATTGATCTCTTAGCCATGTGCGGTGCCCCCCTCCACCATAATCCACCTCGGTCATATCGTCGTAGTGCTTAGGCGAAGCCCTGCGCCGGTAGCTTCATCATCACCGTCATCACGTCCTCGTGCTGACGAAGCTCTCCCTTGACACTTTGCTGGATCGTGAGTTCGTGGGACGTCATCGAGCCGAATGTGTGCAAATCATGGAGGTGCCGTACTTTCGGTGCTAGGATCGGTCGATCGTGAAGACGTACAACTACATCAACCGCGTTGTCATAACGCTTCCGCTTACGGTCGACGAGGGTACATAGACAACACTCTCCCTCTCGTTGCTATGCATCACCATGATCTTGCGTGTGCATAGGATTTTTTATGAAATTACTACGTTCCCCAACAGCAATGGAGATGAAGATGCTACAATGGAGATGATGATGTTGTAGTGTATGATCTACCTGTTTTAAGTTTAGTAACTTAGATCTATGTATGTGATCCTGTGAAGTACTATGTTTTTAGTTAGCATGGTTGATCTATCTGAATGAAACCTTCTCTCAACTACATGTGTTGATCTGTGTTGATCTATTTTTTCTCTGAATTATTGTGCACTGCCTCTGAATCGGCACAAGTTTCTGTCAACTTTAAACAACACAAGTTTCACCACACAATAACTACAACACAACTACCACCAAGTCAAATCAATCAAATCAGGACTGACTCACTGAATTCAACTTCTCTACTACATCACTCCACCTCTCTTTACTACATATCCTCTTTCTTCAACTACTCTACATCAACCTCATCGGATCTCCACAACTTCACCTCACTCGCCACTCCTCTCACAACCACATCCTCTCTGCACCCATGGTTGGTTCCTCCTCCACACCAGACCCGTGTCTCAACCCATTCCCCACTAGCAAGGGCTAGGTTGCCATGCTATTTGGTTTGGCGCGCGATGACCAGGATCTATTCCGGGAGTACATGAAGATAGCTACGAGATACGAAAACGTAGATGGACTAGTAGATGCTGCTGACCTAGTCTAGAAGAAGGCGACGCCTCAAGAGAAGAAGTCCATGTAGTAGAGCTATGGAACTAAAGGTAATGGAATCCTGCCCATCGACACTCTACTATGGGCAATGAGAGAGGCAGAGTCCTCCGATGATGGCCAGCGTAAGCCGTGGGAAGCCCATCGCTATGTTGCTCCGGCACAAGCTGCAACAGATGTAGCAGTGCAAGAAGAGGACGATGATGACTTGCAGATAGTTGCGCCACTTGCAGAGCAGGCTTGCCACCGTCCCCCTCCCATCATCGTCATCGACGAAGATGATGAAGAGGAGGAAGTGTAGAAGCAGTCAAATCCAAGGCAGATCAAGCAAATCAAGCGTCGCTCTGCATGCTTAGCAAATCCTAAAGATGAGAAGTAGATCCAATGTTTTTTAAGTTGCCTAAGTGAACCTATCTCTGAAACCTGCTCTAAAATTAGTGTTAGCTAATTCAGTTTCGTCAGTGTTCACAAGTTCAGTATCGTCAGTTATGTTTATCTGAAACTTGATTTGCATGTATGTGCTATCTATGTTAGAGAGACTATGTGCTATCTATGTTATAGATAATATGTGCTATCCCTGGTGTATCCAAGATCAAATAATTCTATGTGCTATCTATGTGCTATATATAGGTCAGTAGGGGATGCAACAGATTAGGATAACAAATATAGAAATTTAACATCATCATGGATTATAGTTCATAAGCTAACTTATTATCCATACTTGGCATTACAACTTGGAGTTCATAGGTAGTTAATATCTTAAAGCATTACAGATCACATGTAGTGCCATGGGCACCACAAAACAAATCCCCAAAATGATCTGAAACCAGGACAGTTCATAGGCAGTTCATATCTAGTATTATAGCTAAGATGCATATTTGCATCAGATAACATAGCAGGGCCAGTTATATATATATAGGCCTCATATATACTTACCAACCAGAGCTGCCGCTTCACTCCTCCATTAAAACTTCCTTGATCTTGTCCAATGTTTCCTGCACCCATGACCAACCTTCAGGAGCTCAGCAATGACATTCTCCAGCTTCTTCTTCTCTTCTTTAAGGAGGTCTCTATCCACCTCTATCTCCTTCATGACCTTCCTTGTGTTTTGGATTATATCAGCTTGACTCTGAAGGATGCACCTCTGTTCTTTTTTGAGTTTAAGCTTCTCCATTTGAGGCTCGGTCTTTGCCTGCTCCTCAAGTTGCTTCTTCTTCTCCTTCAGTTCATTGATTGCCTGGCTTGTGCAATCCATGTCATGAGATTTCATTCCATCCTGATAATCAAACAACTTGGACACATCATCCACCAGCTGGCTATACTGATTGGCCAGAGAATCAAGCTCCTTCTGCAGTTTTGCAACCTCTGTCCCATGAGCCTCATTATCCTAGGCTCTACCAAGGTTCTACTCATGATACATATCCCAGAGCTTGGTTAAGCACCTTTGCAGAATTACAGGCCAGGGGGCATCTACCCACTCCAGAATACCACAGTTCACACCATCCTGAAAATCAAATTATTTGTTTAGTGAACACCACAGGTAACAAGCAAATTTAGAATAACAAATCATAAACACTAATGATATACATAGCTACACTAGCTAGCTCTATACTAAAAATACAACACATCAATATGTTTCCAGTGCTCTCTGCTACAAGTACAGTATTCAGACATACATATATTTTTCACACTTAAGGAAAATTCAGAAAAACAACAACTAAACGCTACTCTGTTTCCACTACATAGCAGAAAATCAAGCTAATCAAATCCACACCAACTTGTTCCATTACCTCAGTAGCACATCCTATGAATCTCTTGCCAGTCAGTGCCTTCAAATGTCACAAACTTGCCTGCCCTCTGCCTGTGCAGGATGCAGCTTCTATCAGATTCAGTCACAAGCCCATAGAAGCTAGGGTCTATCACATTGTGAGGAGTTTGCTGCAGCAGCAAAAACATATATGTATCAACTACAACTCACATATATGAACTTAAATGGAAGAAATCTCAATTATCTTCAAACCCTAACCCTAATCCTAGAACACACAGGAGAGGAGAGGAGATGATAGAGTGAGCTGACTTACAAAATACTCCATCTGCATGCTGCTGAACTCGCTCATGAACTCGCCATCGTCGTCTGAGGTCTCGTTACTATTGGGCCAGGACGGCATGGTCGTGGCGTCGCCGGAGAGCGAGAAGAAGCAGAGGAGAGCAGAGTGGGGAGTGAGCTCAGGGGAGAGTGAGGGAGCAGGTGGGGACGAGCGGCCTGGTCGGCCAGCTTAGTCCTGGTCCGACCAGGTGCGACCAACGGCTGTGCGCGAGCGCCGTTAGCCGTTACCGCTGTCGTCCACCTGACATGTGGGCCACTGCTGTCAGAATCAGGTTTAAAGGCTCTAAAACGGTCGTTCCGTCGACTTGGTAGTTTTTAGTCACGCGATTTCAATTTTTGGTAGTTATCAACCTCTTTTAAAAAGTGGTAGTTCTGTGGGACGGAAGCCCCAATTGTGGTAGTTTTTTGTCAAACACTCGTACTTTGGTAGAAAATAACGACCAAACTCTGAATATGTTGAAGAGTGGAGACACAAAAGATAAAAGAAAACATGTCTGAACGTAGTTCTTGTATTACTCACATCCGTCGTGGTTGTAATTTCTCTAGTCATGTTTTGACAAACTTTGGGAGGACTCAATGCCGAACTGCTGTATGGCTTGGGTCGGGACCAAAGGTCGTTTTAAACGTTGTTAAGCGTGATTGTATCTTTGATTGGGTAATACAAGAATTATTTCCGCAATAAAAAACGATGAGTCTCTTATACAAAAGAATGAAACAAACGCAAACGAGCAAGCAGACACACACGGAGAGTTAACCGACAGGCGCGACAGATATTTGACGCTATAATAGGTTGATCAAAGACCGTGATTTACGGCGTAAGCATAGGTGACATGTGCGATCATACGACTAACAGTGTACTCCTCGAACCAAGTATTACAATTTACATGTTGGTTCTTTGCTCTGACGGTGATCATTTCAATTTTGTGACATGCATGTGAGCGTGGTTCGAATTTCCTGTTTGTTGACTTGGTCTCAGGAGGCTCGGCTGGTCAAACGTACACAGCCTCTGGCTGCCGGTGCACGTGAGAGAAAGGAGGAGAGTCCACGTGAACATGCCACCTCAGTCAACGAGAATTTTTCGAGCTGAATGTACGTGCCTACCAGAGACTTTTGCTTTGAGCGTTTTCAGACGGCTAGGGCAAACTTTTCTCTTCAAGCTTAATGAGTTTGTGGATTTGTCTTCCCTCTACGTGCCGCTTCGGCAGTCGTTGATGAAAAGATAAATCTCGGTGCCTTTGCTCCCGGTAGCAGTTTAAGTTTTTTTTTTGCAAATGAAGTTAGTTTTTTTAAAGTTAGTTTCTTTAATCTACTCATGTGGGGCGTTTGGGCGGATGACAAGTTTCTTCTTTGAGTTTGTCTTTCGAGCTTCGATCCTCTTCGAGTTCGTCCATCGAAACGCTGTAGACGAAGCTTCGGCGTAGATTCCTGTTGTCTGGGTTAAAATTTTCTCATCTTGCATGCGCAACGGTGAGATTTATTGGTTGTTTCAGATATATTCAAGAGTCCGACATGACAACTATGGCGTCCGCGGCTCGTTCTAACAGCGGCAGCGGTTGTTTGATGGTCTAGAGGTGTCGATGTCATTTTTACTATATTTGAGGTGGTTTGCATTGCTAATTATAACTTTATAACAAATCTGAAACTTTTTTTTAGAAAAGAAGTACATGCCTACTGTACTATACTACACTTTAGAGCCGAAAATGGCAAGAAGAAATTCACGCATGCATAAACTAGCCATCACGTTGCTGCTTCTGCGTGACGGCTAAGAAGAAACTTTGCAGGGAACAGCTCAACCAAACGCAACTACTCATCCGTCTCAATCAATCATGGCGCTGCCACCAGTTTCGGAAGGAATGCCAGGCAGAGGCCCGTCCGTCCCGGTCCCACTCCGCAGAGCCGCCGGCCACGTCGGCGCACACGTCGTCGGCCGCGTCGGCAGCGCGGCGGGGCCGTGCGGCCGCACGCTGGAAAAGGCGGCCACGTCGGCCACGTGCTCGCGAAAGGGGAAAAAAAGGGGCGAGCTCGCGAGGAACATCTGTGCTTTTCCTCCGCTGCCCTGTCCCTCTCTCCCTCTCGGCGCAATCCATCCATTATTCTCTCGCTTATTATTATTCCCCACTCCCCTCTCCCTCTCTCTCTCCCTCCCCGACTCGCTGCTGCGCTGCTGCGGAGGCCGCCGCCGGAGAGGAGCGAGAAGGTGTGCCGCCGCGTCCGGGCGATCCGCGCCTCCTGCTTCGGTTGCGCGGTGGGCGCCTCATGCGGTGGTCCGGAGGCGGGGGTGCTGCCGGGGGAGACGCGGTGGTTCGGCGCGGATGGCTCGCTGGTGCTTGGAGATTGGTGTGATTTGACGGGATTCGGCGGAGGCGCTGGGTTTCGTGGGGTGCCAGGGTTTCGGCGGCTGCGTGTGGGGGACGTGGGTGTTTGGTCCTCCCTGAGGCCGATCTGGTGGCGCTCGTGCGGGGGAGCGAGCTGATTCGACGCGATTCGGAGGTGTGGCGGCGGGATCTTCGTGAGGCTCTTTTCGCGAGGGGGAGGAGGTGGTGGTAGCCCATGGGGCTCGCGCCGCCGGAGCTGGGGCAGTTCGACGGGTGGGAGAGCTCGGGCGAGGAGGAGCGGGAGAGGTGGGGATGGTGCCGCCGCAGCAGCAGGCGCGGCCGCCGCATGCCCCGGAAGGGCGGCGAGGAGGACGCCGGCGTCGCCACCGGGTGCTGCATCCGGCTGTGGCCCATGGGCAACTGCCCGCCGCAGCCGCGCTCCAAGGTCGACACCTCCACCAGCAGCGCCAGCACGCACGGCGGTAATGTCTCTCTCTCTCGCGCGCGCGCGGTGCTGCTTTCCATGTCTGCGGTTGATGCAATGCATGCATGCCCTAGTTGGTCATGGCCTATACTAGCCTGTTAGGTTGTTAATGCTGATGGTGTGTGCCTCTTCCACAGTGTCGCTTTGGGATGTTCAGATTCAGATTCCATGTAACGGATGCCGTAGTTGGTTGTCAGTTATGGTTCGTTAGGCTGTTAATGCTTGCGAGCGTGCGCCGCCGGTCACGTGTTGTTTTGGATGTTTCGGTTTGATTAATGTATGTCGTAGTTGGTCGGCGGTTACGGTTTGTTAGATTCTTATAATGCTGAGGATGTGTGTGTTTTGGCGGTTAAATTGCTGTGGAGCTGAGTGAACTACATGTGAGTACAGCTTGGCACAAAAATCTTTGGCCGTTGCTACGTTGTCGAGAAATGAATGTACTAGCAATTAGTATGGCAAGCCAACAAAGCATATAAATTGTGAAATACTTAGCGAATTCTAGTATTCTGTTGCATATTTAGCACCGCATTTCTAGCTGAACTGTTATTCTGTTAATGGTGATGACGTGTGCCACGTTCACGATGTCGTTTTGGATGTTTCGGTTTGATGCAGTTTTGCATGTTCTAGCTCAGCTGTTAGTCTGTTAGTCGGTTACAGTTCGTTAGATTTTTAATGCTGAGGATGTGTCTGTTTTGGTGGTAAAATTGCTGGACAGTTGAGTGAACTATGTGTGAGTGCACTAGTGCAGCTGGGCACAATAATCTTTGGTCGTAGCCACGTTGTCAAGCAATGAATGTAGAAATGTCCTAGTAGTATGACAAGCCGACAAAACACATTAATCGTGAAATAGTTGGTGAATTTTACCGAACATTGAGCACCGTATTTCTAGCTGAGATTCAGATGTCGTCATCACCTAATTAATTAATGTGAAATTGAAGGGTGGGATTCTGGAATAGCAAGTGTACATGTGGGACTAGTGGCATGAGTGCTTTCATGAGTATCTATTTTTAGAATAGCATGGTATGTTGTTGCTTCACACAGGTTGCACTAAATCCTGTAACAATTTAATGAGAATGATGCACAATCAATCACAATGGATGTTGATAACTTGATAATATAATGTCACTCACCTACCTGACTCTGATTTTGTTGATCATCCCCTGTCTGATGTTTAAAATAGTAACCGCTTTCTCAAATCATATTCATCAAGACTTTTTGCTTCATCCATAGATGGAAATGTATAATTTAGAATGCATGAGAGATCAATATAGCTGCTTTATGAAGCCCTATTGGTTTAGCTAGTGGCAAACTATTTCTTACAGACAATAAGTGGTGATCTCAGATACTCCCTCTGTCCCAAATTACTTGTCGCAAAAATGGATAAAAATGGATGTAACTAGAACTAAAATACGTCTAGATACATCCATTTCTTCGACGAGTAATTCCAGACGGAGGGAGTAGATAATTTAGGTCTACTTTTGCATTTTTATGCCATGCTGTGAAATCTAGTTAGTTATGTTAGGCTTGTGCTGGCCAGTGCTAATTCTGGTACAATGTTTATCATATGGGCCTAACGGACCTCTTTATGTAGTTTGTAATCTAAAGTAGACAAGAACAGTGGTTTGGGTAAGTAACAACTTTAATACCAAACAGTCCTTAGTTGATTCTCTTCCACTTGCTAACTAGATTATTTCAGAATTTTAGGCATGAAGAAATTACATATTAACATGGTACCGGATGATATAAGGACCGAATCTAGCCAGCTACTTAATTTTCCTCTAATTCGAGGATATATGCCTTGTGTTTGTACTTATGCCTTGGAACTAAAATCATGAGCTAAAGCATGATGTAGAGCTACGAGAAAGGACTCCAGTTGGCATATGGGTCCGTATTTCTGTCATGTTTATTAACCTTTGTCAGTGAACCCCTTCTCCTTCAGAGAAACCTATTTCTATTTCTTCTTTCCGAATTTTGTAAAAAAAAGGGTAGATTGTTCAGCTAGGTATTTGAAGGAGAAGCCTATCTCTGCTTCTTCTATTGGAAAATTATGATTAAATGGTTGCCTATTCAACTAGGTATTTATTTAGGAGAGAGATGTTTCTTGATTCTTGAAAGGTACGACCAGGTATCTGCACTCAACGATACCAGCAACTGATATGTGAAATGGCATCCTGGTGTGAGCGTATTGTAAACAAGATTAAGTTGGTAATTAATAGCCTCTCCAAGTCCAGCACTGCTTTTCTAAAAAAGGAAGTCCAATACTGCCATTCTTTGTCAAATAGTCACTTGGAGCATTTCTGTTGAGCCTCTCCTAATGCATCTATGCTCCGATTTCCCACCTACATCCTCGCATTACTACTTGCTTCTTCAAGCTGGCAGAAATTGTAGTTCTTTCTAATCAAGAGCGTGAGTAACCACAGCAACTTGCAAGGTCGTTTAGTTGTGTCTGCCAGCTTTTCTAATTTGCTCTTCTGTAATGCAGTGATAGAAATATGTAGGTTTATTTCGGTTACTTAGATTCATATTTGTGGCCTTGTGGGTATACATGGAGTTGCGTATTTAAAATATCATTTTATTCTTGAAGTTGGTACATGTGCTACAACTTAAAATACATTTCTACCAGTACCTCTTCCTCTAGACATCGGATTATAGTTGATGAACAGATCTTGTGAGTCCCAAGCACCAAAACATCTCTTAGGGAGTTCGCTATTGTTATATGAGTTAGTTGTATTTAGTATGTGTTTCTGTATGCCCCATTCTTAAAAGTTAAAATTACACTTCGCTGTCCTTCAGGGATACCTCAGACTTGGCTGTGTAGATTGAAATTATGTTTATTCTTATTGTTACCGTGGGGACATTCTTATCTTATTATGGTATACTAAAACTGTTATCCATTGCATGGAACAGCAGAAAAGTCAGCAGAACATGGTAGCAGGAACCAACCTGTTGTGTCAGTAGTCTCAGGCTCGACATCTACTAGTAATGCTGAGAGCAGTTCATCAGCATCTAAAGCTGGAGAGGAAATAAAGGTTTCCTCCAAGTTGCGCAAGTTTGGATTCAGTGATCTAAAATGTGCCACACGGAACTTCCGACCCGAGAGTCTTCTCGGTGAAGGGGGTTTTGGATGTGTGTTTAAAGGGTGGATCGAAGAGAATGGAACTGCGCCTGTGAAACCTGGTACAGGTCTTACAGTTGCTGTCAAGACGCTCAATCATGATGGTCTTCAAGGGCACAAGGAATGGGTGGTATGTGCTTTGTTACTTCAAGCTATGTTTATTTTGATCTTCACTATCCAATTTCATTAGGACTCCCAATGATTCTCCCCCATATTCTATTTGCAGGCAGAAGTTGACTTCCTTGGTAACCTTCACCATCCCAATTTGGTCAAATTAATTGGATACTGTGTTGAAGATGACCAAAGATTGCTGGTATATGAATTTATGCCGCGCGGAAGTTTGGATAATCATCTATTCAGAAGTATGTACTGACCAGTTCTCAAGCCCTTGAAGCTTTAAAATTTTCATAGAGCCTTTGTCCCGTTTTGTTCATCATTGTTTTCTTTTGAGGATAACATGTTCCAAAGTGTTTGCCCATTGCATCACTCAGTTGGAAAATATTAATTATTTCGTGGAAATTTGAAGCTTACATAAATTTTGATTCATATATAGGGTCTCTTCCTCTCCCATGGTCCATCAGAATGAAAGTTGCTCTTGGGGCAGCACAGGGTCTTTCCTTCCTTCATGAAGAAGCAGAAAGACCAGTCATTTATCGTGATTTTAAAACATCTAATATACTGCTAGATTCGGTAAGTATCGAATCATTGAATTTATTTCATTGCGCATCACATGACTCACATAGTTGCATCCTGTTCATACATGTACATGTTGCTCTTGCAGGAATACAATGCAAAGCTCTCAGATTTTGGGCTTGCCAAAGATGGTCCTGTAGGTGACAAGACTCATGTGTCTACTCGAGTAATGGGAACCTATGGTTATGCAGCTCCAGAGTATGTCATGACAGGTAAGTGCTTCATCAGATATAACTTGCCAGCTCTGGAAGAGTGAAAGATACTTACAGAAACAAGTTAGCTAGATTTGGAGTACCTGTGTAGGTTACTATGCATCATATGATCGTTGTTATTGACGTAAAGATATGAAATGATGCTTGTTGGATAGTGGTAAGTGGCAGGATACAGGCATACAGTTTGAGCAATTTCTCGGCTTTGTCGGGTGTAACTAATTTGAGTGCATCTATCCATTCATGCTAGAAACCCTTAATGTACTCATGTATAACTGATTTCCTGGCAAAAATAATATGCGCTAATCTACCAACATTAACTACTCCCTCCATAAATAAACAAATATAAGACGTTCTAACTCTTTTCTGATTCGAATGTATATAGACGAATTTTAGTGTATTTGTTCACTCATTTCAGTCAGTATGTAGTCCATATTGAAATATCTAAAACGTCTTATATTTGTTTACGGAGGAAGTATTTTGCTAATGCAGATCCCAGTGTCTTCTTAATTTTAAGGCATTGTTGGTGCTTGATACTGGAATGCTGCTTGGTTGCATAGTTCAATTAAAGTTTTATTTATTTATTTTTGAGATAGATGCCTTTTCCTTATAGTGGTCAGTTCCGCGATGTTTGTTCTAATGTTACTTGCTTTCATACGTATTTTCAGGTCATTTGACATCAAAGAGTGACGTCTATAGCTTCGGTGTGGTGCTGCTTGAGATGATGTCAGGACGAAGGTCAATGGACAAGAACCGCCCAAACGGCGAGCACAACCTTGTGGAGTGGGCGCGCCCCCTCCTAGGAGAGAGACAGCGTTTCTACAAGCTAGTCGACCCTCGGCTGGAGGGCAATTTCTCTGTGAAAGGTGCCCAGAAGGCAGCACAATTGGCACGCGCATGCCTGAGCCGGGACCCCAAAGCCCGGCCGCTGATGAGCCAAGTGGTTGAAGCTCTCAAGCCACTGCTGAACCTCAAGGACATGGCCAGCTCCTCCTACTTCTACCAGACGATGCAAGCGGAGAGGATGGCACATTCGAGCAGCATGAACGGCAGGAACAGCCATAGCCTCAAGGTGCACGGGTCTTTTGCCCGCGCAAGCGCAAACGGGCAGCAGCCGATGAGGAGCATGTCTGATGGCCCCCGCGCGTCCCCGTTTCGCTACTCACCAAAGCCGAACGTGAAATAACCATAGCTCCGCGTCGCTTGGTAATCCTGGTCGAACCTAGAGTCTCTCGGGGTGGTGGAACTTGGGTCGGGGCGGCAGGTGCCGCGTGTGAACATTGTTGTGCGACATGAATTGATGTCTGTGTGTCGTGTAGATTTGACATGTGAAGAAGATATAGGTGGAAAAAGAAGATGTAGGCGTTGAGATATCTCTCGTGGATGCTTTGCGTTGAAGGTTAATCTCAACTGGATGCTGCTATACATCTCTTTGGAAAAATGATGTGAAGTTGCTCTTCGTCCTCCCTCGGGTGGCACTTGTTTGGGGAACAGTCCATGTGCCACTTGGAAAAGAGATGGCAAGTCAGGGCAGCCAATCAGTCATCCTTGGCTTGGCACGCACGCACGCGTTTTCGTAGGTATCTTTCGTATTGCTGTGCGCGTACAAGTGCTGCAGTCTGCGGTCACATGAGCTCGACTCCATTTCCTCGCTTGCTTCTTGCGTATAGAGAGAGATAGGATAGGACATTTATCCTGCTCTTGTACCAAGCAAGCAAAGCATCGCCTCAGAAGGAGGCAACGTCTACAAGAAGATAGAATTGGCTAGCCTAGCCATTGTACCGTGGTGGTTGGGGCGTTCGTCTCCTAGCGCCCATTTTAGACGCCTGAGGAACGCTAGGTCCAGGGGCTAGGGATGGACGGTGAAGCTGATGGAACGTTCCTCCCTGATTAGCCGGCTCTATTATCGCACGGCTCCATCGCTTTCTTTCTCATCTGTCTGCCCCAAACGAATGAAAAGACGAAGAGAATCTGCAGCCTCCGATGAACTGCCGTGGAGGTGGTGGTGGTATACTGGTATGGAAGGAAGACCCGGTTGCGGTTGCCAGTGGCAAAGTCTTCCAGTTCTGTCCCCATGGAGTTGCGCGGATGGTGCCGCTCGGCTCGCACACCGCAGTGCCATCGGCATCAAATGTTAACTACAGATTTGGCATACGAACTTCTCCGCCGGTGAGTCAGGCTTGAGATTTCTGCCTGACGGCTAATGGGTTAAGAGTCACATGAGATTGATTAATGGATCACTGGCAAAGGCGTGCAGGTCTCCTCCTTGTGGATGTCAAGCTCGGGGCTTCCTTGCGCTTGCGCCGCACCTTGCACGGTCCTCGGCTTTGGGCGAAGCGCGCTCTGACAAGTCCAATCCTGCAAGGTTTTTTGCCTACGAGTTCGCAACGGAAGCCTCGGAGACACAAACGAACCGGGACGGGAGTCTGGCGGCTAATCTAGCTACTCCTAGTTGTTCTACTTTTTTTTTTGGTACACCCCTTGAAGGCATTTGTTCATTCAGCAAGCGTACGAGTCCGAGTGCATGATGGCGCTCTAGAATTCAGGGATCACATCAATTGTTGCACTTTGCATGCCAACGGAAAGGACATGTTTTTTCTTTTTCTTTTTTTGCGAATAAAAGGGCATGTTTTGTTAAAGTATCGGCCATCTCATTTGCATCTCTTCCGTTGAACTTCATCTCAAACCCCTGAAAATGTGAGAGATAAGCGTGCGTCTCTCTGATTACAGGACCCCTAGTCGGCCGATCCTTTCCTCCATGCAAATCATCCACAAAAGTTTGGCAACCGGATTCTATCTTGATCCTTGATTCCTCGTCCATCCTTTCTCAACCGTCAACAACATAACATCCCATCCCTAAACAACAACAACAACAACAACAACAACAACAACAACAACAACATAACATCCCAGCAGCCAGGGCTTCGCAAACAAAAAGGGCTCTCGTTGTACTTCTGGCAATCAACGTTTCTTTCCCCTCTGGATGTCTTACTCCCCTATTCGTTAGGGTTTTGGGTTCCTCTGGCGGCGGCGTCGCCAAGAGTCAACTATCTCCGTCCAACGATCCTCAATCCCCTCCCCGGCGAACTTCTCTAGTCAGTGCTCGGCTCTGTCTGGTGGTCTCGTACGTGTGGAGGGTTTGTTCTCCCACGTTGGGTTAGGGTTTCTCGAGGTGACCTCGCGATGGCATCTCAGGAAGAGGGGGGCGGATCACGCCCTAGGAAGGAACAAATCGAGGATCTTCTGAAACGCATGGATCTGCAGGAAGACGAAGAGGATCACTTCGTGTGGGAGGAGGAGTTCCAGGAGGAACAAGTGGCGGAAAAGTGGCTAGCCATTGCGAAGGTCCACACAGACAAGGGGTTTAGCCCATCTGCCCTCTATGCCGACATGAGATCTGCATGGAATCCAGCGAAGGAACCACGATGGCGCAGGATTGAAGACAATCTGTTCACGGTGCAATTTGGCTGCTTGGGTGATTGGAATACGGCAATGAACATGGGACCATGGCTCTTTCGGGATCACGGCCTCCTGATTGCAGAATACGATGGGTTTACGAACCCAACATCCATTGTTCTTGATAAGATAACGGTTTGGGCAAGAATCATGAAGCTACCGGATAATTATCTCATACCGGCTGCAATAAGAGGGATGTGCAGGAAGATGGGGAAAGTCCTAGATATACAGACTACCCTACCAGCAGGTTTTGCAGGCGAATTTGTCCGAGTCAGAGTGGAGCTTGATGTTACAAAGAAACTGATCCGGTTTGTAGGGATCACAAAGAAGGAGGTTACTGACTATTACCAGGTCCAGTATGAAAAACTACCCATCTTCTGTGGGCATTGCGGTATGATGGGCCATTGGTACCAAGAGTGTGGAACTGGGGAACACGACGTGACCAAGCTAGAATGGGGAGATTTCTTATTGGCTGATGGTGGTAGAGGCCGTGGTGTTGGGGAACGTAGTAATTTCAAAAAAATTCCTACGCACATGCAGGATCATGGTGATGCATAGCAATGAGAGGGGAGAGTGTTGTCTACGTACCCTCGTAGACCGTAAGCGGAAGCGTTTATCAACGCGGTTGATGTAGTCGTACGTCTTCACGATCCGACTGATCCAAGTACCGAAAGCACGACACCTCCTAGTTCTGCACACGTTCGGCTCGGTGACGTCCTCGCCTTCTCGATCCAGCAAGAGGGGCGAAGTAGTAGATGAGTTCCGGCAGCACGACGGCACGATGACGGTGTTGGTGAAGAGCAATCTCCGCAGAGTTTCGCCTAAGCACTACGAAAACTATGACGGAGGATAAACTAGAGGGGACGGGGTTGCCGGCACACGGCTTGGTGTTTCTTGATGTCTCTTGGGTGCTAGCCCTACCCCTCTATTTATATGTTGAGCCTTGGGGTCGAAACTTGGAGTAAAAGCCTCCACAAAGTCGGTTTCACCTGAAAGGCAAGAGTCCTTCTCGGACTCCAGGGCCAGACGCCAGGGTTCCCGGCGTCTGGACCCAGACGCCAGGGACCCTGGCGTCTAGCCCCTGGACTCCGCAAAACTTCCTTTTGCGCTTTCCAAAAACCTTGTGGGCTTTCCCCTTTGGTCCAAATAAAGTGTTCTCATACCCAAACATTTCGGGAAACATCCGGAACCCCTTCCGGTGAATTCCAGAACCCTTCCGGAGTCCAAACACTACTATCCCATATATAAATCTTTATCTCCGGACCATTCCAGAGTTCCTCGTCATGTCCGTGATCTTACCTGGAACTCCGAACAACATTCGGTCACCAACATACATAACTCATAGTACTATATCATCAACGAACGTTAAGCGTGCGGACCCTACGGGTTCGAGAACTATGTAGACATGACCGAGACACCTCTCTGGTCAATAACCAATAGCGGGACCTGGATGCCCATATTGGCTCCTACATATTCTACGAAGATCTTTATCGGTCAGACTGCATAACAACATACGTTGTTCCCTTTGTCATCGGTATGTTACTTGCCCGAGATTCGATCGTCGGTATCTCAATACCTAGTTCAATCTTGTTACTAGCAAGTCTCTTTACTCGTTCCGTAATACATCATCCCGCAACTAACTCATTAGTTGCAATGCTTGCAAGGCTTATAGTGATGTGCATTACCGAGTGGGCCCAGAGATACCTCTCCAACAATCGGAGTGACAAATCTTAATCTCGAAATACGCCAACCCAACAAGTACCTTCGGAGACACCTGTAGAGCACCTTTATAATCACCCAATTACGTTGTGACGTTTGGTGGCACACAAAGTGTTCCTCCGGTAAACGGGGGTTGCATAATCTCATAGTCATAGGATCATGTATAAGTCATGAAGAAAGCAATAGCAACAAACTAAACGATCAAGTGCTAAGCTAACGGAATGGGTCAAGTCAATCACATCATTCTCCTAATGATGTGATCCTGTTAATCAAATGACAACTCATGTCTATGGTTAGGAAACTTAACCATCTTTGATCAATGAGCTAGTCAAGTAGAGGCATACTAGTGATACTCTGTTTGTCTATGTATTCACACATGTATTATGTTTCCGGTTAATACAATTCTAGCATGAATAATAAACATTTATCATGATATAAGGAAATAAATAATAACTTTATTATCGCCTCTAGGTGTATTATAGCATGATAACTTTATTATTCTGCCGTTTAGGTCATACCGGTTTATCATTTATCATGATACAATTCTAGCATGAATAATAAACATTTATCATGTATTATGTTTGGTAGTAACTTGATCTGAAGTTTCATGATCATTATCATTAGCTTCCTCACTAATTGGTGTAGGTGTCACAAAAACCGGTTTCTGTGATGTACTACTTTCCAATAAGGGAGCAGGTACAATTACCTCATCAAGTTCTACTTTCCTCCCACTCACTTCTTTCGAGAGAAACTCCTTCTCTAAAAAGGATCCATTCTTAGCAACGAATGTCTTGCCTTCGGATCTATGATAGAAGGTGTACCCAACAGTCTCCTTTGGGTATCCTATGAAGACACATTTCTCCGATTTGGGTTCGAGCTTATCAGGTTGAAGCTTTTTCACATAAGCATCGCAGCCGCAAACTTTCAGAAACGACAACTTTGGTTTCTTGCCAAACCACAGTTCATAAGGCGTCGTCTCAACGGATTTCGATGGTGCCCTATTTAACGTGAATGCAACCGTCTCTAAAGCATAACCCCAAAACGATAGCGGTAAATCAGTAAGAGACATCATAGATCGCACCATATCAAATAAAGTATGATTACGACGTTCGGACACACCATTACGCTGTGGTGTTTCGGATGGTGTGAGTTGTGAAACTATTCCGCATTGTTTCAAATGTAGACCAAACTCGTAACTCAAATATTCTCCTCCACGATCAGATCGTAGAAACTTTATTTTCTTGTTACGATGATTTTCAACTTCACTCTGAAATTCTTTAAACTTTTGAAATGTTTCAGACTTATATTTCATTAAGTAGATATACCCATATGTGCTTAAATCATCTGTGAAGATGAGAAAATAACGATATCCGCCACGAGTCTCAACATTCATCGAACTACATAGTACCAGAGAACGGCGTTTTAGTCATCTTGGCCATGAGGCACAGTTCGCAAGTACCAAGTGATTCATAATCAAGTGATTCCAAAAGTCCATCAGTATGGAGTTTCTTCATGCGCTTTATACCGATATGACCTAAACGGCAGTGCCACAAATAAGTTGCACTATCATTATCAACTCTGCATCTTTTGGCTTCAACATTATGAATATGTGTATCACTACTATCGAGATTCATCAAAAATAGACCACTCTTCAAGAGTGCATGACCATAAAAGATATTATTCATATAAATAGAACAACCATTATTCTCTGATTTAAATGAATAACCGTCTCGCACCAACAAGATCCAGATATAATGTTCATGCTCAACGCTGGCACTAAATAACAATTATTTAGGTCTAATACTAATCCCGAAGGTAGATGTAGAGGTAGCGTGCCGACTGCGATCACATCGACTTTGGAACCATTTCCCACGCGCATCGTCACATCGTCCTTCGCCAGTGTTCGCTTAATCCGTAGTCCCTGTTTCGAGTTGTAAATATTAGCAACAGAACCAGTATCAAATACCCAGGTGCTACTGCGAGCTCTAGTAAGGTACACATCAATAACATGTATATCACATATACCTTTGTTCACCTTGCCATCCTTCTTATCCGCCAAATACTTGGGGCAGTTCCGCTTCCAGTGTCCCGTCTGCTTGCAGTAGAAGCACTTAGTTTCAGGCTTAGGTCCAGATTTGGGTTTCTTCTCCTGAGCAGCAACTTGCTTGCTTTTCTTCTTTAAGTTCCCCTTCTTCTCCCCTTTGCCCTTTTTCTTGAAACTGGCGGTCTTGTTGACCATCAACACTTGACGCTCCTTCTTGATTTCTACCTCCGCAGCCTTTAGCATTGCGAAGAGCTCGGGAATCGTCTTATCCATCCCTTGCATGTTATAGTTCATCACGAAGCTCTTGTAGCTTGGTGGCAGTGATTGAAGAACTCTGTCAATGACACTATCAACAGGAAGATTAACTCCCAGTTGAGTCAAGTGATTTTGATACCCAGAAATTTTGAGTATATGTTCACTGACATAACTATTCTCCTCCATCTTGCAGCTATAGAACTTATTGGAGACTTCATATCTCTCAATCCGGGCATTTGCTTGAAATATTAACTTCAACTCCTGGAACATCTCATATGCTCCATGACGTTCGAAACATCGTTGAAGACCCGGTTCTAAGCCGTAAAGCATGGCACACTGAAGTATCGAGTAGTCATCAGCTTTGCTCTGCCAGACGTTCATAACATCTGGTGTTGCTCCTGCAGCAGGCTTGGCACTTAGCGGTGCTTCCAGGACGTAATTTTTCTGTGCAGCAATGAGGATAATCCTCAAGTTACGGACCCAGTCCATGTAATTGCTACCATCATCTTTCAACTTTGCTTTCTCAAGGAACGCATTAAAATTCAACGTAACAACAGCACGGGCCATCTATCTACAATCAAACATAGATAAGCAAGATAATATCAGGTACTAAGTTCATGATAAATTTAAGTTCAATTAATCATATTACTTAAGAACTCCCACTTAAAAAGACATCCCTCTAATCTTCTAAGTGATCACGTGATCCAAATCAACTAAACCATGACCGATCATCACGTGAAATGGAGTAGCTTTCAATGGTGAACATCAATATGTTGATCATATCTACTATATGATTCATGCTCGACCTTTCAGTCTCAGTATTCCGAGGCCATATCTGCATATGCTAGGCTCATCAAGTTTAACCTGAGTATTCTGCGCGTGCAAAACTGGCTTGCACCCGTTGTAGATGGACGTAGAGCTTATCACACCCGATCATCACGTGGTGTCTGGGCACGACGAACTTTGGCAACGGTGCATACTCAGGGAGAACACTTTTATCTTGAAATTTAGTGAGAGATCATCTTATAATGCTACCGTCAATCAAAGCAAGATAAGATGCATAAAAGATAAACATCACATGCAATCAATATAAGTGATATGATATGGCCATCATCATCTTGTACTTGTGATCTCCATCTCCGAAGTACCGTCATGATCACCATCGTCACCGGCGTGACACCTTGATCTCCATCGTAGCATCGCTGTCGTCTCGCCAATCTTATGCTTCCACGACTATCGCTACCGCTTAGTGATAAAGTAAAGCATGACAGTGCGATTGCATTGCATATAATAAAGCGACAACCATATGGCTCCTGCCAGTTGCCGATAACTCGGTTACAAAACATGATCATCTCATACAATCAAATTTAGCATCATGTCTTGACCATATCACATCACAACATGCCCTGCAAAAACAAGTTAGATGTCCTCTACTTTGTTGTTGCATGTTTTACGTGGCTGCTACGGGCTTAGCAAGAACCGTTCTTACCTACGCGTCAAAACCACAACGATAGTTTGTCAAGTTGGTGTTGTTTTAACCTTCGCAAGGACCGGACGTAGCCACACTCAATTCAACTAAAGTTGGAGAAACTGACACCCGCCAGCCACCTGTGTGCAAAGCACGTCGGTAGAACCAGTCTCGCGTAAGCGTACGCGTAATGTCGGTCCGGGCCGCTTCATCCAACAATACCGCTGAACCATATGACATGCTGGTAAGCAGTATGACTTATATCGCCCACAACTCACTTGTGTTCTACTCGTGCATATAACATCAACGCATAAAACCTGGCTCGGATGCCACTGTTGGGGAACGTAGTAATTTCGAAAAAATTCCTACGCACACGCAAGATCATGGTGATGTATAGCAACGAGAGGGGAGAGTGTTGTCTACGTACCCTCGTAGACCGGCAATGGAAGCGTTGACACAATGTAGAGGAAGTAGTCATACGTCTTCCCGATCCGACCGATCCAAGTACCGAACGTACGGCACCTCCGAGTTCTGCACACGTTCAACTCGGTGACGTCCCTCGAGCTCCGATCCAACCGAGTGTTGAGGGAGAGTTTCGTCAGCACGACGGCGTGATGACGGTGATGATGTTCTACCGACGCAAGGCTTCGCCTAAGCACCACTACGATATGACCGAGGTGGAATATGGTGGAAGGGGGCACCGCACACGGCTAAGGAACGATCACGAAGATCAACTTGTGTGTCATGGGGTGCCCCCCTGCCACCGTATATAAAGGAGGGAGGGGGGAGGTGCGGCCGGCCCCTAGGGGTGCGCCTGGAGGAGTCCTACTCCCACCGGGAGTAGGACTCCCCCCTCTTGCCTTGTTGGAGAAGGAAAGGGGAAGGGGGAAAGAGGAAAGGGGGGGCGCCGCCCCCCCTTCCTTGTCCTATTCGGACTAGGGGGGAGGGGGCGCCCGGCCTTCCTTGGCCGGCCCTCCTCTTCTCCCTTAGGGCCCATGTAGGCCCATTAACCCCCCCGGTACTCCGGTAAAATCTCGATTTCACCCGGAATGATTCCGATATCCAAATATAGGCTTCCAATATATCAATCTTTATGTCTCGACCATTTCGAGACTCCTCGCCATGTCCGTGATCACATCCGGGACTCCAAACAACCTTCGGTACATCAAAACACAAAAAACCCTAATTACGATCGTCACTGAACTTTAAGCGTGCGGACCCTACGGGTTCGAGAACTATGTAGACATGACCGAGACACATCTCCGGTCAATAACCAATAGCGGAACCTGGATGCTCATATTGGCTCCTACATATTCTACGAAGATCTTTATCGGTCAGACCGCATAACAACATACGCTGTTCCCTTTGTCATCGGTATGTTACTTGCCTGAGATTCGATCGTCGGTATCTCAATACCTAGTTCAATCTCGTTACCGGAAAGTCTCTTTACTCATTCCATAATACATCATCCCGCAACTAACTTATTAGTTGCAATGCTTGCAAGGCTTGAGTGACGTGTATTACCGAGAGGGCCCAGAGATACCTCTCCGACAATCGGAGTGACAAATCCTAATCTCGAAATACGCCAACCCAACAAGTACCTTTGGATACACCTGTAGAGCACCTTTATAATCACCCAGTTACGTTGTGATGTTTGGTAGCACACAAAGTGTTCCTCCGGTAAACGGGAGTTGCATAATCTCATAGTCATAGGAACATGTATAAGTTATGAAGAAAGCAATAGCAATAAACTAAACGATCAAGTGCTAAGCTAACGGAATGGGTCAAGTCAATCACATCATTCTCCTAATGATGTGATCCCGTTAATCAAATGACAACTCATGTCTATGGCTAGGAAACATAACCATCTTTGATCAACGAGCTAGTCAAGTAGAGACATACTAGTGACACTCTGTTTGTCTATGTATTCACACATGTATTATGTTTCCGGTTTAATACAATTCTAGCATGAATAATAAACATTTATCATGATATAAGGAAATAAATAATAACTTTATTATTGCCTCTAGGGCATATTTCCTTCAACAATGTGCCATGGCGCTTAACTGGAATGTATGGAGAGTTCAAATGGGCAAATAAACACTTGACTTGGAGCCGCATGAGGCAATTGCACCAAAACAATAGCCTTCCCTGGATCTTAATAGGTGACCTAAATGAAATTCAGTTTCTTCATGAGAAGGAGGGCGGAAACCCTCGCCCTACTCAGTACATGCAAGCGTTTCAGGGGGCTATTGATGACTGTGAGCTACACGATCTTGGTTTCATCGGAGATCGGTTTACTTGGCACCATGGAAGGATTCGAGAACGACTAGATAGAGGCCTAGTAAATGAGGCCTGGGCAGATTTGTTCCCTCATGCGGCTCTTGAAAACTTGGAGTACAATTACTCGGATCACCGACCACTACTAGTTAACACTTCCTATTACGATGGTATGGGAAATAGTAGGGGTAGCGCCTGTCCGAAAAGATTTGAATCAAGATGGTTACGGGAAGAGGAATTCTGCAACCTAGTTACGGAAGCTTGGTCGGAAGCTGGTGCATTGCCGGGTATGTCTGGTATAGCCGAGAAATTAAATTTGATGCATGCTAAGTTTCATGATTGGGACCAGAGAGTGCTAAAGAAACCGAAGAAAAGATTACGCAAAGCTCAGAGGGATATGGAACAAGTCATGGCAGGTCCGATGGGTGATGCGGCTGATGCAAGAAAGAAGGAATTGGCAGAATTGATTGAACATCTCTTAGAGTTAGAAGAGATACAGGCCATGCAGCGGTCCTAGGCCACATGGCTTAAGAGTGGTGATCGAAATACATGCTTCTTTCAAGCTTTTGCTTCAGCTAGGAGGAAGAGAAATTATGTGAAAAAGTTAAAAGATGATTCAAGAAGATGGTTGGAAGGTATCCCAGAATTAAACTCACATATTCACGGTTACTTTTCTATTCTCTTTACTTCTGAAGCACTACACACTGACCCGAACCTAATACAAAAAGTGCATTCAAAGGTCACCCCCCAAATGAATGACTTTCTCTTAGCACCGTTCTCTGCTGAAGATGGAAAAAAGGCAGTGTTCAGCATTGGGGATCTAAAAGCTCCTGGTCCAGATGGTATTCATGCCATATTTTTCAAGAAATTCTGGCACATAATTGGGGATGATATAACCAGCGAAGTGTTACAGGCTATCAACTCAAGAAAGATACCCGAGGAGTGGAATGAAACGGTAATCGTGATGATCCCGAAAGTTGAGTCTCTAGAGATGGTAACTCAATTTCTCCCTATAAGTCTATGTAATGTTCTATATAAAACCATCTCTAAAATGTTGTCCCTATGGCTGAAGAACATTCTACCGGAGATTATCTCGCCAACACAAAGCGCCTTTGTGCCAGGGAGGATGATAACTGATAATATTTTGATAGCTTATGAATGTGTGCATAAGATTAAGAACAAGAGAGCTGGGAGTGGTCTATGTGCAGTGAAATTGGACATGCATAAGGCGTATGACAGAGTTGAATGGTCTTTTTTGCATGACATGATGACAGCCTTGGGTTTTCATGAACACTGGATTGAGATGATGATGGCATGTGTAACTTATTTCAGGTATAAAGTCAGGTTTAACTCTCAAGAGACAGAAGCCTTTACTCCTTCCAAAGGTATTATGCAAGGAGACCCCATCTCCCCATATTTGTTCCTGTTATGTGCGGAAGGGCTTTCTAGTTTATTGCAGTATGAAGAAGAAGCTGGTGGCATTGAAGGGATCAAGGTGTCCAGAAATGCACCGTCAGTATCACATCTTTTATTTGCTGATGACTCCTTGCTTATGACAACATATACTTTAAATGCAGCTTCCTTACAGCATGCTCTAGAAACCTATTGCCAAAGTTCAGGACAGATGGTGAGTTTGCCAAAATCCAGTGTATTCTTCAGTCCAAATACTTCCGTGGTATCCAGGGCTGAGATATGTCAAATCTTGAACATTGATACAGAAGCCCTATCTGACAAATATCTTGGATTGCCAGCGATGGTGAGGGCGGATAGAAGTGACTGCTTCAGACAATTCTGTGAAAGAGTAAAGGAAAGATTAAGAGGATGGATGGAGAAACAGTTGTCCACCGGTGGTAAGGAAATACTCATTAAATCTGTTGCTCAAGCAATACCTATTTTCGCCATGTCTATTTTTTGTATCCCCAAGGGAATATGCAAGGAGATTACTGACTTGATTGCTGAATTTTGGTGGGGAAATGAGGAGGATCATAAAAGGATGCATTGGTATACCTGGTGGAAGATGTGCTACCCAAAAAATGAGGGGGGGGGGTATGGGTTTTAGGGATCTTTATTCCTTCAACCTGGCTATGCTCTCGAAAAAATGTTGGCGCCTAATCACGAATCCAGATACCCTATGTGCCCGGGTATTGAAGGCCAAATATTATCCGAATAGCAATTTAATTCAAGCTACATTGAAGAAAGGGGCATCGTTTACATGGCAGAGTGTGATGAAGGGCCTAGAGACCTTCAAACTAGGGTACATTTGGTGCATTGGAACATGAGAAAATGTAAACATCTCGAACGACCCGTGGGTACCTGCAAGTCCAGATAGAAAGGTGATCTCGGGCAGGGGTCATTCTATACTATCTTCAGTTAACGAGTTAATTGATCCTTCTACAGGAACGTGGGATGAGGAGCTGATGAGATCTATACTCAACCCTGTTGACGTGCAAAGAATCTTGCAGATACCAATCAATAATAATGCCTTTGATGATTTTATTGCGTGGTATCCTGAACAAAGAGGTTTTTTTTCAGTCCGATCGGTGTACAGAGTCCAATGGCAACGATCTACCCAAACACATGCAAATAGATTGGCGAGTCCGGCTAGTTCTCAGCTCCCAGAAATCTGGACTAAACTTTGGAAACTCAATATTCCATGCAAAGTTGCTATATTTTGCTGGAGGGCACTACATGGAATAATTCCTCTAAAATCAATACTAGCGAACAGGCATGTTGGATCTGACGGAGGATGCCCAGTTTGCCATGGGGCGACCGAGGATATTAAGCATCTTCTATTTGGATGCCTGCATGCAAAGGAGTTATGGAGAAATCTGGGAATATCAGAGATCATTGAAGAGGCAATTCAGGTCGAGCAATCAGGGTCGGTGATCCTGGAAACATTACTGTTAAGGACTGATCACTCAATGCCTTTGAAACCGAGCCTAGATGTTAAACAAGTTATTGCTGTTGGAGGATGGTATCTATGGTGGATCCGGCGTGAGTTAACACACAATGGATCACCCCCGCTACCCCAAAGATGGCCTATGTCAATAATGGCGATTGCAAACAATTTCAATGAAGCTAACCGAAAAGTCCAATAGAACCATGTTCAGAGGTGGTTGAAACCTAGTAGCAAATTTGTGAAAGTTAATGTAGACGCATCCTTCTATGAAAATGAGCACGCTGGGGCAACAACAGCTGTGATTCGGGACAATAAAGGTAATTTTCTGGCAGCCCATTGCAGATTTTTACCTCATGCAGCGGATGTGTTAACCGCGGAGGCCTTAGCTATGAGGGATGGACTTGCGTTTGCAAATTCTCTTGGTTTTCCTAGAGTGGAGGCAGAATCAGACTCGACAATGGTGATCGAAAACTGCTCGGGGCAGACCAGATGGTGGGACGCAGCGGCGGTCATCTTCGCGGAATGTGTAGATGTTTCAATGCTTATTGGGAAGGTTATCTTTAAACATTGTAGTCGTACTTTGAACCAAGCAGCTCATGTGCTAGCTAGTCATAGTTTTTGTAATAAGATTAGTAGAAGCTGGACGGATGATCCCCCAGCTTGTGTCATTCCAAAACTTCTGGATGATGTAATTCCGGTTTAATTTTGCAATAAAGCTAGCCATGATGGCCTTCCCTAAAAAAAGGATCAGTGACACCCAAATGTTGAGCACACCACCTCCCTGCAATGAAGGGTCCATTGTGATCTCGCGCGACATAGATTAATCATAAACATGGTGTTAAGCTTCACCACGCCCGTCCCATGTGGTCTCCAAATAGCTCTCCTCGGCTTTGGTACCCGGGGTTTGGACGACACGTCCAATGCTCTAATTAGCTCTTCTATGACCTCCATTGAGCAGTTGGGTTGGTATTTAATCTCCTTGTGTGTGTGTACTTGTTTCGGTTACTCCACACGGCCCACATAACGGATGTTGCAATGGCTGCACTCTCTTGACCGGTGAACGTTGGGTATAGCAGATCTCTCGTCCATGTCATAGGATGCATTATGGTCCGGAGGAAAGGATAGGTTCCATGCGGTCGTAAGGTGCACACAGGCAAGCGTCTTGCATTATTTCATGAGGGAAATCTAGCCGTTTTTTGACCAATGAGGGTTTTTCGCGTACTGACCAAGACTGGCCACTTCTCCTATTATTAGACCGTGTCATCGCCACAACCAGATCATAGGTATTCCTACTTTTTGGAGAGCATGGTACATGAGGAATGATATCAATTTCTTCAAAAGAAGAGTTCACCACTGTTGCACCCAAGCCGTTCTTGGGAAACTATGTTGATTCTCTCCTCGGAGCTAAACATGGGTATAGTGCTTGATAGTTGATATACAAAAGGCAAGGAACTTGTCAATGCATATGTTCGGTATTCTTTCTGTTGCGAAAGATAAGTGGTCGGATATTGGACATCGCCTCTAGTGGAGTTGGGTGAAAATTAATACGGATGAAACTTTTAACCAAGTAGATGGAGTGGCGTGCACAGGTAGTCAGAAATGGACACATTGAAGTACTACTCTCATCGAGTTGAGTCCTGCCAGGATGCTTCAACATTGAAGAAGTGGAAGCGCTAGATTGTCTTGAAAGCATATGCCTATGCACGGACTGGATATGCAAGCCGACACGGATTGATAGGATTGCTTCATGGTGGTAGGTATGTTAAAGGATATGAAAAATGACACGTTTTCCATTTTGCAAGTGGTGTTGGAAGCTACGGTGGCGTTGAATTTGCTACCAGTTTTCAAGGTTTCTAAAGTTTAGAAATAATACAATTACACGCCAAATAGCTAGGTTGGACAAAAGAGTTTTCTTTTATTTTGTTATGAGTGTGTTTATGATTAATCTATGTCACGTGCAAAGCGTTAGTCGACTTCCGCACGGAAGAGATCAGCCGCCTCCAGAGTTGTTGGATTCATTGCGCGACATGCGTCCGATTTGGACCTCTTCAACCTAGCTCACGAGTGTTTGCAATATGAGCCATTCTGGTGCTTGGAGGTTTGCAACATGACACATGTTGCACCCGCCTTTGCAAACATGCCAGCCGTTTTTTGATTGTTGCAACATGCCCTGTGTTGCCACCGCAACAAATACCTTGGTGACCGACACACGATCAATTATCAGTCGGTTGAGTGTGAGCGTTTTCCTTAATAATCTATAAAGCTATATTCTCTAAAAAATATAAAAAATAATTGTTTAACCAAGGAGCCCCTTTTTAGAAAAAAAATAAGTAAACAGAATGTGGAGTATCTGCTCCCGAGCTCAAATGCTCCCAGATGAACAGTAAATCAAAATATGGTAAACAAATGCAAAAATTCCAAACAAATGTGGTAAACTTTGACAAATGTTTTGTGTGCTTGATTTTTTTATCATGAAAGGACATTCATGAAAGTCGTTGCAAAAAAAAGATGCTGCAAAAAAAATTCTATTTTTGAAAGCATTTTGGAGTATCGATTTTGTTTTTTCATGACCTAAATGTCATTTTGTGATGAAAATTTGCAAGTATACAAATACATTTGTCAAAGTTGGTCACATTTTTTTCTTCATTTCTTTAATTTTACTATTCACCCCGAGCTTATTTGAGATCAGGAGCAGAAGAGGACTTTCGGTATTACGCAGATCGGCACTTCCCAATCGCAAAGGACGAGGAAGAGCATTTGCAGACTGGGTCTTTTACCCTCTTGATACATTAGTATATATAGAGCCCACATGTCCGTGACATGTTTTAGAAGTAATCCTCGAGTTTCAGTTCCTTTTTCCTCACCAACTAAACCATAACAGTTGTTATGTGTTGCCTGTAAAAAAAACAGTTCTACGGAGATTACATATCTTCCAATAAACATCGCCAACTGTTGAACCGCCGCCTCCCCTGCCTCCCATATATTGTATACTCCTATAACAACTTATCCTTTTATATTTTCGCAAAAAATGGTTATCCTACGATATGGTTATGTTTTTGGTGTGATATATTATCTTGTTTTTTTGAAAGGGATATATTTCTTGTTACATGGCTGAAAACATTTATTGACCTATTTTCTAGGGAAAAGATATATGTATATCTGTTAGACCATCCGCTCCATCAAGACCACAAGATGGGCACAGCAAGATCTGAGCCGTCCATCAGCCTCCTCCTCTGCTGCCGCCCGTATATATACGCCACACAGCCACAATCCCCAGTGCAGGAGGGTTCTGGTCCAGCGCTGAAGAAGCGGAAAACCCCAGGCGCCCAACGACCTTCCTTCCGGCGAAACCATCCTCCCACTCCTCCCTCATCTCCCTGCTCGCCGAGGCTCAGCTCAGGGTGACCGATCTCTTCCCCCCGTCTCTCGTCGGAATTACGCGGTAGATCAGATTGATGCATTGCGCGCCGTCTAGGTTTTCTAGATGGGCTCTCTCCATGTCTTTTGTTGTTCGCCTTCTTGTGTTCCGCCGGTCGCAAGATTTCCCCCCTTGTAGGTCCCCATCGGTGGAACATAGCTGCAATTTTGCGCAAATTCTTAGTTTTTACTGAGAGGGAGTGGCCCTGCTTCAGATGGCAGAGGGTGATCTTTGAAAATAAGAGAAGGATTTGGTCGATTGCTCAATCAATTGCCTGATGGTATCGTGGTTTCGTCCAACATGTGCGCCCCTGTGGGTTGTAATCGATCGTGATGTGTTATGCGTCGTGCTTTCTTGATCGCTTCTTAGGTGTAGTTATAGTTTGCAGGCCCTTGAATTTGCGAGCAGGCCATTAAAGAGTAGATTGCGGAATTTTGGGGTTTTTTGTGAAATAATAGTTGATTTTTCAGTGTCTAATTGCAGATTTTTAAGCTGCTTGGTAGTCAGATTACTTTGGTAATTAAACCCCTACGCGGTCGTCTTGCGGGCTAGCCTGAGTTGTCATGTATTCGTATGGCTGTATCTCTCCATAGTTTGTACCATTCGATCCAAAATAAGTTCCCCAGTCTTGAACTGGGGTTAGTTCACAACTGCCACACTTTTTGTGGATCGGAGGTAGCACCTATTAGCTCCCAGGAATTCCAACCAAGTGGCCCCTTCACCTCTGATTTAAGTCACCCACTGCACTTGGTTTATTTCTTTCACAATTCACCAATCTGTACCTAGTTATTCTGGCAAAGCTGTACTTCGTAGTTATATTTGTCTGGATTTTTCTTCAGTTGTTTTGTTCTGTCTTATGGTAACTGGTTTTGAAAGCATGTGTTGCATCATGAATTTATGCATGTATTTTCAGAGGTCTCACTGTTTCAACTTGTAATGGTATTACAAATTGGTCACGAACCCTATTTGTAATACTCTTTGCTTGAAGTAGGATAATATGAAATGTTATGTACTGGCCAAGGTTGCCACCTGTAATGTGTGAACCACAACGTGTACAAGTTTAGCACGCCATATACCTGTAGTCTTATTGATGGTTATCCTTGGATGATGAACAATTCATCTTTGCCTTTGCAGTCTGCACAGTCGACATTTATGACTTCACTGAACTTTATTTAATTACTATCTTTTCCATTGTGCAGATAAACCATGGGTGGCGTTTTGGGTTTAGTGCAGGTTGATCAGTCAACTGTTGCTATCAAAGAAACTTTTGGGAAGTTTAATGAGGTCCTGGAGCCTGGTTGCCACTTCTTGCCTTGGTGCATAGGGCAACGGATTGTTGGTTACCTCTCACTGCGTGTGAAACAGCTAGACGTCCGATGTGAAACCAAAACAAAGGTATTGTCTTGTATCATCGTATCTGTACTTATTTAATAACTTGCTGAAGCAATCTTAACAAATGAAAATCACTTACAATGTTCCCATTTGGGTGTTTTCTCTGTTCTACAAATGAAAAACACTTTCCTTCTTCTTTCAACTCTGATATCTTAATCTGTGCCCATTCAGGATAATGTCTTTGTGACTGTTGTTGCTTCTGTCCAATACCGTGCCCTTGTTGATAAGGCATCTGATGCCTTCTACAAACTGAGCAACACAAAGCAACAAATCCAGTCGTACGTCTTTGATGGTAAGTTACTGTCCACGAAATTTCGCTAAATGTTTTGACTACATCCCTTGTCTGTGTCCAGGTTTAGCCTTATGTTCGTACTTTTATCCTCAGATATTTAACTGAAGCTGCAGATTTTCTATTTCAAATGGTTGTCAATTTACTGAGATTCACGTGCTTCCTTTAGTATGCTTGTTAACACCAGTTTCTTGTTTAACTTTTAATCCAAAGGATAAGATTTGTATGCTTTTTACCCTTTTGTGTGCAATTAGTACTCATAAAGCTATGTGTCTTGTTTCAGTTATTAGAGCCACTGTCCCAAAGCTGGAGCTGGATGATGCATTTGTGCAGAAAGATGACATTGCAAAAGCTGTTGAAGAGGAGCTTGAAAAGGTTCTTGTTCACTGTCCTGTTGTCCTAGAGCAGAGAGATTATCTTGACTGACCTGTTTTGCAAATGTTGTAGGCAATGTCTATGTATGGGTATGAGATTGTGCAAACTCTGATAGTTGACATTGAGCCTGATGTGCATGTCAAGAGGGCAATGAATGAGATCAATGCAGGCAAGTCTAATGCTCATTTGCTTTCAATCCACATACATCAGATTAAACTGGCAGCAAAACATATACTAGATGATTTGATGCGTGCTCAGAATTGTCTTTTGCATATCTAACATGAATGTGGTTTTGTGAAACAGCTTCTAGGATGAGGTCGGCAGCCAACGACAAAGCAGAGGCTGAAAAGATTCTCCAGATTAAACGAGCAGAGGGAGAAGCCGAGTCAAAGTACTTGGCTGGTGTGGGCATTGCAAGGCAGCGTCAGGCTATCGTGGATGGTCTGAGAGACAGCGTCCTCGCCTTCTCTGAGAACGTCCCTGGCACCACTGCAAAGGACATCATGGACATGGTTCTGGTTACCCAGTACTTCGACACCATGAAAGAGATTGGGGCCTCGTCCAAGTCTTCTTCGGTGTTCATCCCCCATGGTCCTGTGGCCGTCAAGGATGTGGCATCGCAGATCAGAGATGGGCTCCTTCAGGCTAACACTCTCTAAGAGGAGGACCATGGAAAGGGATAGCTTCTGTTTTGCAAGAGTTGTGAAGTTCTTCATCATTCACCATTACCCTAAAAACATATTTTACGCGATAGATATTTGGCAAGGTCGTGAGTAATTTATCTACCTGTGTGAGCTACTACGTTAAGTTGTGAATTTTATAGTGTGAACTACTACCTAGATAATCAGACTTGCATGGAGTGGGTTTCTGTAAGAAAAGTTTAGCCAGATTCCTGAATGCTACTTGTTGCTACTTGCAAGTGAGCCTGGATGCTGACCAGTCTTATCTTAATTATTATTTGGTGATAACTATGGTATTTGTGTTTTGTGATGAGTTTATCTCGGTTGGATTGAGCAGATGACTTGCTTTGGAGCCCTCATCAGAATGAGGTGCAGTTGTTCTCGGATATTGGCAATAGCAGATTTTGATGGATCCATCATGTGAATGAAAATTGCTACAATTGCAGTCCACACTCTTAATTCCTGATAAAGTGTATAACTGTACAACTGCACACTGTAAATTCAATACAGTTTATCAAGCATGTATGCACACATGATAAAGCTTGGTCTTGTACTGGTAGCACTGACACTGAGTATGCTTGTGGCAAACTGATGCAACTCCAGTGCCCTGCCTGGTTGAAGGTCAAGGGCACCAGGTTCGCAGGCTTCTGATGGAGCAAGTTGGGCACGGCGATCGGGCATCGGACTTGACGCTGAGACCCTGCAGCTTCCAGGCGTCCATGTACTCCATCCTCCACTCTTCCCGTAGCTCCGCAGAATCGCGGCACCACTGCCTGGTGAGTGTAATTCAGGTCACGGGTTACCGATCAAAAACAACTGCTCCTATTGCATACGCTGAACAAAACACAAACAGCTCAAGATTTTGTGCCTCAGAAGCCGTCCGTAAGTTGATCGGCACAAACCTACAGCAGGCAATCTGTCGAACACCGCGCGTGCAGGAAGAGGGGGAGCTGACCTGCAGACGAGGGAGCAGCTGAGGAGGTCGACGCAGTCCAGCTGCGAGAAGACCCGGGAGATCACGTCCGCCGGCGCCCGCAACGCGGCCGGCGCGGCGAGGTCCGCTTCGTTTGGTGGCGGCGGCGGCGCCATGGCCGGTCCGTTGTCCCAACAAGGTCCAGTTCTTGGACTGGCTCCTAGAAGTCCTGAAGCTCTCGTCTTCTCCGCGTTTGATTGGTCCCTTTGCCTTTGGATCCTAGGCGAGACGGGGAGGTGATTTGTGGATGAAACTAAGCCCGATGGGGCGATGACGCCGTGTTAGCGAAATGGCGGAGGAAATCAGGAGGCGTGCTTAGGATTTGTTCGGCTCTGACAGTGATGCGCAAATTGATGTGCACGGTCGGGACTCGGGAAGGTGATGTTTCTGCATATGTGTCTTGCGGCCTGTGGTCGGCAAAGTGATTGATTATTTGGAGATGTTGATTACACCATCTAGGACACCACGTTTTCTCCCCCTAAACGTTTGAATCGTCCGCCCGCATTAGTGACAGACAATGAAATGACCCAACCGAACCCCATCATTCCTAACCTAAATGGAGGGTAGACTGGCCGGCACCCTCAAATTGAGACTAAATTTGGGGGCAATATGAGAGAATTGCGGACGTGCCGGGCGCGCTCTGACACCCCACTCCATGTCATACCCGTCCATACGATCCCACCTACAGCCACCCAATCCTCCTTCCTCTCTCATCTCTCTCGCGTGGAGCACGCAACAACATTGGCAGAGGAGGCGGTGCCTCGCGGCGACGACGGGTGGGCGGACGAGGCTACTGATGACAGAGTGGACGACAGCGAGGGAAGCGGCTTACGACCTTGCGTAGCCATCGCGTGTGCGTGCTGGCCGCAGCGCTTGCAGCCACAGTTGTGCTGACTGGCACTGCAACTGCGTGGTGGCCACCATAGCCCCATGATGGGGTGCGTGCTGGCGGTCATAGCCGCGGCCGCGTGCTTGCGTGCGTGCTGGCCACCGTGCCGCGTACGGGCCTTCAGGGCAACTCCAACGCACTACCTCATCTAGTCTGCGAGTGTCCGTATAGGCCCAAACGAACAGACGCCACGACCCAACGCGCGGCCGCATCCGCAAATTTTATCCGCTTCTCGTCCGGCCCGCCTCGTTTTTAGAGCAAAATTGCTCCTGGTTTGTGTCCATGCGGACAACGAACGGACGGGCACACGCTTGCTTCTCGTCCACCTCAGGGACGCGTGGCGGCCGTCCACCAGCCTCCACCGCCCAAAATAACTGCACACGTGCGGCGGGCCCCGACTGCCCCGGTCACCGGTCAGTCCACATCTTCCACTCCGAGCCCGATTGCCTCCTCGAGCCCCAACACGAGCGAGTAAACCCTAGCCACCGCGCATCTCCTCTCATCCACCACCCCGTCGACGCCATGGGATGGCATTGGGTTGGCAAGGGGAAGATCGACCGTCGCCGCTCCCACCTCCCACTTGATCTGCTCTACGACCGTAGGTACACCGTGGATTCGCCGATGTGGGATACATGGCTCCACGACTAGTACGACCTGCGGCGGTAATCCTTTTTTTCCAGACGTCCTCCCAACCCGCCCCGGTCGCGTCCTGCTCGTGCTCAGAGCCTGCCCCATACACGCGGGCGTACGCGTGTGCGCGGCCTCACACCGACGCCGTCCCCGTCCCCGCCACCACCTCCCATGACCGAGGAGGAGGAGGCCGAGCTCACACTATAAAAAAAAGACACATCCGTGACATTATGGTCTGAATGAAAACTTTTTTCTGTCATGGTTATGACACTTCTATGACAATAATGGTGACAAAAACACGTATCATCATAGATGTAGGTGACCTTGTCTTGCTATACAAGCCTCGTTTAAGATTTTTTGTAATAAAGCTTCTCTCTAAATGGGAAGGTCCTTACATTATTGAGGAGGTTTATCGTTCTAGCGCCATCAAAATTAACAACGCCGAAGGCACTAACCCGAAGGTGGTAAACGGGCAAAGAATCAAACATTATATCTCAGGTACTCCCATAAATGTTGAAACCAATATTATTAATATCATAACACTGGAGGAGTACATAAGGGAGACTTTCCTGAACGTTTCAGACTCCGAAAAGGAATAGGTATGTGGTACGGTAAGTAAACCGACTCCAAAACGTTTTCAATGGCAATTTTTCTCCGTTTTAGAATATTTAAAAGATTAGGAAAATTAGAAGTAATCCGAAGAGTGCACGAGGAGGCGACAAGGCAGGGGGCTGATACGTCTCCAACGTATCTATAATTTTTGATTATTCCATGCTAATATATTATCCGTTTTGGATGTTTTATATGCATTAATATGCTATTTTATATTATTTTTGGGACTAACCTATTAACCTAGAGCCTAGTGCCAGTTTCTGTTTTAACTTGTTTTAGAGTTTCATAGAAAAGGAATACCAAACAGAGTCCAAACGGAATAAAACTTTCGCGGTGATTTTTCTTGGACCAGAAGACATCCAGAGGACTTGGAGTCCAAGTCAGAGAAGCCATGAGGCGGCCACAAGGACGGAAGGCACGCCCCCCACCCTTGTGGGCCCCTTGTGACTCCACCGACCTAGTTTCTTCGCCTATATATTCTCATATATCCCAAAACCAACAAAGAGAGCCACGAAAACACTTTTCCACCACCGCAACCTTTTGTACCCGTGAGATCCCATCTAGGGGCCTTTTCCGGCGTCCTGCCAGAGGGGGATTCGATCACGGAGGGCTTCTACATCAACACCATTGTCCTTCCGATGAAGCGTGAATAGTTTACCACAGACCTACGGGCCCATAGCTAGTAGCTAGATGGCTTATTCTCTCTCTCTTTGATTCTCAATACCATGTTCTCCTTGATATTCTTGAAGATCTATTCGATGTAATACTTTTTTGTGGTGTGTTTGCCGAGATCCGATGAATTGTGGATTTATGATCAGCTTATCTATGAATATTATTTGAATCTTCTCTGAATTCTTATATGCATGATTTGATATCTTTGTGAGTCTCTTCGAACTATCGATTTGGTTTGGCCAACTAGATTGGTTTTTATTGCAATGGGAGAAGTGCTTAGCTTTGGGTTCAATCTTGCGGTGTACTTTCCCAGTGACAGTAGGGGCAGCAAGGTACGTATTGTATTGTTGCCATCGAGGATAAAAAGATGGGGTTTTCATCATATTGCTTGAGTTAGTTCCTCTACAGTATGTCATATTGCTTAATGCATTACCCCGTTCTTTATGAACTTAATACTCTAGATGCATGCTGGATAGCGGTAGATGTGTGGAGTAATAGTAGTAGATGCAGAATCGTTTCGGTCTACTTAACACATATGTGATGCCTATATTCATGATCATTGCCTTAGATATCATCATAACTTTGCGCTTTTCTATCAATTGCTCGGCAGTAATTTGTTCACCCACCATAATATTTTCTATCTTGAGAGAAGCCACTAGTGAAACCTATGGCCCCCGGGTCTATTTTCCATCATATAAGTTTCCGATCTACAATTTTAGTTTCCGATTTACTTCCTTTGCAATCTTTTATTTTCCGATCTATAAACCAAAAATACCAAAAATATTTACTTTACCATTTATCTATCTCCATTATATCTCACTTTTGCAAGTAACCATGAAGGGATTGACAACCCCTTTGTCGCGTTGGGTGCAAGTTGTTTGATTCTTTGTGCATGTATTTGGTGACTTGTTCGTTTTCTCCTACTGGATTGATACCTTGGTTCTCAAAACTGAGGGAAATACTTACTCTACTTTGCTGCATCACCCTTTCCTCTTCAAGGGAAAAACCAACGCAAGCTCAAGAAGTAGCAGGAAGAATTTCTGGCGCCGTTGCCGGGGAGATCTATGCCAAATCAAGACCCGTCGCTCGTCAACTTGCCAATTTCTGGCACCGTTGTCGGGAGATCTACGACAAGTCAAGACATACCAAGTATCCATCATAAACTCTCATCTCTTACATTACATTATTCGCCATTTGCCTCTCGTTTTCCTCTCCCCCACTTCTAAAACGATTTTCGAAAAGATTTTCCTTTTCTTCGCCTCTCTTCCGTTCGTCTTCTTCGCTTGCTTTTTGTGTTCTCGTGTGTTGGATTGTTTGCTTTGTCACGATGGCTCAAGAGAATACCAAATTATGTGACTTTTCCAACACCAATAATAATGATTTTATTAGTACTCCGATTGCTCCTGCCAGTAATGCGGAATCTTGTGAAATTAATGCTGCTTTGTTGAATCTTGTTATGAAAGATCAATTTTCCGGCCTTCCTAGTGAAGATGATGCATCCCATCTAAACAATTTCATTGATTTGTGTGATATGAAAAAGAAAAAAGATGTGGATAATGACATCGTTAAATTGAAGCTATTTCCGTTCTCGCTTCGAGATCATGCTAAAACTTGGTTTTCATCTTTGCCTAAAAATAGTATTGATTCATGAAATAAGTGTAAAGATGCTTTTATTTCCAAGTATTTTCCTCCCGCTAAGATCATCTCCCTTAGGAACGATATTATGAATTTTAAGAAACTTGATCATGAACATGTTGCACAATCTTGGGAGAGGATGAAATTGATCATACAAAATTTCCCTACGCATGGTTTGAATTTGTGGATGATTATACAATTTTTTTTATGCTGGATTGAATTTTGCTTTTAGAAATCTTTTAGATTCGGCCGCGGGAGGTAATTTTAGGGAAATTACTTTAGGAGAAGCTACTAAACTCCTAGATAATATTATGGTTAATTATTCTCAATGGTATACCGAAAGATCTTCCACTAGTAGAAAAGTGCATGCTATTGAAGAGATTAATGTTTTGAGTGGAAAGATGGATGGGCTTATGAAATTATTTGCTAGCAAGAGTGCTCCTATTGATCCTAATGATATGCCTTTGTCTACTTTGATTGAGAATAATAATGAATCTATGGATGTGAATTTTGTTGGTAGGAACAATTTTGGTAATAACGCGTATAGAGGTAATTTTAATCCTAGGCCGTTTCCTAGTAATTCCTCTAATAATTATGGCAATTCCTACAAAAATTCTTATGGAAATTATAATAATATGCCCTCTAATTTTGAGGATAGTGTTAAAGAATTTATGAGTTCGCAAAAGAATTTCAATGCTTTGATTGAAGAAAGTTGCTCAAGATTGATGATTTGGCTAGGAACGTGGATAGAATTTCTCTTGATGTTGATTCTTTGAAGCTTAGATCTATTCCACCCAAGCATGATATCAATGAGTCTCCCAAAGCTATGAGAATTTCCATTGATGAGTGCAAAGAAAGAATCGCTAAGATGTGTGCTAAAAAGGATTGCTTTGTAAGAACGTGTTCTTCTAGTTTCCGTGAAAATAATGATGAAGATCTTAAAGTGATTGATGCGACTCCTATTGAATCTTTCTTTTCCAATATAAATCTTGATAAAGGTGTGACTGTAGATGAGTCAACTTTAGTTAAAAGGCGTCCCAATGATTCGGAGTTTTTAGATCTTGATACAAAAATTGATAAAAGTGGGATTGGAGAGGTCAAAACTTTAAGTAGCAATGAACCCACTCTTTTGGATTTCAAGGAATTTAATTATAATAATTGTTCTTTAATAGATTGTAACCCATGTTGAATTCTCCTCATGCTTATAATCAAAACAAAACTTTTACTAAACATATCATTGATGCTATGATGCAATCTTTTGAAGAAAAGCTTGAATTGGAAGTTTCTATCCCTAGAAAATGTTATGATGAGTGGGAACCTACTATAAAGATTAGGATTAAAGATTATGAGTGCCATGCTCTGTGTGATATGGGTGCTAGCGTATCCACGAAATCAAAAACTTTATGTGATGTGTTAGGTTTCCGTGAATTTGATGATTGTTCTTTAAATTTGCATCTTGCGGATTCCACTGACAGATAGTTTTGCGATAAGATAATTTGTAACGAGCAACAAGTAAAAAAAGTAAATAAAGTGCAGCAAGGTGGCCCAATCCTTTTTATAGCAAAGGACAAGCCTGGACAAATTCTTATATAGAGAAAAGCGCTCCCAAGGACACATGGGAATTATCGTCAAGCTAGTTTTCATCACGTTCATATGATTCGCGTTTGGTACTTTGATAATTTGGTATGTGGGTGGACCGGTGCTTGGGTACTGCCCTTACTTGGACAAGAATCCCACTTATGATTAACCTCTATTGCAAGCATCCGCAACTACAACAAAAGTATTAAGGTAAACCTAACCATAGCATGAAACATATGGATCCAAATCAGCCCCTTACGAAGCAACGCATAAACTAGGGTTTAAGCTTATGTCACTCTAGCAACCGATCATCTACTTATTACTTCCCAATGCCTTCCTCCAGGCCCAAATAATGGTGAAGTGTTATGTAGTTGACGTTCACATAACACCACTAGAGGAAAGACAACATACATCTCATCAAAATATCGAACGAATACCAAATTCACATGACTACTAATAGCAAGACTTCTCCCATGTCCTCAGGAATAAACGTAACTACTCACAAAGCATATTCATGTTCATAATCAGAGGGGTATTGATGTGCATATAGGATCTGAACATATGATCTTCCACCAAATAAACCAACTAGCATCAACTACAAGGAGTAATCAACACTACTAGCAACCCACAGGTACCAATCCCAGACTTGGAGACAAGAATTGGATACAAGAGATGAACTAGGGTTTGAGAGGAGATGGTGCTGGTGAAGATGTTGATGGAGATTGACCCCCTCCCGATGCGAGGATCGTTGGTGATGACGATGGCGATGATTTCCCCCTCCCGGAGGGAAGTTTCCCCGGTAGAACAGCTCTGCCAGAGCCCTAGATTGGTTCCGCCAAGGTTCCGCCTCGTGGCGGCGGACTCTCGTCCCGAAAGCTAGCTTATGATTTTTTCCTCATCGAAAGACTCCATATAGCAGAAGATGGGCATCGCAGGGCCACCAGGGGGCCCACGAGGCAGGGGGGCGCGCCCAGGGGGTAGGGCGCGCCCCCCACCCTCGTGGGTAGGGTGTGGCCCCCCTTTGGAACTTCTTGCGCTCAGTATTTTTTATATATTCTGAAAATGACTTCCGTGAAGATTCAGGACTTTTGGAGCTGTGCAGAATAGGTCTCTAATATTTGCTCCTTTTCCGGCCCAGAATCCAAGCTGCCGGCATTCTCCCTCTTTATGTAAACCTTGTAAAATAAGAGAGAATAGACATAAGTATTGTGACATAATGTGTAATAACAGCTCATAATGCAATACATATCGATATAAAAGCATGATGCAAAATGGATGTATCAACTCCCCCAAGCTTAGACCTCGGTTGTCCTCAAGCGAAAGCCGAAATCGAAAAATATGTCCACATGTTTAGAGATAGAGGTGTCGATAAAAATAAAATACGGACATGAGGGCATCATGATCATTCTTAGAACAACAACTTATATAATTCTTGTCATATGCTCTTCTTATGCTAGAGTAACAATTCAATCACAATTTCGAGTATGAATCATAAACTTCATTGAAAACAAACAAACTATAATCTCAGTCATTGGAGCAATTGCAATTTATCATAACATAGGAAATAGTCAATATAAGAGCTTTTCAGCAAGTCCACATACTCAACTATCATATAGTCTTTCACAATTGCTAACACTCACGCAATACTTATGGGTATGGAGTTTTAATCAGACACAGAGAAAGATAGGGGCTTATAGTTTTGCCTCCCAACATTTAACTCAAGGGTAATGTCAACAATAATAGTTCATGAAAACTCACATCCAATTAGCCATATATACCAGGATCTTTCCAACATATTGTGCTTGCCAAAAGATAAAATGTAAAAAGGAAAGGTGAAGATCACCATGACTCTTATGTAAGGTAGGAGATAAATGTAAAAGATAGGCCCTTCGCAGAGGGAAGCAGAGGTTGTCATGCGCTTTTATGGTTGGATGCACAAAATCTTAATGCGAAAGAACGTCACTTTATATTGCCACTTGTGATGTGGACCTTTATTATGCAGTCTGTCGCTTTTATTTCTTCCATATCACACGATCATATAAAGCTTGTTTTCTCCCACACTAATAAGTCATACATATTTAGAGAGCAATTTTTATTGCTTGCACCGATGACAACTTACTTGAAGGATCTTACTCAATCAATAGGTAGATATGGTGGACTCTCATGTCAAAACTTGGTTTAGGGATATTTGGAAGCACAAGTAGTATCTCTACTTGGTGCAAAGAATTGGCTAGCATGAGAGGGAAAGACAAGCTCAATCATGTTGGATGATCCATGGTAATATAATTTATCTTAGATGTAAGAAAACATAACCCATTACATTGTCTTCCTTGTCCAACATCAACTCTTTAGCATATCATATTTTAATGAGTGCTCACAATCATAAAAGATGTCCAAGATAGTATATTTATATGTGAAGACCTCTCTTTCTTTATTACTTCCTATTAATTGCAATGATGACCAAAACTAAGTTTGTCAACTCTCAACAACTTTTATTCATCATACTCTTTCTATGTGAGCTCATTACTCTCCATAAGATCCATATGATCTCTTTTATTTCTTTTTATTCTTTCTCTTTTATTTTATTCCCTCAAGATCATGGCAAAATAATCAAGCCCTTGACTCAATACTAATCTTTATTATATATAGCTCATGGACTCGATTACATAGAAGGATCATAAAGCAAAACTCACAACTAGATCATACTAAACCTTTTATTCTACTAGATCAAAATATTATCAAAAGGATCGAACTAAGAAAAATGGTAAAGATAAAAGTGATGGTGATACGATACCGGGGCACTCCCCCAAGCTTGGCAGTTGCCAAGGGGAGTGCACATACCCATGTGATTATATCTCTTTTGCCGGTGAAGGTGTTGGAGTTGTTGATGACGTAGGCTTGTCGTCCCTCTTCCAAGGCATAGGCTCACCATCATAGAAGGATGATCGAGTCTCCTGAAACCTCAAATCTGCAGCCAAACTCATCCTCTTGAACCTATATTCATACTCACAGTTTTGATTTTGCAGGTCATAGATCTGGGCTTGGAGGTGCTCGATTTTCTCATGAAGCTTGAAGATTGCCTCCCCAATGTCCTTGACATCCAGCTTGTGGCTGTTGGTGAACTCCGTGATCATAATGTTATTGGAATCGAGTCCACACTCCACCATCTCCCGACACTTTAAAACTTGTTGCTCCAATGCCTTGAGCCTTGCCTCCGTGCTTCCGGTCTTCCTTGGTCCCTCAACATCGCGGATGTGCAACAACCCCTCACGCATCTCAATGGTTTGAGGGTGTTGCAGAACTTCCGCGAGGTAGGGGTTGATGACCTTCTTGAAGAACTGGTCCTTGGGAACTCTTCAAGACGACATGACGACCTAGATCTGTCAAAAAAACAGCTCGAAACAAAGACGAGAGATATTTGCGTGATACGGGAGTCAAAACCTTCGGGAGGTTATATAATGAATTTTTACCAACCAAAATACGTGACGTGTAAGAAAACGGAATCCGGAGAGCACACGAGGTGCCCACGAGGTAGGGGCGCGCCCTCCACCCTCGTGGAGCCCTCGTGTCCTTCCCGGACTGCTTCTTGTTTTTCTATTTTTCTAAATATTACAAAACGGAAGAAAATTGCCATTAGAACCGTTTTGGAGTCGGTTTACTTACCGTACCACATACCTATTCGTTTTCGGAGTCTGAAACGTTCAGAAAAGTGTCCCTTATGTATTCCTCCAGGGTTACGGTTTCAATAAAATTGGTTTCAACATTTATAGGATTACCTGAGATATAATGTTTAATTCTTTGACCGTTCACCACCTTCGGATTTGTGCCTTCTAAGTTGTTGATTTTTATGGCACCGGAACGTTAGACCTCCTTGATAACGTAAGGACCTTCCCATTTAGAGAGAAGTTTTCCTGCAAAAAATCTTAAACGAGAGTTGTATAGCAATACATAATCACCTACATTAAACTCACGCTTTTGTATTCTTTTGTCATGCCATCTTTTAACTTTTTCCTTTAAATAATTTGGCATTCTCATAGGCTTGGGTTCTCCATTCATCAAGTGAGCTAATGTCAAATAACCTCTTCTCAACGGCATGTTTGAAATCATAATTGAGCTCTTTAATAGCCCAATAAGCCTTATGTTCTAGTTCGAGAGGTAAGTGACATGCTTTTCCATAAGCCATTTTATACGGAGACATACCCATAGGATTTTTATATGCAGTTCTATAGGCCCATAATGCATCATCAAGTTTCTTGGACCAATTCTTTCTAGATCTATTAACAGTCTTTTGCAAAATTAATTTGAGTTCTCTATTACTCAATTCTACTTGACCACTAGACTATGGGTGATAAGGAGATGCAATTCTATGATTAACATCATACTTAGCAAGCATTTTACGGAAAGCACCATGAATGAAATGTGAACCACCATCAGTCATTAAATATCTAGGGACTCCAAACCTCGGAAAAATAACTTCTTTAAGCATCTTAATAGAGGTGTTATGACCAGCACTACTAGTTGAATAGCTTCTACCCACTTAGTAACGTAATCAACAACAACTAAAATATGTGTATATCCATTGGAGGCAGGAGAAGGTCCCATATAATCAAAGCCCCAAACATCAAATGGTTCAATAACAAGTGAATAGTTCATAGGCATTTCTTGACGTCTACTAATATTACCTATTATTTGACATTCATCACAAGACAAGACAAACTTACGGGCATCCTTGAAGAGAGTAGGCCAATAAAAACCGGATTGCAATACCTTATGTGCAGTTCTGTCTCCAGCGTGGTGTCCTCCATAAGCCTCGGAGTGACACTTGCGTAGGATCTGTTCCTGTTCATGCTCAGGTACACAACGCCTAATAACACCATCTACTCCTTCTTTATAAAGATGTGGGTCATCCCAAAAGTAATGTCTCAAATCATAGAAAACCTTTTTCTTCTGCTGGTATGTGAAACTAGGTGGTATAAATTTAGCAACAATATAATTAGCATAATCAGCATACCATGGAGCAGTATAAGAAGCATTTATGCCATTTAATTGTTCATCAGGAAAGTTATCATCAATAGGTAGTGGGTCATCAAGAACATTTTCTAACCTAGACAAGTTGTCTGCAACGGGGTTCTCAGCTCCCTTTCTATCAATAATATGCAAATCAAATTCTTGTAGCAAGAGAACCCATCTAATAAGTCTAGGTTTAGTATCTTTCTTTTCCATAAGATATTTAATAGCAGCATGATCCGTGTGAATAGCTACTTTAGAATCAACAATATAAGATCTGAACTTATCACAAGCAAATACAACTGCTAAGAATTCTTTTTCAGATGTAGCATAATTTCTCTGGGCATTGTCTAGAGTTTTACTAGCATATTGAATAACATTTACTTTCTTATCAACTCTTTGCCCTAGAACAGCACCTACAGCATAATCACTAGCACCACACATAATTTCAAAAGGTAAATTCCAATCAGGTGGCTGAACAATAGGTGCAGAGATCAATGCTTTCTTAAGTATTTCAAATGCTTCTACGCAATCATCATAAAAAACAAATGGTATATCTTTTTGTAATAAATTAGTCAGAGGCCGAGAAATTTCTGAGAAGTCCTTAATGAACCTCCTATAAAAACCAGCGTGACCAAGGAAACTTCTTATACCTTTGATGTCCTTGGGACATGGCATCTTTTCAATAGCATCAACCTTAGCTTTATCAACTTCAATACCTCTTTCAGAAACTTTATGCCCCAAGACAATACCTTCATTAACCATAAAGTGGCACTTCTCCCAATTCAAGACAAGGTTAGTTTCTTCGCATCTCTGCAAAACTCGATCAATGTTCCTTAAGCAGTCATCAAAAGAGGATCCATAAATGGAGAAATCATCCATGAATACCTCACATATCTTTTCACAAAAATCAGAAAATATAGCCATCATGCATCTTTGAAAGGTAGTAGGTGCATTACATAAACCAAAAGGCATATGTTTATAAGCAAAAGTACCGAAAGGGAAAGTAAAAGTGGTCTTAGATTGATCATCAGCTGATACAGGTATTTGAGAGAAACCAGAATAACCATCTAGAAAGCAGAAATGTGTATGTTTGGATAATCTTTCTAGCATTTGATCAATAAAAGGTAAGGGGTAATGATCTTTTTTAGTAGCCTCATTTAATTTGCGGGAATCAATTACCATCCTATAACCTGTAATAATTCTTTGCGGAATCAATTCATATTTATCATTAGGAACGACAGTAATACCTCCCTTTTTAGGGACACAATGGACAGGACTTACCCACTGACTATCAGTAATGTGATAAATTATACCTGCCTCAAGGAGATTTAGTATTTCCTTTCTTGCCACTTCTTTCATCTTAGGATTCAGCCGTCGTTGGTGATCACGAACTGGTTTGGCATCTTTCTCCAAATTTATTTTGTGTTGGCATAGTGTGGGACTAATGCCCTTAAGATCATCGAGAGTATATCCAATAGCAGCACAGTGCTTCTTCAGAGTTTTCAATAATCTCTCTTCTTCATGCTCTAAAAGGTTAGCACTAATAATAACAGGATATATCTTTTCTCATCAAGATAAGCATATTTAAGAGTATCAGGTAAAGGTTTGAGCTCAAACACGGGATCACCCTTGGGTGGAGGAGGATCCCCTAGGATTTCGACAGGCAAATTGTGTTTCAGGATGGGTTCCTGTTTAAAGAATACTTCATCTATTTCCCTTCTTTCATTCATAAACATATCATTTTCATGGTCTAGCAAATATTGTTCTAAAGGATCACTAGGAGGTACGGCAATAGAAGCAAGACCAATAATTTCATCTTTACTAGGAAATTCCTCTTCACGGTGTTGTCTACGAAATTTAGAAAAGTTGAACTCGTGAGACATATCACCTAAACCAACAGTAATAACATCCTTGTTGCAGTCTATCCTTGCATTAACAGTGTTTAAGAAGGGTCTACCAAATATAATGGGACAAAAGCTATCTTGTGGGGAACCAAGAACAAGAAAATCAGCAAGATATTTAGTTTTCCCACACAAGACTTCAACATCTCTAACAATTCCCATTGGTGAAATAGTGTCTCTATTGGCAAGTTTAATTGTGACATCAATATCTTCTAACTCAGCAGGTGCAATATCATGCATAATTTCTTTGTATAAGTCAATAGGTATTGCACTAGCACTAGCACCCATATCACACAAGCCATGATAACAATGATCTCCTATTTTAACAGAAATAACAAGCATGCCTACTACAGGTCTATGTTTATCTTTAGCACAAGGTTTAGCAATTCTAGCAGTTTCATCACAGAAATAAATAACATGCCCATCAATATTATCAGCCAAGAGATCCGTAACAATAGCAATATTAGGTTCAACTTTAACTTTCTCAGGAGGTGTATAGGTTCTAATATTGCTTTTACGAACCACAGTTGAAGCTTTAGCATGATCTTTTATCCTAACAGGAAAAAGTGGTTTCTCAACATAAGCAGTAGGAACAATAGGATCATTATAAGTGACAGTCTTTTCTTCAACTTTAATAGGTGCAGCTACTTTTACTTCTGTGGGAGGATGATATTTAAACCACTTCTCCCTAGGGAGATCAACATGAGTAGCAAAAGATTCACAGAAAGAAGCTACTATTTCAGAGTCAAGTCCATATTTAGTGCTAAATTTACGAAAAACATCGGTATCAATAAAAGATTTAACACAATCAAACTTAGGTGTCTATAACGCCCTCGATGCGGCTATATCTCCTACGTGTCGAAGCACGACTTAGAGGCATAACCGCGTTGAAAGCAATGTCGCAAGTGAGGTAATCTTCGCAAACAACCCATGTAATATAAATAAAAGGGGAAAGGATACATAGTTGGCTTACACTCGCCACATCACACAAATACATGAATAACATTACATTCATCCAATACACTCATGGTCCGACTACGGTACCAAAATAAAGATCAACCCCCAAATGCGATAAAGTCCCCGATCGCCCCAACCGGGCACCACTACTGATCATCTGGGAAAGACACATAGTAACGGCGAGAGTCTTCATCGAACTCCCACTTGAGCTCGGTCATGCCATCTGGAACGGTATCATCGGTCCCTGCATCTGGTTTGGAAGTAATCTGTGAGTCACGGGGACTCAGCAATCTCGCACCCTCGCGATCAAGACTATTTAAGCTTATAGGTAAGACAAGGTATGGTGTGGAGCTGCAGCAAGCGACTAGCATATATGGTGGCTATCCTATTCGCAAAAGAGAGCGAGAAGAGAAGGCAAAAGCACGGCCGAACAACTATGATCAAGAAGTGATCCTAGAACAACCTACGTCAAGCATTACTCCAACACCGTGTTCACTTCCCGGACTCCGCCGAGAAGAGACCATCACGGTTACACACGCAGTTGGTGCATTTTAATTAAGTTAAGTTTCATGTTATCTACAAGCGGACATTAACAAATTCCCATCTGCCCATAACCGCGGGCATGGCTTTTGAAAGTCCAAATCCCTGCAGGGGAGTCCCAACTTAGCCCATCACAAGCTCTCACAGTCAACGAAGGATATTCCTTCTCCCAAGACAATCCGATCAGACTCGGCATCCCGGTTACAAGACATCCTCGACAATGGTAAAACAAGTCCAGCAACATCGCCCGAATGTGCCGACAAAACCCGATAGGAGCTGCACATATCTCGTTCTCAGGGCACACTCAGATGAGACATCCTACGAGTAAAACCAACCCTCAAGTTGCCCCGAGGTGGCCCCCAGTCTACTCGGTCGGACCAACACTCAGAGGAGCACTGGCCCAGGGGGTTTAAATAAAGATGACCCTTGGGCTCCGGAAACCCAAGGGAAAAAGAGGCTAGGTGGCAAATGGTAAAACCAAGGTTGGGCATTGCTGGAGGATTTTTATTCAAGGCAAACTGTCAAGGGGTTCCCATTATAACCCAACCGTGTAAGGAACGTAAAATCTGGGAACATAACACCGATATGACGGAAACTAGGGCGGCAAGAGTGGAACAAAACACTAGGCAAAAGGCCGAGCCTTCCACCCTTTACCAAGTATATAGGTGCATTAAGATAAACAAGATAATATTGTGATATCACAACAGTAAACAATGTTCCAACAAGGAACGATCTCCAATCTTCACCTGCAACTAGCAACGCTATAAGAGGGGCTGAGCAAAGCGGTAACATAGCCAAACAATGGTTTGCTAGGACATGGTGGGTTAGAGGTTTGACATGGCAATTTGGGAGGCATGATAAGCAAGTGGTAGGTATCGTAGCATAGGCATAGCAAAAGAGCGAGCATCTAGCAAGCAAAGATAGAAGTGATTTCGAGGGTATGGTCATCTTGCCTGCAAAGTTCTCAGAGTTGACTTGATCCTCGTAAGCGAACTCAACGGGCTCCTCATTCACGAACTCGTCTCCCGGCTCTACCCAAGCAAGACAACAAGCAAAAGGAACACAATCAACCACGTGCGATGCTCAAGCAACGTGATGCAAACATGGTATGATATGCGGGATGCGATATGGGATGCATATGCATGATTTGACAAGGAATGATTGAACCTGGCCTCAAATTGGAAATCCAATAGTGCCACTGGAAAGATGAGGTGATTTCGGTTGAAATCGATATAAAGATCACCGGAATCGGATGCACGGTTTGGAAATGGCAAGCAAAACAAATATGGCACCGGTCTGCGATATTCAGCAAGTGACCAACTAAATGCATCAAGATAAATATGCTACAGCACTCAAACATGACAACAAAATACATGGAAGGAATCCCCTCATTATTCTAGACAAAAGATGAACACTGAGCTACGGCTAGTTCATCCATTAACAGGTTCAAACAAGCATGGCAAAAGTGCAAATGATAACAGGTTTCAGACTTAGTGAAATTAACACAAGTCTGGAATTTATCATCAGGAAGCACACTTTAGAGCATGAAAACTACGAGCTACAGGAACATATCATGGCAAAGCAAGGCATGTCATAAAGATACTCAAAGCACGTAATAAAAGTACCTTAGTGACCTTGAGCCAAAAGGGATCAGAAAATACAATTGCAAGCATGTGAACATAGCAAAAACATAAACAGATTCAGACTTGGTGAAAAACTGGAGCATGCAAAACAGATTAACAAATAGGCATGTTTACGAGCTCGATGCACTCACTACAAAGCATGGCATGACAAACTAAGCATACACCCATCAAGAAGACATGGCATAGAAGCTAGACATGGCAAGAACAACAACATAGCATGCACGGATCAATAGCAACATCCTCGGCAAAATTGCTAAACATGTCAACAATCTGCCAGGATCATTTTATAGCAAAAGTAGAGCTCGATTAACTCAAGCTAGGGTGCTCCATAATTGCAAACAAAGACATGGATGGATAGATCACCACAATGTTAACAAAACATCCTTAGTGATCATCCTCAAAAGAGGCACGAATCACTAGGAAACAACATGAACATATGGCATAAAAACAAAAACAGGACAAGGACTTAGTGAAATTCTAAGTCCATGAAAACAACATTACCGATTACGCTACTTTGCAAGCTTGTGCTAGTCACCACAAATATCACAAAAATACATGGCAAGCACCTCTGTAAATATGGCATGGCATATAACAAAACATATGTAGAACTCAGGATCATAGCATGCACACATTAATCATGGCAAAAATGACAAAAGGCCATTTGCTGAAACAGATCTGACATATTCCTCGCATAGCCCTCTTCCAATGACATTTCGGGCATCAAGATGAGCTCAAATGAAAATGATGCAATGAGATGAAATGATGTACTCTTCGAGACGAACATTTTGATATGCTACATGCACGAATCGGAGCAACAGTGATGAAGTTATGACATGATGAATATGGTATGAAAAGTATGCAGATCTGGGACTTGGAGAAAATTAGACCTCGCGGAAGTTGGACGGGGAGATCCCGGGACGGAGCGGAGCGGGACGGCGGGGCGCGTTTGGTACGAAGGACTGGTGGATCTGATCCCACCTGATCCAGATCCGGAGCGGACCGGGTCCGGCGACGGCGAGGAGGCCGGAGGCGGGGAAGATGGCGGCGGAGGTTGACTCCGGCTCGGCCGCGGGCTGCGGGCGGCGCGGGGCGCCGTGGAGGCGGCGGGCGGCGCTCATGCCGGCGGGGCCGAGTGAAGGAGGCGGCGCGGGCGACTTCCGGTGTGGTTGCGCCGGCGAGGCGACGTCGGAGAGCGCCGGCGACGAGCGACGACGTTCGGCGGCGACCGGAGCTGACGGCGAAGGCGGCGGGGACGGGCGGCGCGGCGAGGTACGACCGGCGGGCGGCGCGCGGGACCTGGCGGCGGCGGGGATCGGGCCTGGAGGGCCGGATCTGGGCGCCCCGGGACCGGCGGCGCGGGGACGATGGCATGGACAGGTGGCAGCTCCTGATTGGCCGTGGGAGGCGGCGGACATGTCCGACCGGTGAGGAAAGAGAGGAGGAATGTTAGGGTTTACATCGCGAATTTCGGAGGGAGCCACCTATTTATAGGTAGAGAGAGCTAGGAGAGTCCAAATGAGGTGCGGTTTTCGGCCACGCGATCGTGATCGAACGACCGAGATGATGGAGGAGTTTTAGGTGGGTTTTGGGCCACTTTGGAGGGGTGTTGGGATGCAACACCCACGAGGCCTTTTCGGTCCCTCGGTTAACCGTTGGAGTATCAAACGAAGTCCAAATGGCACGCAACTTGACAGGTGGTCTACCGTTAGTAAACCAAGGCCACATGACAAGTCTCGGTCCAATCTGAAAACGTTTAATGCCCACACACGAAGGGAGGTAGAAAGGGACACCGGGTGACATAGGAGCGCCGGAATGCAAAACGGACAACGGGGAAAATGCTCGGATGCATGAGACGAATATGTATGCAAATGAAATGCACATGATGACAAGATATGCAATGCATGACACGCAAGCAAAGACAAGGCAACAATGGCGAATAACTGGTAGACACCTGGCACATCGGTCTTAGGGCGCTACAGTGTCATACCTGACTCCTTACCTTCGTCGAGGTCCCAATCTTCAGAGTTGCATTTAATTCTTTCCAATAAATCCCATTTGAATTCAATAGTATTCATCATAAAAGAGCCAACACAAGAAGTATCGAGCATGGTGCGATTGTTATCAGAAAGCCGAGCATATAAATTTTGAATAATTATTTCTCTTGAGAGATCATGATTGGGGCATGAATATAACATTGATTTAAGCCTCCCCCAAGCTTGAGCGATGCTTTCTCCTTCGCGAGGCCAAAAATTATATATATAATTGCGATCACGATGAACAAGATGCATAGGATAAAACTTCTGATGAAGTTCCAATTTCAATCATTTGTAGTTCCATGATCCCATATCATCACATAGCCTATACCATGTCAATGCATCTTCCTTCAAACATAAAGGGAAGACCTTCTTCTTAATAAGATCATTGGGCACACCTGCAAGCTTAAATAATCCATAAACTTCATCCACATATATTAGGTGCTCATCAGGATGCATTGTTCCGTCTCCTGCAAAAGGATTAGCTAGCAGTTCTTCTATCATACCCGAAGGAATCTCAAAGTAGACATTTTCATTTTCAGTAGGTTCAATAGGTTGAGGAGCAACTCTTTGCTCTACCGGTCGGGGTGAAGATACCCCGAACAAGCCCCTCAGAGGATTACTTTCCATAGTAACAAGTGACAGTAAATTTCAGCACACTATATAAATTTTTTCCTTACCAAATTCCACCTACCAAAGGTGCTTCACTCCCCGGCAACGGCGCCAGAAAAGAGTCTTGATGACCCACAAGTATAGGGGATCTATCGTAGTCCTTTCGATAAGTAAGAGTGTCGAACCCAACGAGGAGCAGAAGGAAATGATAAGCGGTTTTCAGCAAGGTATTCTCTGCAAGCACTGAAATTATAGGTGACAGATAGTTTTGTGATAAGATAATTTGTAACGAGCAACAAGTAACAAAAGTAAATAAAGTGCAGCAAGGTGGCCCAATCCTTTTTGTATCTATCGGTGTCAAAACCGGTGGATCTCGGGTAGGGGGTCCCGAACTGTGCATCTAGGCCGGATGGTAACAGGAGGCAGGGGACACGATGTTTTACCCAGGTTCGGGCCCTCTTGATGGAGGTAAAACCCTATGTCCTTCTTGATTAATATTGATGATATGGGTAGTACAAGAGTAGATCTACCACGAGATCAGAGAGGCTAAACCCTAGAAGCTAGCCTATGGTATGATTGTATGTTGTGATTGTTGTCCTACGGACTAAAACCCTTCGGTTTATATAAACATCGGAGAGGGTTAGGGTTACACAAGGTCAGTTACAAAGGAGGAGATATCCATATACGTATTGCCTAGCTTGCCTTCCATGCCAAGTAGAGTCCCATACGGGCACGAGACGAAGTCTTAAATCTTGTATCTTCATGGTCTAACAGTCCGGTCAATGGAGATAGTCCGGCTGTCCGGAGACCCCCTAATACAGGACTCCCTCAGTAGCCCTTGAACCAGGCTTCAATGACGATGAGTCCGGCGCGCAGTTGTCTTCGGCATTGCAAGGCGGGTTCCTTCTCTGAATACATCACAGAAGAATTTGAATACGAGGATAGTGTCCGACCCTGCAAAATAAGTTCCACATTCCACCATAGAAAGAATAATATTTTCACAGATCTAATTTGCTGGCTTGTTTTGGCAACATGACGTTACGTCATGGCCCGGTGATTATTCGAACCGTCCCTTTTAACCAGCCCGCACATAACGCAAGGCAGTTTTTCGACACGTCTTATCAAAGCAGAGATCGTGTCCCCTTATTACGGGATTCTCATCAATATGGGCATGGGTAACCCAACCGCGCCATCAATTGCGGCGCTTGGGGGATAAGCAAGTTTTACCAGGCAAGTGGGGACGCTTAGTTTTGTCCGTCCATATAAAAGGGATAAGGATTCACCTTTCTATCCACGCCTTCTTCCTCCTCTGCTCATCCGCTCCCGCACACTCGAGCTCTAGCGCCCAAGTCCTCACTTCCATCTCAACCTTCTCCAACCATGTCCAGAGTGGGAGGCAAGTGGATGGTCTCCTCCGTCACGGAGGGAGACGTCAAGAAACTGAGGAGAGCCGGATACCTGCCCGACGACATCGTGCACCGGCTCCCAGATGAGGGGCAGCTCATCCCCACCCCAGGCCCCATGAGAGGGTGGTATTCCTCACCCATTTCCTCCGTGGACTGGGATTCCCTCTCCATCCCTTCGTCCGAGGGCTCATGTTTTATTACGGCCTGGATTTCCACGATCTGGCCCCGAACTTCATCCTCAACATCTCAGCGTTTATCGTCGTGTGCGAGGCCTTCCTCCGCATCAAGCCCCACTTCGGCTTATGGCTGAAGACCTTCAATGTCAAGCCGAAGGTGGTGGGCGACCGCCAGGCGGAGTGCGCAGGCGCCATGGTGGGCAAGATGCCCAACATAACATGGCTCGAGGGCTCCTTTGTGGAAACCATACAGGGGTGGCAATCGGGGTGGTTCTATATCACCGAGCCGCGTGACCCCGCATGGTTAGCGGCCCCCGAGTTCCGATCTGGCATCCCCATGCGGCTCACCTCCTGGAAAGAGAAGGGCCTGTCCTGGGGTAATTCAAAAGAGCTGACCGGACTCCAGACATGTATTCAAAACATGGTGGACAAGAAGCTCAAGCTCGTCAACATAGTCCAAGTTATGCTCGTCCGCCAGAAACTCCCGTGCCAACAACGGGAGTTCACCTTGTGGGAGTTCAACCAGGCGCAGCACCGAACTCTGAACAGGCTCTTCGACACGACTCATGAAGATGCCTGGAGGGTGCTGTTCAAGAGCGCCGAGGTCCCTCCCCCCATTACTGAGGATCGCGGATTCAGCGCGAAGCGCCAAGCCAGTGCGGTAAGCTGTTTTACCTTTCACAGGATACTTGTTTTTTATATAGATTGACTCTATGCGGGATCTAAACTCCCGTGCCTTTGACAGGACTGGCAGAAGATGGCCGGACAGATTGACTGTCCGGCTCCTTTGCCCGAAGGCCCTGCAGACGCCCTTCTGGCGAAGATGTTGACTCCGGCCCCTTATAAGGTGCCGGAGAAGACCAAGAAGGCCAAGGGAGCTCGAAAGAGTTCCTGACGCCAGGCATCGTCGGACTCACCGTCCGATGACTCTGCGGCGCACTCTTCCCCCGAAGACGAGGAAGAGGAAGAAGAGGCTCCCCCATCGACTGGGGGAGACAAGAAAAGGAAGGCCACCCCAACTGGGGAGGTCGGAGGGTCCAAGAAGGGAAGGACTCTCCTTCCGGACAGCTCCACCGCCGCCGATGAAAGTGAAGACGAGTGGTTGCCCAGGGCCAAGCCCCCGGGGAGATCGTAAGTATTCGGATACCAAAGTTACCCATAGGATTCCTTTGTCGCACTACTTTTCCTAACGCCGAACTCAATTGTGCAGGCCACCCCGAGCCAATATCGAGGTATCATCGGACAGCTCCCTGGGCTCGTCGGACATGGATAGCGATCCCCCTCATCTAGCCGACGACGCCGAGGTGTTGTCTCAAGAGGCACCGGATCGAGGGGGGACAGTCCCGGAGGCGCCTCAAGGCGACCTTCCGGACTCCGGGAGCCGAGGGGACGGGGTCCCCGAGAGCTCCGAGTTTGGCCCTTAGCCGAACACCGCGCTAGAACCTCCAACGGTTCTGAGCTCGGGCAGGCGGTCCCCTTCTAAGAGGGGTAAAACGCCTGTGCCGGTGACCTCTGCCCATCCAGAGGCACCGGACAACCTGCTAGAAGCGCTTTGCAGTGCTTCCATCGACGAGGAGCACCGCACCATCATGAGTGCGGTGATCCAGAAGGTTCAGTTTGCCAAGAGCGGATTGACTGAAGCCTGTGCCAGCCTTCTAACAGGCTTCGAGGTAAGTGTGTTAAAATGTAGTAGAAGTATTACCGCATAGACAATAGCCCCTGATGCTTTGTTCGGTGTTCACAAAGAAAAGCCGAACAGAGGATCAAATAATATCGCAGGAGTCTAATATAAGTATGTCAATATGCATATGCAGGCTTCTCTGCTGGCGTCCGCCGCACTAATTGCGGAGGTTGCCGTATTGAAGCAGGACCTTGATGGGTCATAGAAAGAGCTCGGCCTTGTCAAGAGGCAGCTCGAGGAGAATGAGGGTAAGTAATACCCCGTCTATAGATATATGTATATATAAAAAAGGACACGATTGCAAAATGACAGGATCATTGTATGTTTTGCCAGGGGTCACGACCGAGGTGGCGACCCTGAAGCAAGCGCTGACCAAGGCCGAAGATACAGCGGCCAAGGAGCGCAACGAGCGAGAGAGGAACGAGGCTCGGGTGGGCGAGGTGCAGCAAGAGCTCCAGGCTCTCGTGACGAAGCATGAGGCGTTGGAGCTTGACTTGAAGACGCGAGAGTCTGAGCTTGCCGCGGCCCGTGAGAGTGCGAAGAGTGCCAAGGCCGAGGCCCAGAAGGCCCTTCAGGAGATCGACGCGATGAAGAAGATAGCGGCGGGTAAGGCTTTATATATGCAAAGCAAGCATGTAAAAATGAATTATCTATTACTTACCCGAATCCGGAGCTCTTCAGGAGCATTCACAGATTTGCCCCGCAGTGTGTCCGATGCCGCACAATTTTACCAGGCCGAGGACGAAAGCTCGACGGAGAAGCTGTTCTGGTCTCAGTATGCTAAGGCCGAATATCCCGTGCCAATGAGCGACCAGCTGAAGCAGATGGTCGAGCTACATAAGGCGGCCGATCAGGCCATGAAGGGCTTCATAGTCCGGTTGTGGCCTGGCGACGCCCTTCCGAACAGCTTCTTCAGCCTGGTGAGGTGGCTTGTGGATGCCTGCCTATGGCTGGAGGTCGTCAAGCGATCCGTCTGCATTGAAGGTGCACGCCGGCCTTTCGCCCGTGTAAAAATGCAGTGGGTCAAGCTAGACGCCGTGAAGCTGATCAAGGAGGGGCCTCCGGAGGGCAAGGAGCACCTCCACCCTGAGATGTACTACGAGGGTGTTCTGCCGGGTGCCCATCTTATCACGGATGAGTGTTCACAAAATGTAATATTTGAATGAGACTTGCTTGTTTTGTCCTGCATGTATGAAAACTTGTATCATATTCGCTATGCAACGCTTGTTAGAATTTAAAATATTACCTTCTATTTGGCTGTTTATCCAATCTGAGAGATGGCTAGTCCTCGGCTTCTGCCCCCATGCCACGAGTGCTGGGGTGTTCGGGATAAACCTGAGCACTCTTGTTCCCATGTTTGGGTCCTTCGAGGGAGGTGCTCAGCACAACGAACAAGGCAACCAGACTAATAATGCTTTATCACTCTCACTTAGCCATAGAATTCTATAATTTTAAATTTTGGCGAAGCCCCTGGTATTCGGAAGGCCGAATTCGGGGCGCGATACACGCCTGTAAGCCGGACAGAGCCGGCCCCTCGCCCTAAGCGGCATAAGTCTTTAGGGACTCGAAAAACCTCGCTGAACAGCGACCAGTCTCTCGCCTTATCATGACAGTCAGTTTTAGCTTTCTCTACTGAGGTGCTCAGCCTGGTAGAACCGGGGCACAATCACAGTAGTTCTCCTAGTGCTACCTTAGCCGATAGAGCGAAACGTAAGGTACCAAAACATAGGAGCCGGGCAAACCCAACATTTGACCAAAGACATGATTCGGAGCTGATGCATATAATGCTATAAGTTCGGGGTGCCGCACTTGTGAAAGTGTTTGGACTTTTCACACCGCGTTGTGGGGTATGTGAGCCCCTGGTGTGTTGGCCGTACCAGAGTGTACGGTTGCAAGGTGTGATTAATAAACACACACACACACATATATATATATATATAACAAGAAAGCAATAATAGTTGTAATGTCATGCATTGTTTATTGAAAAATTGCGTTAAAGCAGAGTGATACAGATAGTGCGATAAGCAAAAGAGTAGGACTATGTCCCTTCCAAGGGCAAGCTGAGGAATGATATAAAATCTGTAATCAACCTGGGAATTCCGTTGTATAATGTAGCTGTCTGCCTCCTTGGTTGCTGTATCATGTGTTCGACAATAGAGCTGCCGGATAGTGTTTCCAGAGATTAAAGTCCTGAAAGAAAAAGAAAAATAACCAAACGGGAAGCCCCTAGTACGGTTTAGGCCGCGTTTTGGGGCGTGCCGCAGTTGTGCCCCCCCTCCCCACCTGTGCCCATGGTATTTTTAATGCGTAATTATGTACGCGCAACACGAATATCGCCGTTGGGCTGGGATTGGGGTGGACGCCGTATTGCTACGCGATCTCAGATCGCGCCAGACGGTCTATTTGCCGATTGCCCCGAGCGCGCTTGAAGGTGTCCGGGCTTTGAAACGCCGAACTGGTAGATTGCCTTGAGGGGCTGCTTTGCGCTTTTGCTACGAGGGCCGCGGTGTGCTCCTCTGTTCGGAGAGAGCGCTCTGTGTTTCCATTGACTGTAATAACTCCGCGAAGTCCTGGCATCTTGAGCTTGAGGTATGCATAATGCGGTACCGCATTGAATCTAGCAAATGCGGTTCGTCCGAGAAGCGCGTGATAACCACTGCGGAACGGGACTATATCAAAGATTAACTCTTCGCTTCGGAAGTTATCCGGGGATCCGAAGACCTCTTCCAGTGTAATTGAGCCTGTGCAATGGGCCTCTACGCCTGGAATGACGCCCTTAAAGGTCATTTTTGTGGGTTTGATCCTTGAGGGGTCTATACCCATTTTGCGCAATGTGTCCTGATAAAGCAGGTTCAGGCTGCTGCCGCCGTCCATAAGGACTCGAGTGAGGTGAAATCTGTCCATGATTGGGTCTAGGACCAGTGCGGCGAATCCGCCATGACGGATACTAGTGGGGTGGTCCCTGCGATCGAAAGTGATCGGACAGGAGGACCAAGGGTTGAACTTTGGGGCGACTGGCTCCAACGCATATACGTCCCTGAGCGCACGCTTCCGCTCCCTCTTGGGGATGTGGGTTGCGTATATCATGTTCATCGTCCGCACTTGCGGGAGAAACCTCTTTTGTCCTCCAGTGTGCGGCTGCCGGGGTTCTTCCTCGTCATCGCTATGCGGCCCCTTCTCCTTGTTTTCGGCAATTAACTTGCCGGCCTGCTTGAACACCCAACAATCCTTGTTGGTGTGATTGGCTGGCTTGTCTGGGGTGCTGTGTATTTGACACGAGCGATCGAGTATGCGGTCCTAGCTGGACGGACCCGGTGTACTTTGTTTAAATGGCTTTTTCCGCTGACCGGGTTTGGAGCCTTTGAATCCGGCGTTGACTACCGTATCCTCAGTATTTTCGTTGTTAATGTGGCGCTTATGCTTGTTGCGACGTGACCTGCTATTGCCGTCCTTGGTATCTGAGGTACCATGGTTCTTTGATATGTTATTACTATGAGCCAGCCAGCTGTCTTCTCCCGCACAAAAGCGGGTCATGAGCATCGTGAGGGCTGCCATAGATTTCGGCTTTTCCTGACCAAGGTGCCGGGCTAGCCACTCGTCTCGGATGTTGTGCTTGAAAGCTGCTAAGGCCTCCGCATCCGGACAGTCGATGATTTGATTTTTCTTTGTGAGGAATCGAGTCAAGAATTGCATGGCCGACTCTCCTGGCTTCTGAATTATGTGGCTTAGATCATCGGCGTCTGGTGGTCGCACATAAGTGCCCTGAAAGTTGTCGAGGAATGCGGCTTCCAGATCTTCCCAACAGCTAATGGATCCTGCTGGCAAGCTATTAAGCCAATGCCGCGCTGGTCCTTTGAGCTTTAGTGGGAGGTATTTGATGGCATGTAAGTCATCACCGCGGGCCATGTGGATGTGGAGGAGGAAGTCCTCAATCCATACTGCGGGATCTGTTGTGCCGTCGTATGATTCAATGTTTACATGTTTGAAACCTTCTGGGAATTGATGTTCCATTACTTCGTCTGTGAAGCATAAGGGGTGTGTGGCGCCTCTGTATTGGGCTATATCGCGACGCAACTCGAATGGGTTTTGCCCGCTGTGTTTGGCCCGACCGGATTTGCTTTTACTGTATCCGGCGTGACGTTTACCGTCTCGCAGAGTGGTGCGCCCTCGTGATCCGTAGATCGATCTTGAATGCTTTGCTTTGTCCTCCAATATGTCTCGCAGGTCTGGCGTATCTCCCCATGCCTTTTTATTTGAATGGAGTTGGGGTGGAGGTTGAGCTTTTGGCTGGAATGTCTCTCTATCGTGGCCACGAGGTGGCTGATCAGCCATATCATACGCTTCTTCCTCCAGTCGGGGTAGCAACCTGCGCCTTGGGTAACTCTTGGAGGGGTGCTCGAGTTTATAGTTCTCGGCTGCGAGGACTTCAGTCCATTTGTCGGCTAGCAGATCTTGATCAGCTTGAAGCTGCTGCTGCTTTTTCTTCAGGCTATTTGCCGTGGCCATAAGCCGGCGCTTGAAGCGCTCTTGTTCGAGGGGATCCTCTGGGACGGCGAATTCATCGTCGCCGAGGCTTGCCTCATCTTCAGAGGGGGGCATGTAATTGTCATCCTCCTCCTCTCCGCCAGCCGCTCTCTCAGGAGAGCTGGCTCCATCATCCTCCTGCTCTAAATCTTGCTCGAGGGGATTGTTGTTGTCTTCGGCGCTATCCGGAGTGTTATTATCCCCTGTGCCGGTATCACCACTTTTGCTTTGGCAGGACTTAGAGCGGCGCCGCTGGCGTCGGCACTTGGGTTGCTTCTTGGAGGGGTCATCCTCCGCTATCTCATCGCCATTGCCCTTGTTGGGTGTATCCACCATGTATATGTCATATGACGAGGTGGCTTTCCAGTGCCCTATAGGCGCTGGTTCGTGTTTGTCTCCTACATCGTCATCCATACCGTCGATGTCTTCGGAGTCGAAGTCGAGCATGTCGGTTAAATCATCGACAATGGCTACGAAGTGGGTGGTGGGTGGGCGTCGAATTTCTTCGTCTTCCGCATCCCAATCCTGTTGGCCATAATCCGGCCAGGGCTCTCCTGACAAAGAGAGAGTCCTTAGTGAATTCAGAATGTCGCCGAGGGGCGAGTGCTGAAAGATATCCGCGGCGGTGAATTCCATGATCGGCGCCCAATCGGATTCGATTGGCAGGGGTGCGGACGGTTCGGAGTCCGGGAAAGAGTCCGACACCTTGGAGTCACGGGCTGCGCAGAGGTTTATGCTGGTGTTTGGCTCGATCGCCGTCGAGACTGCAGCCCCTGAGGTGGTGTCTAGCCACCCGTCCTCGATTGGCGCAGTTTGCTCCGAGCTAGGGGTCGGAGCAGATGCGGGCGCGGCCTCTAGGGCACTGTTCGGCGGCAGAGCTAGGTCATACCCATCGCGACAGTGGGGCGCGCCCGGCTGTGGCTCGAATCCGTCAAAGATCAAGTCTCCGTGGATGTCGACCGTGTAGTTCAAACTTCCAAATCTGACCTGATGGCCAGGGGCGTAGCTTTCAATCTGCTCCAGATGGCCAAGCGAATTAGCCCGCAGTGCAAAGCCGCCGAATACGAAGATCTGTCCGGGGAGAAAAGTCTCACCCTGGATCGTATCGCTATCGATGATAATAGGAGCCATCAAGCCTAATGGCGACGACACAGAGGAACTCTCAATGAAAGCACCAATGTCGGTGTCAAAACCGGTGGATCTCGGGTAGGGGGTCCTGAACTGTGCGTCTAGGCCGGATGGTAACAGGAGGCAGGGGACATGATGTTTTACCCAGGTTCGGGCCCTCTTGATGGAGGTAAAACCCTACGTCCTGCTTGATTAATATTGATGATATGGGTAGTACAAGAGTAGATCTACCACGAGATCAGAGAGGCTAAACCCTAGAAGCTAGCCTATGGTATGATTGTATGTTGTGATTGTTGTCCTACGGACTAAAACCCTTCGGTTTATATAGACACCGGAGAGGGTTAGGGTTACACAAGGTCGGTTACAAAGGAGGAGATATCCATATATGTATTGCCTAGCTTGCCTTCCACGCCAAGTAGAGTCCCATCCGGACACGAGACGAAGTCTTCAATCTTGTATCTTCATGGTCTAACAGTCCGGCCAATGGAGATAGTCCGGCTGTCCGGAGACCCCCTAATACAGGACTCCCTCAGTAGCAAAGGACAAGCCTCGACAAATTCTTATATAGAGAAAAGCGCTCCCGAGGACACATGGGAATTATCGTCAAGCTAGTTTTCATCACCTTCATATGATTCGCGTTCGGTACTTTGATAATTTGGTATGTGGGTGGACCAGTGCTTGGGTACTGCCCTTACTTGGACAAGCATCCCACTTATGATTAACCTCTATTGCAAGCATTCGCAACTACAAGAAAAGTATTAAGGTAAACCTAACCATAGCATGAAACATATGGATCCAAATCAGCCCCTTACGAAGCAACGCATAAACTAGGGTTTAAGCTTCTGTCACTCTAGCAACCCATCATCTACTTATTACTTTCCAATGCCTTCCTCTAGGCCCAAATAATGGTGAAGTGTCATGTAGTCGATGTTCACATAACACCACTAGAGGAAAGACAACATACATCTCATCAAAATATCGAATGAATACCAAATTCACATGACTACTAATAGCAAGACTTCTCCCATGTCCTCAGGAACAAACGTAACTACTCACAAAGCATATTCATGTTCATAATCAGAGGGGTATTGATGTGCATATAGGATCTGAACATATGATCTTCCACCAAATAAACCAACTAGCATCAACTACAAGGAGTAATCAACACTACTAGCAACCTACATGTACCAATCCCAGACTTGGAGACAAGAATTAGATACAAGAGATGAACTAGGGTTTGAGAGGAGATGGTGCTGGTGAAGATGTTGATGGAGATTGAACCCCTCCCGATGAGAGGATCATTGGTGATGACGATGGCGATGATTTCCCCCTCCCGGAGGGAAGTTTCCCTGGCAGAACAGCTTTGCCAGAGCCCTAGATTGGTTCTGCCAAGGTTCCGCCTCGTGGCGGCGGAGTCTCGTCCCGAAAGCTAGCTTATGATTTTTTCCTCATCGAAAGACTCCATATAGCAGAAGATGGGCATCGGAGGGCCACCAGGGGGCCCACGAGGCAGGGGGCGCGCCCAGAGGGGTAGGGCACGCCCCCACCCTCGTGGGCAGGATGTGGCCCCCCTTTGGAACTTCTTGCGCTCAATATTTTTTATATATTCTAAAAATGACTTCCGTGAAGTTTCAGGACTTTTGGAGCTATGCAGAATAGGTCTCTAATATTTGTTCCTTTTCCGGCCCAGAATCCAAGCTACCGGCATTCTCCCTCTTTATGTAAACCTTGTAAAATAAGAGAGAATAGGCATAAGTATTCTGACATAATGTGTAATAACAGCCCATAATGCAATAAATATCGATATAAAAGCATGATGCAAAATGAACGTATCATCCACCATTAAGAAACCTATGTGAAGGATTAATGATGTTCTTGTTGTTGCAAATAGGAATTATGTTCCCGTAAATCTCATTGTTCTTGATATAGATTGCAATCCTACATGTCCTATTATTCTTGGTAGACCTTTCCTTAGAATGATTGGTGCAATTATTGATATGAAAGAAGGAAATAGTAGATTTCAATTTCCGTTAAGGAAAGGCATGGAACACTACTGGAAACAGGATCTTTGTCGTCAGCCAGCTCTTTGCCGTCAGCTAGCTGATGGCAAAGAGGATATTTGCCATCAGCTTGAAGAAACTGACGGCAAAGAATAAGTTGATGGCAAAGATATTGTTTGCCGTCAGCCGGCTCTTTGCCGTCCACTGGCTAACGGCATAGCTGCATTGCCGTCTGCTCGCTGACGGCAAAGAGGGAGGGTGGCCCACTAGCGACAGCCAACTAACGGCCACTTTCTTTGCTGTCCGCTAGCAGATGGCAAAGAAAGTGCACAAACTGACGTCCGTTAGCTAGGCTCTTTGCCGTCTGCTAGCAGACGGCAAAGAACCGTGCCCTAACTAAAAATCAAACACGCCCGTGCCCAACCCCCTCTCTCCGCCCCGTGCCCCGAGCTGCCACCGCCCCGTGCCACCCACATCGCCACACCGCCCCGGCGACCCCCTCGCTGCCCCGACGACCCCCTCTCTGCCCCCGCGCCAACCCCGTCGTCGCGCCGCCACCGCCGCCCCGGCGACCCCCCCTCCGCCCACGCCACCCCGACCTCGACCTCGACCGCTCCTCGCCCTCAAGTAAGTGTGCCATGGTAGAAGTACTTATCACGTAGGTAGTTGAAATGTTGGTTGTTAGATTTGATCATCAATAAACAATTTAGGGCATCTTTGATTCACATGATTCTAGAAACATAAAATAAAAAGATCGCAAAGTTATGCCCATATGAATCACGCACGGTTTTTGGTTTGGTTGCATCGCAGAGAAAAGTACGGATTCTTTTTAAGAGTCTTTGGGTGGGCGCTATAATTCTTATGGAACGAATACAAATGAATCCTTAGTAAAAGTTCCTGTTGGATTCAATCCAACAAATTAAATTACCAACATGAAAAGAGAAACCTCAAGGATTAAATAAACTCCTTCAATTCAAAGAGGCCCACGACAATGCAATATATAGATGCTTCTAACTCTTGGAAGCCATTTTCCCATGGACTAGTGATTGACATGATTTTTTTTTAACACTACCATTTCCTTTTTGGCGATGAGTAACATTCCCACAATCTAAAAAAAGACCAAATGCCACATACTTCGTGGGAGCAGAACATGATACATCGGCATCGACCAAGCCATAGGCAGGGCATTCGGCATCAATATGTATTATTTTGTTGCTGATTGAAGCCATGACACTTGTAGCAAGAATTAGGCTAATAAAGGGAGGGGATTATTATAAAAAACGCTGAGGAATGAGAGAAACCTAAAAGATAGATGCATTTAAAGAAAGGTAGCTATGCCTTGAGGCTGACTAGTGATCTGAATGAATGAATAACACTGACGACCCCCTGTCATTAAGGTATTACTGGCACTTGTAGCAAGAAAGTGTTTTTTATTGATGCAAATATCGCTGTTTTCGTATCCAATGGTTTTTGGGTTCCAGAAAATTATTTACGTTCTAGGAAATCAGTCAAAGCATCTCTATTAGCAAAATTTCCACTAACTAACTGCCCAAAGTAGAGTGCCAACACTAGTGCTTATTATTCTCTCTTCAAACTTGTTTCTTAGTTTTGTAACACATATCTGAGCAATATCATCCCTTGCATATTATAGTTAAATTAAAAACAAATGTTACTCCAAGTAACTACAACTTGTTAATTTGGTTTACATTTTCAGGTTTGTTTCATGTATAAAAGAAATCCCTAGTTTTGAAGGGTTCAAGCTGTTGCCATCATATGTCCACAAGTGCATTGCTTTTTGAATGTGAAATGATAACTTAGTGTAGTTGATTATGTTCTACTCAAAACTTCTGCTGCTATAATGTCGTATGATAATGTTGTAAGGGTAGTAATTGGTCTCTTCTGCTGCTTATCAGAGATGGGGGGAAGCCGCCACCGCAGGCTCCACTTTGCCACGCCGGAGTACGAGTTGGATGCTTTCGAGTTCTTCAGTATCATACTCGGGAGTTCCTCTAGGAGACAGGTATATAAAAGGAGAGATCTTCCCTTCACCCATCTCATTATGATAACTCTGCTGATTGCTACATCACTCATTGTCCCAAACTGCAGAGGCTGCCTGACACTTTTATGAAGATGCTGGATGGCCATCAGCTAAAGAATGTGAAGCTGGGACAGGCTGGCAGCGGGCTTCGCATGCATTGGGACGTGGAGGTGGTGATCATGTACGGCTACATGTACCCGTGTCGTGGCTAGGAGCAGTTCTACCATGCCTACGACCTACGGCGCGGGTACTTCCTTCTCTTCAGGCACGACAGCGACGCCATGCTCACCGTGAAGGTGTTCAACACGACTATGTGTCGCATGCGCTACTAGGACGACGATGATGCCAGTACGTTCTGCCTCTTCTTCCTCTACATTTGGCTTTGTCTCACATCGATTGTTAACGGTCATTGTTGCATTTGGTCAGGAAATGGGAGCAGCAACAGCGACTCTGGCTACAGCCAAAGCAGCATCGACTCTGGCTGCAGCAAAAGCAGCAGTGAGGATGACCCGGAATGGAGTGGGGAAGAAGAGGAGCAGATTGGGGATGAGGAGGTGTTGGCTGACAATGGGCAAGAGATGGTGGTGGCTGAGGATGACCTAGCGATGGTGGTGGCTGACGATGGGCATGAGATGGTGGTGGCTGGGGATGACCTAGCGATGGTGCTGCCTGAAGATGGCCTCGCGATGGTGGCAGTGCCTGACAATGACCTCGTGATGGTGGTGGCGCCGGCGATCCCATAGCCGGGCGACATGACCATGCTAATTATGGCAGAATACCACATCCCACTGTCTCCACTGCCTTGCCGCTCTTGGCGCATCAGGATGAGGAAGGAGAAGGAGAAGAAGGAGGAGTGAACTATGTCAGGTATGCCAGATCTCCAAAATGATGTATACTTAGCTTTGTTTCCTCCGAAATGACATAAGTTAGCTCTAATATGCTAAGTTATCTCTAATATGCTAAGTTAGTTCCAATATGATCCATTTTACCTAGGTTAGCTCCAAAATGACTAACTTTACCTAGGTTAGCTCCAATATGATCCATTTTAGCTAGGTTAGCTCCAAAATTACTTATGTTAGCACAAAAATGACCTATACTTCCCTTATTTTCCTCCAAATTGACATAATAAGCTTAGTTAGCTAAAAATGGCATATTACCTATGTAAGCTCTAAAATGACACAAATAAGGAATAGTAAGAAGAAAAACAAGGAAGAGGAGAAAAAGAAAGAATAGAAGAAGAAAGAGAAGAAAAAGAAAGAATAAAAGAAGAAGAATGAGAAGGAAAAGGGTAAAAACCTTCTTCTTCTTCTACTCTTCTTCTACTACTACTACTACTCTTCTTCTTCTAGTCTTCTTCTTCTTCTTCATCATCATCTTCTAACTTGCTTACTCCCATTTTTGAAGATTTGATTCACTTCATCGCAGCTGGATTGATGGACTGCTAGTTTTAATTTCTGTTATGATTTTGTGTTGAGAAACAATGTATGTTGAATAACTCCGTGAAACTATGTATGTATGTTGGTGAACTCCATGAAACTATGTATGTATTGGACGTTTTAATACCCTATGTGTTTTGTTGCATTGATGGAATGCTAGATGATGGATACATGGGCTATGTTTGAGGTTGAAACTATATATATAATTTATGTCTTTTGAAAATGCAAGGATATAACAAAAAAAGAAAAAATAGGGGCTATACAGGCTCTTTGTCGTCTGCTGGTGGACGACAAAGAGCTTTGCCATCAGCCAGCAGACGGCAGAGCTGCCACGTGGCACCTACCTGTGCAACCTGGGGCACTGGCTGGCCTATTTGGTTACTTTGCTGTCTGCTGGCTGACGACAAAGGTGCAATGGTCTTTGCCGTCCGCTAGCGGACGGCAAAGCACACTGTTAACCCCCTAACGGCCATAAGCTGCCACGTGTGCCGTCTAGGACTTTTGTCTTCCGCCGGCGGACGGCAAAGACCATTTCATATTTGTCATCTGCCAGCAGACGGCAAAGAAGCCTTCGCCGTAGCCTATTCAGCCGGACCTGTTGCCGTCTGCTAACGGACGACAAAGGCCTTTGCCGTCCGCCAGGTATGCCTTTGCTGTCCGCCATGGTGGATGACAAAGTGCCTGATTCCTGTAGTGGAACACTTTCCAAGAAAGAAAATTAAATTGCCATATGAATCTATTATGAGAGCCACTTATGGATTGCATGCCAAAGATGATAATACTTAGATCTATTCGTGTTTTATGCCTAGCTAAGGGCGTCAAACAATAGCGCTTGTTGGGAGGCAACCCAATTTTATTTTTGTTTTTGCTTTTTAAGTTCTGTTTTGCAACAAATAATTCATCTAGCCTCTGGTTAGATGTGGATTTATGTTTTAATTAGTGTTTGTGCCAAATAAGACCTTTGGGATAGCTTACGGTGATAGTTGATTTGATCTTGCTGAAAAACAGAAAGTTTTGTGCTCAGGAACACAATTCTCATTTTTAACAGAAGCGTGATAAAATATGTTTCTTTCTGAAGAAGATTAATAAACAAATTTCTTAGATTGTCCTAATTTTTCAGTATTTTTGGAGTTAGAGAAGTATTCGAAGTATCCATATTGCTACAGACTGTTCTGTTTTTGACAGATTCTGTTCTCTATGCGTTGTTTGCTTATTTTGATGAATCTATGGCTAGTATCAGGGGGTATGACCCATGGAAAACTTGGAATAAAGTAGATATTATACCAATATAAATAAAGAATGAGTTCACAACAGTACCAAAAGTGATGATTTATTTTCTTATACTAATGGAGCTTATGAGATTTTTTGTTGAGTTTTGTGTTGTGAAGTTTTCAAGTTTTGGGTAAGAATTTGATGGACTATGGAATAAGGAGTGTTAAGAGCCTAAGCTTGGGGATGCCCAAGGCACCCTAAGGTAATATTCAAGGGAAACCAAGAGCTTAAGCTTGGGGATGTCTGATATATCTCCAACTTATCTATAATTTTTGATTGTTCCATGCTGTTATATTCTCATTCTTGGATGTTTTATAATCATTTTATATTCATTTTATATCATTTTTTGGTACTAAACTATTGACTTAGTGCCAAGTGCCAGTTGCTGTTTTTTGCATGTTTTTTACATCACAGGAAATCAATATCAAACGGAGTCCAAACGCAGTGAAACTTTTTGTGGATTTTTTTGGACCAGAAGACATCCAGTGGTCCGGAGAAGCACCCGGGGCGGGGGGGGGGGGGGGGGGTGCTCCGAGGGGAGCACAACCCACGAGGGCGTGCCTGGAGGCCCAGGCGCGCCCTGGTGGGTTGTGCCCACCTCGGTTGCCTCTCGAACCGCCTTACTCTATAAATACCCCAATATTTCAGAAACCCTAGGGGAGTCAACGAAAATCAATTCCAGCTGCCGCAAGTTCCGGAAACGCCAGATCCAATCTAGACACCATCACAGAGGGGTTCATCATGTCCATTGGTGCCTCTCCAATGATGTGTGAGTAGTTCTTTGTAGACCTACGGGTCCGTAGTTAGTAGCTAGATGGCTTCCTCTCTCTCATTTGATTCTCAATACAATGGTCTCTTGGAGATCCATATGATGTAACTCTTTTTGCGGTGTGTTTGTTGGGATCAGATGAACTTTGAGTTTATGATCAGATCTATCTTTTTATCCATGAAAGTTATTTGAGTCTTCTTTGATCTTTTTTTGATCAATTAGACAGTAGGAAAAACTCCTACTGCGTCTTGTATTACTGCAACAAAGTGGAGTTACATGTCATACAAGTGAAAGCCTCCCTCGAGGTGAGGGTGAAAAGGGGGGGGTTGATAAAGCTATGGCTATACAATAGAGTTTACAAGTAATGTGATGAGAGTTTTTTTCTTGTCCCCAACCTTGTAGGTGAGGTTGCCTAGGTCTTCTTTGAATCTTATTTTCTAGGATGTGATCGTGGGGGGCACTCCTCTGAACAGTTTGTTGTTATGTTCCTTCCATATCCCCCACGATGCTGTGAGAAACGTATCCATGAACAAGCCACCATCATGTTTGTGTTTTGCAACCTCGAATAGTTTTAGACGATCCCCATGAGTAGACCATGAGATTCTTAGTATCCTCCAGCATGCCTTGGAGAACTCGCGGTGGAAGAATAGGTGCTCCACCATTTCTTCTGCCTGATTATTACACAAGAGACATGTGAAGTTGGCCCCTATATTATAGTGTCTCCTCTTGAGCATGTTTCTTGTGTTCATCCTGTCTGAGAGAAGGAACCAGCCAAAGACCTTTATTTTGGGTGTATTGATAGACTTCCATAGCAAGTTGTATGCTTGATGGGCTCGAACCTCTCTGAAGTAGAAGGCATAGTAGTCCTTGGTTTTGAATTCAGTCTTCCTCCATACATAGGACCAAACATCATGGTCGCCATTTGTTAGGCTAACATCCCTTGTTTCTCTTTGCATCTCTCCTACCTCATCATGTGCTTCAATCGATAGCAGTAGTTGGAACGCCATACTCAGGTCTGTGATCTGCAAAAACTGTTGCGTTGAAATATCTTGTTTTGTTGTATATGAGTAGGCTCGAGGGTAGGTTTCAGAGAGGATAGATTGATTCCAGCAGTCCTTCCAGAAGAGGGTCGTGTCGTCGTTACCAATTTGCATGGTGGTAATACCTCGAAAAACGGGGCTAAGTTGCATGACTTCACACCACCAAAAAGAGTCGCAGGGGTCCAATTCATGCGAGATATTGGTTCCATAGTATGTGTCCCAGATCATTTGTATTCAAGGAATGTCTTGCCGGTTGTAAAACTTGTGTAGGAACTTCTTCAACATGGCATCATTTTGTACATGCAGATCAACCACTCCCAGTCATCCATGTTTTCTGGGGCGGCAAATTCTGTCCCCCTCGACCAGAGAGTTGCATTTATTCCCGTCGTCAGTTTTCTTTCTCCAAAGACACATGCGTCTGATTTTGTCTATCTGCTCAATAATTTTGGGATGTAATCTGATTGTGCCCATTGTGAAGATGACCAACGACATGACGATTGAATTGATCAGGGCTATCTTGCCAGCATGAGACATGAGCATCATTGTGGTCGACACTTTGCATTCTGCTTTACACACCATAGGTGCGAGATCATGCACTGTTGGCTTTGTGGTCCCCAGGGGTAGACCGAGATATGTTAAAGGCATAGTTGACACCGAACAACCAAAGATTGATGCAATGTTTTGGCATAGATCAGGCGCGGCGTTGACCGGCACTAGCATAGACTTTTGAAAGTTGATGCGGAGGCCAATAGACGTAGCATAATCAGTAAGGAAGTTCTTCATTGTTTGGGCTTGAACAGGGCAGGCCGGCATTATAATTAACGTGCCATCGACATACTGTATGATAGGAAAGTCCCCTCGGTTGGCATAATCCAGTGGGTGTTTGAGGAGTTGTTTTCTCATAGCATCATTGATCACAGCCTAAATCAGTTCTGCAGCAAGGACGAAAATTAGGGGGGATAGTGGGTCTCCTTGCCTGACACCTCATTTGCACGGAAATTGTCGTCCAGGGACTCCATTAAGTAGGATCGATGACTTGCCAGAGCCAAAGATGCATCTAATCCATTTGGAGTTGAAGCCCAAGTGGTGCATGACGGTTATCATGGCTTCATGATCGATTGTGTCAAATGCCTTGGCAAAGTCAAGTTTGAGGAGAACTATATCTCGTTGGGAGGCCTGACATTGATGAATAAATTCGAAGGCCCACGTGAGGCAATCATGAAGTGATCTCCCCTTGATAAACCTGTATTGGTTGCGGTGCACTAATATGGTAATGACTTTCTGGAGACGGTTAGCCAGTATTTTGGTTATTATCTTCAGACAGCAATTGAGCAGTGTAATTGGATGGTAGTTGTTAACTGTTTCCGGGGAGTTTGTTTTGGGGATCAGAGTTATATGCCCGTAGTTCAAACTCTCAATGTTCAAAGAACCATCATGGAACTCTAAGCACAGGCGATAAAAGTCTGTCCGGACAATTGGCCAACATGCTTTAAGGAAAGCGCCTTTAAAACCGTCCAGGCTGGGTGCCTTGTCAAGTGGCATATCTTATACCACTTTGTCAATTTCAGCATTGGTGAATGGTGCGGTGAGTTGGTCCAAGTCAGTATCCTTGTCGATAAGGCTCTGTAGACCAAACTTCATTTCATGTGGGGTTGATTTGCCCAATCTATCTTTGAAAGCGTTAAACAGTATGGATTCTTTGATCTCTTATACGCATGATTTCTTATAGCCTCGCATTTCTTCTCCGATATTTGGGTTTTCTTTGGCTAACTTGATCTAGTTATCTTGCAATGGGAAGAGGTGCTTTGTGATGGGTTCGATCTTACGGTGCTTGATCCCAGTGACAGAAGGGGAACCGACACGTATGTATCATTGCTATTAAGGATAACAAGATGGGGTCTATTTCTACATAAATAGATCTTGTCTACATCGTGTCATCGTTCTTATTGCATTACTCCTTTTTCCATGAACTTAATACACTAGATGCATGCTGGATAGCGGTCGATGTGTGGAGTAATAGTAGTAGATGCAGGCAGGAGTCAGTCTACTAATCTTGGACGTGATGCCTATATAATGATCATTGCCTGGATATTGTCATGATTATTTGAAGTTCTATCAATCTCCCAACAGTAATTTGTTCGCCCACCATTTGCTATTTTTCTCGAGAGAAGCCACTAGTGAAATCTACGACCCTCGAGTCTCTTCTTTATTATATTTGCCTTTGCGATCTATTTTCCTTTGCTTTTATTTTCAGATCTATTAAACCAAAAATACAAAAATACCTTGCTGCACTTTATTTTATTTGGCGTTCGATCTATCAATATTTACAACTTTCTCCTATCCACGTGCCAATTTCTGGCGCCGTTACCCGAAAGGGATTGGCAACCCCTTTAACACATCGGGTTGCGAGTATTTGTTATTTGTGCGCAGGTGTTGTTTACATGGTGTTGCTTGGTTCTCCTACTGGTTCGATAACCTTGGTCTCATCACTTAGGGAAATACCTACAGTCGCTATGCTGCATCATCCCTTCCTCTTTGGGGAAATACCGACGTAGTTCTAGCAGACATCAAAGGGAATTTCTGGCACCGTTGCTCGGGAGGATCAAGTCAAGATAGTCTCCCGACCACATGCCAATTTCTGGCGCTGTTGCCGGGGAGACATCATCAACATCTACCAGGTTCCTAATCACAAATCTCATCTCCTTGCAATTTACATTATTTGCCATTTGCCTCTCGTTTTCCTCTCCCCCACTTCACAAAAATTTGCCATTTTATTCGCCCTCTTTTTCGTTCGCCGTTTTCTTGCCGGATCTATTTTTGAATGCAATCTTGTTTGCTACTTTTGTCGTTATGGATAGTTCTTCCTCTATTGTGTGCACTCCTGAGAACGAGGTTCTCAACTTAAACAAAGGGGAGGAGAGAATTTGAAAGATTCTTGGTATAGGATTTGCAATGCTCATAATAGATTTATCCGCAAGCAATCTGCTGTTGTTCTTATTCGCTATTTTTATGTGGGCATCACCAATTGGTATAGATTCATCCTTGATACGATTACCGGTGGAAATTTCTTGATGTGTCCCTCTCTTGATGCTTTAATGCTATGGGAAATTTAGTAGGCTCACCACCTCTTATGATTAATGAAACAACTTTGACTCTTGAGCATGTCATGGAAAGATTAGATGCTATTGAAAAGAAAATGCTTACTGAAGAGCATATCAAAAACTTGGATAAAAATATGCATAATTTTGCTACTAAAATTGGGTCCAAAGTAGGAGAAGTTTTTAAGTTGTTAAAAGAAAGGGGGGCCGTAATTCATGAAAGAATTGAAGAAAGCACGTCTCGGATTGATAAACTAGAAGAAATCTTTAGTAATTTAAGCACGGCTTTTGCCTCCGCTAAAACTATTGAAAAAACTCCCGTAAAGATTGGCAAGAATACTCAAGTTACTAAGAATAAGGGTGCAACTTCTAGTAATAACAGTAAAGAGGATCTTAAGATGATTAGCATTCACCCGGATTTTGTTGAAGTTATAAGAGATCCCTTCGGTAAGAATGAATTCTTTAAATTTGTTCCTAGGAGTATTATCATTGAAAATCTTTATGCTAAATCTTTGAAGAATTCTAAGTGTTTGATTGAAGAGTTGGAGAAGGATGAAAAAACTTAGATCCTTGCTTTATGCCTAGCTAGGGGCATGAAACAATAGCGCTTGTTGGGAGGCAACCCAATGAATAAAATTTATTTTTCCGTTTGCTTTCTGTTCTTGAGTGATTGCACAATTATGCTACTGTTATGATTGTGTTTTTGTGTTTTAATTAGTGTTTGTGCCAAGCAAAGCCTTTAGGATCTTCTTGGGCGATAGTTGTTTGATCTTGCTGAAAAACAGAAACTTTTGTGCTCAAGAAAATAATTCTCATTTTTAACAAGAGCGTGATAAAATACCAATTATTTTTGCAGAAGATTAATATACAAATTTCTCAGGTCTTCCTATTTTTTTTTCAAAAAATTGGAGTTACAGAAGTATTCGAAATATCTAGATTGCTACATACTGCTCTGTTTTTGACAAATTCTGTTTTCTTTGCGTCGTATGCTTGTTTTGACGATTATATGGTTTTCTTTGAAGATTTTTTGCCATAGAAAAGTTGGAATATAGTAGATATAGTGCAATAATAAAATATGAATGGGTTTGCAACAATACTTATAGTAGTGGTTTGTTTTCTTATACTAACAGATCTCACGAAGGTTTTGTTGAGTTTTGTGTGATTGAAGTTTTGAAGTTTTGGGTGATGTTACGATGGATGAAGGAATAAGGAGTAAGAAGAGCCTAAGCTTGGGGATGCCCATGGCATCCCGAGCTATTATCCAAAGAGAGGCAAGCAACTAATCTTGGGGGTGCCCCGAGTGGCATCCCCTCTTTCTTCTAACGACCATCGATATTTTACCCGAAGCTATATTTTTATTCGTCACATACTATGATTTTTGCTTGGAGCGTCTTGTACGATATGAGTCTTTGCTTGTTTTGCTTTTTGTTTTAAGTCTTGATCCCTTGCTGGACACACTTATTTGAGAGAGCCAAAATTATGCCATGACTTGTTAGAATTGCTCTCTATGCTTCACTTAAATCTTTATGAGCTATGGAATTGCTCTAATGCTTCACTTATATCTTTTTAAGCACGGTGTGCTTTAGTATTTTTGAAGAAATTCTCTCATGCTTCACTTAAATTTATTTGAGAGTTCGTAATTTTTTTAAAAATAAATTCTCTCTTGCTTCACTTAAATTAATTTGGGAGAAAGAAATATTATGCTCATGATCTTCACTTATATTTGTTTGAGCTTGTCAAAAGCAACACATGAAAATTAGTTCCAAACACTACAAAAAAATACATTTCCGTGATGATACGTGTTTTTCATAGTAGGTCGTGTTTTCTGTCATGCATGTACATCCATGACGATTTTATGACAGAATCAAGATAGTCATACATGTGTTGTCGTAGAAGTGTTCCATGACATTACAAAATTATCATCACGGAAGTGTCCACTTCCATGACGATAAATTGCGCGTCATAGAAGTGCTTTCGTCAAGGGTGACTGACATGTGGCATCCACGTAATGGGTCGTCGTTATGCTATCGGGTTCCAGTTTGGATCCGATAACCCGTTAACAGCCCGGACCAATGGGGATTTTCCACGTGTAAAATTCTCATTGGCCGGAGGAACCACGTGTCAGCTCACTGTTGGGACAGATGTCATATACTCATTGGACAGGAGGCGCCTATGATAGGTCAACACGTGGCACGACCCAATAGTGGCCCATTCCGGTGAAAAAGGCCGGCCCAGTAAGAATTAGTAGGCCAGCCCATATAAGGCCTACTTGTGTCAGGTCCATTTAGGCCCACGGCCCATACGAGATGTGCCAATTCGGCCCGTCAACGGCCCGTTAACGATTTGACACCATTGCAGTCCATCGTCAGTTCAAGCCCGTTAACAACCCGCTATATATTTGGGCTCAATATCGGCCCGATGTGGTTTCAGCCTGTTAACGGCCCATTCAAGGGATGGGCCAATTTTCAGGATGTACATCTTTCGGCCTTTTAGCGACCCATTTAAGTGTTGGGCCAATTTCCGGCCCGGTGTGTCTTCCAGCCTGGTGACGGCCCATAAGTGAGTTGGGCCATTTGCAGTCGAACCTGAGTTTTGGCCTTTTAACGGCCCATGCTCTTCATGGTCCAATACCTGCCCGGTTTCTCTTTCGGCCTGCTAAAGGCCCACAACACAGTTGGGCCATTTACAGTACGACCTGACTTTCGGCCTCTTAGCGGCGCATGCTCTTCATGGTCCAGTACGAGCCCGCTGTCTCTTTCGGCCTGCTAAAGGCCCATAGTATAGTTGGGCCATATGTAGCCCGACCTTAGTATCAGCCTGTTAACGGCCCGCGAAATCAAATGGGCCCACCTGTTGCCCGCTTCGATGTCGGCCTGTTAACGACCCGGGAGGTAAGAGGGTTGACCATTAACTTTCAGCCTGGTAATGACCCATTAACTTAATGGGCCCACTAAAGTTCGTACATGTCTTTAGGCCCAATTAGATCTTTTGAGCCCATTATGATGAGCAATTATGCACAACACCAAAACCGATCAAGCAAAGGTACATCATACAGGGAAAAACGTTGCACATCCAGCATATATTACAGGAAATTACATCCACTGGGCAATCAAAGATTGATGCAAGTGCAAATAAATGAATAGGACCTAACGATCTACAACGTCACAATCTGCAACCTCAGCGCGGATGGCGCCCATAAGCATGTGGGCAAGTTCTTGCTGCTTTGCTACACTGTCTCTGAAAACATTGATCAGTTGTTGTTGCGCACGAATGTGCACCTATGATTCCTCCACCATTTCCATCATTGCTTCAGCCATTAATTGGTTCACAAACATACATTTTTTCTGTTGCATTCGAAACAGAGGAAACTGAACAGATTCATATGGCGATTTTGGCGGGCTTGTATTATTGATAGTGGAGAGTGTCTCGACCACTGCATCATAACACAAATTAGGAGGGGAACCGAGTTATTGCCATATTACCTGGCCTAGATTTTTGGAAAGAAATAATGGGGTTGCCTTGCTGTTTTCAGAGTTTGTCTTCTTATCTTCAGCAGCCTGCACCAAATTAACACACTAGCATTGCTATCATTGGCCAAGTCAGATAATAGGAAATCAACATTGACACAACGAACGTTTGGGCAACCAGACCACACCAGTCTACACCAAATTAACACAATATGACATAGATATCATCAGCCATGTAAGGTAATATGAAAGCAACATTGACATAATGAATGAATGGGCAACCAGAGCAGCACTACAATTTAGTAATGTGCATGATATGAGATAGTACACTCATGCAGCTCAGTATGCAAAACTACCAGACAGTTTTCCTTACAAAAATCAACATTGTCGCCTTTAAAATTATGCTACAACTAATTTTAGATCAGATAAAGGTTGGATTCACACTGATTAACAAAATATGTGCTGATGTAAAAATATAGTGATATACAACATGTACTTACATTAGCATTGGAGCACAGAGAATTCCTACAAGATACTTTCCTCGAATACGATCCCATTGGAGGAAATCTTCTATCGTTTAACCTTATTTTCTAAAAGAGAGATGGGTAAGAATGATGTATAAAATATGATCAGAATGCTATAAAATTTCATGATGAGAGGATACGCACACGCTTCATAGAATGGAGTTGACATATTTTTGCTGGACTGGAGCGGACTAGTTCTTTGGCCACTGGAATATGCTTATTATCAGTGGGAGTTGGGTTTCTCTGTGCTGGAGCAGTATCTATGAAATCTGGAGTTGGTTTATTATCTCCTGGTGTTTGGATCTTTTGCAAAGACCTGGTTTGTAACCCTTCAGATTCTAACATAGCCGTCTTCCCCTTGCATGCCTTATATAGAAGAATGGTGCTTCAATTATAAAACATGCTGTAGCAGAGATGGAATAGGTACTGAAGAATAGAAAGGCATGACATATTGACATGTATTCCCTCCACCCGAAAATAAATGGATGGGTCTAGGCGTATTTAAGTTCTAGATACATCCAGTTTTATCCATTTCTGTGACATGTAATCCGGACGAAGGGAGTATGATGTAAGAGCTAGGGATACGACAGGACAACAGTGTAAAAAACATTACTTGAATGTAAAATTGTATGCTAGCGCAACATATGTGTGTATGATTGGGGAACTAAGATGGCATTGCAAGAGACCACTAGAACAACACTTCAATGTAAAAAAGAACATGGTATGGTAGACAAATGAAGTACATACTGATGAATAACAATGCATAAGATATTCAGAAGCATGATGTCCAAACTAAGCATATGGCATTGTGATAGAGTAGAATGACAGTACTTGAATTTGAAAATATGTTATCATGAATGGAATAGGTACTGAAAAATAGGAAGGCATGCCATATTTACATGCATGATCAATAGGCTAAGCACAAGGCATTGCAACAGAGTAGATGCACTCCAGGACATTATATGCATGTTGTACCCATATCAAGGGCCAAGTTAGAGCAAGGACCTTGTGGGGTGAATAGGATTCATCATCTTTCGACAAGTCTTGTGAAGAACTGCCTTTACATGTTCCATCATATTGGGTATCATTGACGTCAAGTTTGTTGGCCGTTACATTGCTCCGTGAGGTTCTTGTGGAAAATCAGTGTGTGCAATTATATCTGACATGCATGGAAGACAACTAGTAGTTAGATTTATGTATTGAGTGCTTGTAGGAGATGACATAAATAGTAGGACTGGGGTTAACTAGCAGCAACAGGTCTCAAAAACTAAAGGGAGAACACAGATGAAAGCTACAGAATATGTATCATTTGTACTCAAGATTAACTAGATGGCACACAAAAGTATTAAAGAACAACATAGGTAGTACTAGAAGTGGTACAATACTATAATCACCAGCCTGTGCGATAGCATTGGCTGATGGATGATAACTATGGAACAATGTTACCTAAAGAACAAGAATCTTAGCTGAACTATGGAACAACGTTAACTCCTGAACAAGACTCGTAAGAGATCAGCATGAATATACAGTGAAATGTGATAATCTATTTTCCATGCTTAGATGAATAACAAAGCCATAAAAGTTGCACACAAGTAAGATGAGGGTACAACCTATCTGGCCGCCATCCATAGGAGTGAGCATCATGTGCTGACTTGTCGATGGCCCTGAAGTTGTTTTGGCTGTCCATGTCGGGCACGCACATTCGATGCAGGGAACTATTGAGTGGGGACTATAGCTCCCTTCTGGTGTATGATTCCCTTGTTGGAGCAGTTGCGGTGAGTCGGTAGACGGTGCGGCTGAAGATGCAGAAAACACATAATGTTAAGAACGACACATCTCTCTGATATGAAGAAATACCCTAAGAGATCAACAACATGGTACGAGAGTGGTCACACGTCTGTTGACTGAAGACTAAATTGGGGTCACACGATGTTATTTTATTTTGGTACTGTCTGATCTACGCCGGATGGCTTGATGGCAGTCTTGTGCCTCAGGCTGACACTGTTCGGAATCTTCCCCGAAGAGCCAGCGACCACCGGCAAAGCAGCCTGCCTCCGCCGTCCGTGGCCCCGACCAAAACCCCGCTCCCCGCCCACCGCACTGCCTTGGTTGCGCCGCCCCCAGGCCAATCCACAAAGACTCGCCGTCATCCAGATCTAGCGGCGGCAGTACCTTCAACCCACGCGACTCTAAGATAGCCATCTAAGCGCTGCTTCCACGGCGAACTTGCGCCCCCGCACCCTTACGTTAGACACCAGCCAACCGACAGCCTAGGAGCTCCGCCGCCTCAAGGGGTGCTACTTCCCATTGGGAATCGATTGGCCCAGAATAAAAATTCAGACAACTGACACCTAAATAAAGTGATTCGAGATGAGGGTGCGACCTATCTAGCGGCCCGGTGAAGTAGGCAGCTCCAGCTGCCGAGTCGGTGAGGCCGGCGAGGTTGCGGTGGATACCGACGGTAGGGAAGCAGAGATGTTGCTGTCGGTGTTCTGGGAACGGGGGTCCCCAGACTTGCCTGCTTGCGGCCTGCGGCGTGGCTCAAGTGGGGGCCTAGCGCGGCCCATCTTCATCAGCTCAAGCTCAAGACCCTCACGAGGGGCCAAGCCTCGCGGGGCGGACGACAGGAAGCTTCCTCAGAGGCAGCCTCATCAGGCAGGCTCGCGAGGAGGCGGAGAGATCAAGGCAGGGGTACCTCGCGAAGAGCCCGTGACGCAAGCCATGACGATCGAGACCAGGCGGGCGCCGGCCTGCGCAGTGTCCTTGTTTCCCCTTTGGTGAAAAGGGGGCAAGCACAGGCCAAGGCATCAGGAAAAGGTTGCCATTCCGGTGCAATGAGACCAAGACCAGTAGAGCGGCAGGATGGAGGTCACCATGGAGCCCAAGACGGCGTCATCACCAGTACTTTTGGCAGCCGAAGACCACCTTTGGTCAGGATAACTTGTACTATATGTTCCCCTTCAAAATGGCTAATTGTTGGCGCCCTTCCCGCTCATTATTTGGGGAGAGGCCCAGGGCCTCTATAAATAGAGCTAGCCACCATAGAGTAGGAAGGGAGAGGAGAAATCTGGTAGAACCCTAGCAGAGAGAGAGAGAGGCGACTGAACTCACCCTAGCAATTCATCGCACCAGCTCAAGAACACCTCTCGCGAGTCTGTTCTTTCCTTGTATTATTCATCATCAGCCCCTGAGGCAATCCACCACACCACAGACTGGAGTAGGGTATTACACCACAACGGTGGCCCGAACCAGTATAAACCTTGTGTCCCTTGTGTTGTTCATTGTTTCCAGCTTAGATCACGCGAGGAGGTTGGACGTAGATCGGTAGGGGAGTGATCTCCGCGCGCACCCCAGTGTTCGAACCTCAAGGGTCTGCCGGAACCCGAAATCCGACATTTGGCGCGCCAGGTAGGGGTGCGCCGGAGTCCTCCCTCCTGACGACCCGCTCTCCCCCGACATCGCATCCCGCCCTCATGGCGGACAGCGCGCCGCCCGCTCTAGCAACGGATGCTGACACGGGGGCCAGGGGGCTCTGGGCCTTGGCCCCCGCCTTGCGACCGGTGCTGTGGCCGTGCAAGTTCAGGCCCGAGATGCCGCCGCGCTATGACGGTGCGACGGATCCGATGATTTTCTTGCTGGCGTACGAGGAGGCCGTCTTCGGAGCCGGGGGCGACGATCGGGTGATGGCCAACTGGTTACCCATGGCCCTCACCGGCATCCCGCATGCGTGGCTCCTCCACCTGCCAACGGCCTCTGTCACCTCCTGGGAGGAGCTGCGCGACCTCTTCCTCGCCCGTTTCGCCGCACCAGCGCCGCCCGTCATCGCAGCTCTCCTGGGTGGCTCCCAGGCACCACCCTCAAGTCATCACGTCAAGCCGTTCGCCCACCGAATCAGCACCGCCTCCAAGCGCCGAGAAGCCCCCTCGGGCTGGGTGGTGCCCAAGGCCGATCTAACCTTCGACTCAGAGGACCACCCCTTCAACCCCATTGGTTCGGGCGCGCTCCCGATGCTGTGCACCCCCACCATCTGCTAAATGGCCGTCACCAGGACCCTCATCGACGGTGGTGCCGGCCTCAACGTGCTCTCGGTGGATGCCTTCAGCCTCCTCCACGTGCCGTTGAAGCGGCTCAAGCCCAGCAGGCCTTTCTCGGGCATCGGAGCCGGTTCCACCGCCTCCTTGGGACAGATCCGCCTCCCAGTGACCTTCGGCACCCGCGACAACTTCCGCACGGAGCTGATCGACTTCGACATCGCCCCCATTGGCCTCACCTACAACGCCATCCTCGGCTATCCGGCCTTGGCTCAGTTCATGGCAGCAACTCACCCGGCGTACATCCTCATGAAGATGCCCGGGAGCAGCGGCGTCCTCACCGTATCAGGAGACACAAGGGATGCGCTGCAGGTGCTCCAGCTTGTTTTCAGGGGGTCGCGGTGGCGCAGCCCACTAGCACCGACGCCCTTGAGCCCAAGGGGGCTGCGCCGACTAAAAAGAAGCAGCTGTTCACCCAAGACAAGGCGGAAACCAAGCAGCTACCGGGTGACGAGGACGGGTCCACTGGCGCCAACTTCACCATAGGGGCCAACCTCGAGCCCGAGCAGGAGAAGTCCCTGATCAGGTTCCTGCGCGCGAACAAGGAGGTGTTTGCGTGGGAACTAGATCAGTTAGTAGGGGTCCCAAGGGAAGTGATTGAGCATCACCTCAACGTGTGCCCCAATGTACGCCCCGTGAAGCAGAAGGCAAGGCGGCAGTCTACTGAGAAACAGGCTTTCATCGTTCAAGAGACCCAGAAGCTAGAGGCGGCAGGGGTTATTCGCGAGGTCCACTACCCTGATTGGCTGGCTAATCCGGTCGTTGTGCCTAAGAAGAGAGGAAAAGAGAGCATGTGCGTTGACTTCACCAACCTCAACAAGGCCTGCCCGCAGGATCCATTTCCGCCCCCCCGCATCGACTAGATAGTCGACTCCACCGCAGAGTGTGACCTATTGTGCTTCCTAGATGCCTTCTCGGGCTATCACCAGATCAAGATGGCGGTAGAGGACGTGGAGAAGACGGCTTTCCTGACCCCGTGTGGAGTGTACTGCTATACGTGCATGCCGTTTGGGCTGCGCAACGCAAGCGCGACCTTTCAGCGGCTGATGCACATCTCCTTAGGCCGGCAGCTCGGGAGGAACGTTCCAGCTTACGTCGATGACATTGTGGTGAAGTCTCATGGGGGAAGAACCCTGATACAGGACCTGGAAGAAACCTTTGCAAGCCTCAACGAAGTGGACCTACGGCTCAACCCGGAGAAGTGCGTGTTTGGAGTCCCCTCGGGCAAGCTCTTGGGTTTCCTCGTATTCCACAGGGGCATCGAGGCCAACCCGGAGAAGGTCAAGGCAGTCGAAGACATGAGCCCGCCGAGGCCCTCAGAGAAATGCAGAAGCTCACCGGGCGTGTGACTGCGCTGGGGCGCTTCATCTCCAAGTTGGGGGAACGAGCGCTCCCCTTCTTCAAGCCGATGAAGAAAAAGGGCCCCTTCGAATGGACTGAAGAGGCCGGCAAGGCATTCCAAGACCTCAGGAGGTACCTTGCCAGTCCACCAGTGATGGTAGCTCCGCGTCCTCGGGAGCCCCTGGTGCTCTACCTTGCGGCCACCCCCTACTCCGCTAGTGCAGCCCTGGTGGCGGTCAGGGAGGAGCGCTATGCCAAGGCCGCGTCGACCGTCCGAAATGAAGCAAAGCAGAGCCAGGAGGGCCTCGTGAAGGCTGCAACCACAGACGGAAAGGAACAGCCACAGCAGGAGAACGCACCCAGAGCAGGAGAGGCCCCTTCAGGCGACCAAGCACTGGGAGCCCCATCGTCTCAAGAAACGCCTCGACCTCCGGAGGACGCAAGCTGCACCAACACCCTCAACCTCGTCGAGCATCCCATGTACTTCGTCAGCACGGTGCTACGGGACGCAAGGGCATGATATCCCATGCCTCAAAAACTCCTCCTCGCGCTCCTAGTGGCCTCACGCAAGCTGCGCCACTACTTCCAAGGACATCCCATCAAAGTCGTCTCAGCATACCCCTTGGAAAGAGTGCTCAGAAGCCCCAACTCAGCTGGAAGGGTTGCTGAATGGAACATTGAGCTACAGGCATTTCAGCTAGAATTCAGTACAACCAGAGTCATCAAGGGAGCCGCACTTGCGGATTTCGTGGTAGAATGGGAAGAAGCGCCGGGTCTCGAGGCAGGCGAAGACCGATCGCTTTCCCCGGGGAGTGAAGCACCGGACGGCTAGGTCATGTACTTCAATGGGGCGTTCTCCCGACACGGTGCGGGAGCTGGCGCAGTGCTTGTGTCCCCTACCCAGGACAAACTCTATTACATCGTACAACTCTGCTTCCAGCACGGAGAAAAGGTCTCCAACAACATAGCGGAGTACGAAGGCCTAATAGCAGGCTTGAAGGCCGCTATTGCCTTAGGGGTAAAGCGCCTCGTCATCAAGGGCAATTCGCAGCTCCTCGTCAACTTCTCCAACAAGATATACAAGCCAAAGGACGAGCACATGGAAGCCTACCTCGCTGAGGTTCGCAAGATGGAGAAACAGTTCTGGGGGCTGGAGTTGCAGCATGTGCCTCGCGGCACCAATCGAGAGGCCGATGACATTGCCAAAAGGGCATCTAGACGGCTGCCTCAGGAGCCTGGCGTCTTCGAGGAGTGGCTCTTCAAACCCTCGACGGTGCCGCCACTGTCGAGCACGACGCAACCAAGGGAGGAGCTCCCTCAGCCGCCTGCCCCAGGAGCCCCGGTCTGCGGCCCAGCCTCAGGGGCACGCCTGCTCCTGGCGCTAGAGCCTCAGGAAGGGTGTTGGATCCGGAGCTGAAGAACTACCTGATGCAAGGGACTCTGCTGGGGAATGAGGAGGAAGCGGAGCGTGTGGCGCGGCAGGCCATGGCTTATTGCATCAGGGATGGAGAGCTCTACATGATGCGACCAAATGACGTGTCCCTACATTGCATCTCCCGAGAGTAAGGGAAGGAGCTACTGGCGGACATACACGGCGGAGACTGCGGGCATCACTCGTCGTCACGGACCCTCGTCGGCAAGGCGTTCCGCAGTGGATTCTACTGGCCCATGGCGCTCAACGATGCCATTGAGCTTGTGAAGGCTTGTGAGGCCTACCAGTTTCACGCTAAGCAGATCCATCAGCCTGTGGGGGGTCTACAGACTATACCCCTCTCATGGCCGTTCGTAGTTTGGGGACTGGACATTCTAGGTCCGTTTCCTCAAGCGCCGGGGGGCTATCGCTACCTCTACGTCGCCGTGGACAAATTCACCAAGTGGGCTGAGGTGGAAGCCGTCCGCACGATCCCGGAAGGCTGTGCGGTCAAATTCATCAAGGGCCTCGTGAGCCGATTTGGGGTGCCCAACCGCATCATCACCGGCAACGGTTCGCAATTCACCAGTAATCTCTTCAAAACGTACTGTGCTAACCTTGGAACGCAGATATGCTACGCTTCGGTAGCACACCCCCGGAGCAACGGCCAGGCTAAGCGGGCCAACGCGGAGGTCCTGAGGGGCCTCTAAACCAGGACCTTCAAGAATAAGCTGGAGGCCTGAGGCAGGGGTTGGTACGACGAGCTCCAGTCCGTGCTGTGGTCAATCCACACAATTGCGACCAAGCCGACCAGCGAGACCCCGTTCTTCCTCGTCTACGGAGCAGAGGCTGTTCTCCCTCACGAGGTCAGGCGTCGCTCCGCACGGGTCCTGGCATTCGACGAGACGCAGCAGGACGCCATGCGGGTGATGGATCTTGTGCTGGGGGGGGGGGGGGAACACCGTCGAGAAGCCGCGCTGCGAGCGGCAAGGTATCAACAGGCGCTGTGACGATACCACTGCCGCAACATCCGCCCCAGAACTCTTGAGGTAGGGGATCTCGTGCTCAGACGGGTTCTCTCCAGGGAGGGGCTGCACAAGCTCTCTCCCATGTGGGAGGGCCCATTCAAGGTTGTTCATGTCTCCAGGCCCGGCTCCGCGTGCTTAGAGACCACGGAGGAGGTACCCATCCAGAACGCGTGGAATATTCAACATCTCTGGAGGTTCTATCCTTGAGCGAGGCCTAGCGCCTAGGAAAGGCCTGGTGCCTGTGAAGAAGGCGAATGCCTGTGAAGCTGCGTTTTGGAAAAGGCCCGGTGCCTGTGAAGAAGGCGAATGCCTGTGAAGCTGCGTTTTGGAAAAGGCCCGGTGCCTGTGAAGAAGGCGAATGCCTGTGAAGCTATGTTTTGGAAAAGGCATGGTGCCTGTGAAGAAGGCGAATGCCTGTGAAGCTGCGTTTTGGAAAAGGCCCGGTGCCTATGAAGAAGGAAATGCCTGTGAAGCTGCCGCATTTCGAGAAAGGCCCGGTGCCTGTGAAGAAGGCCAATGCCTGTGAAGCTCGCCGCCCGTGACACTCTCACGTAATAATGAGTGGGGCTATACACGCCCCGGAGTCTCCGGAGTGCCGCCCTCGGGCCTCGGGGGCTCCCGCCCACGTCCAGTGGTAGCACCTAGCTCCGCGTTGGTGAGAAGACGTCGAAGACTAGAATAGGTGCCGGACGCGGCTTTCCCATTTGCTTTCTGCAGTTGGCTTGTTTGTTCCCGTTTGAAGTTTTATTGGAGTTGCTGACGTTCCTGGCTTGTGACTCTTTGTCTTTCTCGCTCGCTTGCCTTGTTTTCTCTCGCACAAGTCTCGTGAGGGAGTCACGGGCGCCCTCGCGAGTGTTTTCTGCCCCCATCGTTTGGAGCTTTCCTATCCGAGTCCTCTACGGGAGCACCCCTCCCAGTCCGTGCCCCACGGGCATCGCGACACGAGCGCAGGACCTGGGCTGATCGCCCCCACAACTAAGACCATAAGTTACCCCTCCTACTGATCCTTGCAGGGCACAAAGCGCACGAGGAGGCCACGGCCTCGGGAGGCGAGGACCGCGCCAAGCCCCACCGAGCTAAAATAGTTCCTACGCATGGGTGCGCGGCGCAGAAACACAGCGCGGAAATAGCGGAAACAACGTGATGGTTAAACAGCAGCAGTTCTAACATGCCCCTGCGGGGCCCTACATCACTTTCTATTTTTCTACGCAGGATAAGAAAGAAAACAAAACGGGCGCGATTCGTCCTGCGCCAACCCACAGCGAAGGCTCGAGCTGCTCCTGGGGCTCAGGCGGATCCCCCTGTCACTTCACCAGGGCGCGACGGCGGGCTGACCCGCTACCTTCACCCAGGCGGGCACGATGGCGAGGGGGCTGGTCGCAGCCCCCGCTGGAGGAGCTGTTGCCTGAGAGGGGGTCACCGAAGCTCAGCGAACCCCAAGCACCGCTGCCTGTACGCCGGTCGCCATCTTCATCCTAGTCAGTGTCGGGGCTGGGCAGGCGGCCACGGTCGTCGTCTTCAGGGCAGCACCCGGCACGGCGACCATCTTCCTCGAACACCCTCACGTAGAGGGTGGCATCTCCATCAAACTTAAAGTACAGGGTGCACCACCGGCTCAGGCCGCACGCATGGGCAAACGTTTTCCAGCCGCGTGTCAGAGCCCCATTCCCAGAAACGGAGACCTCCAGCGACGCACAGGAGGCCCTGCTGCAGCATCCGTCTGCCTGGAGCCAGAAGCCGCACCGGGCGCTGGCCGGTAGTTCATCTATGAAGAAACAGGGGAGCTGGAGCCTAGTGCTGGATGGGTCCGCCGACCACACGACGAACTCTGGCAGCACCTCCACAGAGCGAAAGCGCGGCCTAGGGGGGCGCACACCCACAGCGTGCTCCCCGTCGGCAACCGGGCGCTCACCACCGCGCAGGGAACCACCTCCATGGCCGCAGGAGGCCACCGCGGGGACCGTGGTATACTTGCAAGGGCGGCCTCGACCGCGCTTGGTCAGGGGGGAGTCAGGCCCTGCCCAGGGGGCCTTTCCTTTCTCCGCGGCCGAGAACCTCTTTGGGGCCATGGGGACGGCGAGTAGCCAAGAAGAAGAAAAAGAGCGGCAAGAAGGGACGGGATGAAGGGGCTCGCGCGGCCCCGTATGTATAGATGGAGGAGGCCAACCGCCGAGCACCACGATCGCAGGTAATCATGATCAGTTTCTCTGCGTGCAGGGACTTATCAAGTCGTGCGGTCGCCGAGCCGTCATGGGGAAGCGCAGTCGCCCACGTCCGATCAATCGCCACGTGGCGCCCAAGGCCGTAGGCTGTTAGGGCCTGCGGCACTTCACGCTTGCCCCTTCGCTTTCCTACTAGGACAAGCCCGGGGGCTACTATCGGCGTTCTGGGAACGGGGGTCCCCAGACTTGCCTGCCCGCGGTCTGCGGCGTGGCTCAAGTGGTGGCCCAGCGCGGCCCATCTTCATCAGCTCAAGCTGAAGACCCTCGCGAGGGGCCAAGCCTCGCGGGACGGACGACAGGAAGCTTCCTCAGAGGCAGCCTCGTCAGGCAGGCTCGCGAGGAGGCGGAGAGATCAAGGCAGGGGTACCTCGCGAAGAGCCCGTGACGCAAGCCATGACGATCGAGACCAGGCGGGCGCCAGGCGGGCGCCGGCCTGCGCAGTGTCCTTGTTTCCCCTTTGGTGCAAAGGGGGCAAGCACAGGCCAAGGCATCAGGCAAAGGTTACCATTCCGGTGCAACGAGACCAAGACCAGCAGAGCGGCAGGACGGAGGTCACCATGGAGCCCAAGATGGCGTCATCACCAGTACTTTTGGCAGCCGAAGACCACCTTTGGTCAGGATAACTTGTACTATATGTTCCCCTTCAAAATGGCCAATTGTTGGCGCCCTTCCCGCTCATTATTTGGGGAGAGGCCCAAGGCCTCTATAAATAGAGCTAGCCACCACAGAGTAGAAAGGGAGAGGAGAAATTTGGTAGAACCCTAGCAGAGAGAGAGAGAGGCGACTGAACTCACCCTAGCAGTTCATCGCACCAGCTCAAGAACACCTCTCGCGAGGCTGTTCTTTCCTTGTATTATTCATCATCAGCCCCTGAGGTAATCCACCACACCACACACTAGAGTAGGGTATTACACCACAACGGTGGCCCGAACCAGTATAAACCTTGTGTCCCTTGTGTTGTTCGTTGTTTCCAGCTTAGATCACGTGAGGAGGTTGGACGTAGATCGGTAGGGGAGAGATCTCCATGCGCACCCCAGTGTTCGAACCTCAAGGGTCTGCCGGAACCCGAAATCCGACAGTTGCGACGGTCAACGGCCACGGGGAAGCAGCATCGGGGCTCTGGACAGATCCGAAGTTGGAGCCGCTCCGGCACCGTGAACAACGGCGAGGGTGAATCGGCTCCGGTACGGTTGACGCGGCCATCGTCGAGGAAGCTCCAGCAGCACGGAGTAAGAGGCACATGGCCCAGTGCACGACGGCAAATGGACAGCGTCTCCGGCATTTGGGAGGAGGGCGGCTACGATTTTGGTGCGGTGGGGGGCGCCATGGAGGAGGGGCTGAGGTTTCGCGGCTCGGGAGAAGGGAGCTTCCGGGGAGAAGGTGAATTGCCGCCCACGAGGTATGAATGGGGAATTGGGAGGGGGAACCATGTCTTACGGACATTTGTCTGAAATGGGAGGGGGGGGGGTTATAGTTCTACCCCTTCCTTTAGGCTTCTCGGCTTGGGTCTGTGTACTGAGGGTTGGGGATAGTAGAGTAACTTTTCTTCTCCCAAATAGTGGGCACGAGCAATTTCGGGCGAGGAGGGCGTGTTTTGAAATATAGTGGGCGCGAGCAATTTCGGGCGTGTTTTGAAACAGTGGGTGATAACCCACAAGTATAGGGGATCGCAACAGCTTTCGAGGGTAGAGTATTCAACCCAAATTTATTGATTCGACACAAGGGGAGCCAAGGAATATTCTCAAGTATTAGCAGCTGAGTTGTCAATTCAACCACACCTGGAAACTTAGTATCTGCAGCAAAGGGTTTAGTAGCAAAGTAATATGATAGTAGTGGTAGCGGCAACAAAAGTAAAGACAGCAATACTAATGTTTTTGGTATTTTGTAGTGATTGTAATAGTAGCAGCGCAAAAGTAAATAAGCGAGAACCAGTATATGGAAAACTCATAGGCACCAGATCAGTGATGGATAATTATGCCAGATGTGGTTTATCATGTAACAGTCATAACATAGGGTGACACAGAACTAGCTCCAGTTCATCAATGTAATGTAGGCATGTATTCCGTATATAGTCATACGTGCTTATGGAAAAGAACTTGCATGGCATCTTTTGTCCTACCCTCCCGTGGCAGCGGGGTCCTATTGGAAACTAAGGGATATTAAGGCCTCATTTTAATAGAGAACAGGAACAAAGCATTAGCACATAGTGAATACATGAACTCCTCAAACTATGGTCATCACCGGGAGTGGTCCCGATTATTGTCACTTCGAGGTTGCCGGATCATAACACATAGTAGGTGACTATAGACTTGCAAGATAGGATCAAGAACTCACATATATTCATGAAAACATAATAGGTTCAGATCTGAAATCATGGCACTCGGGCCCTAGTGACAAGCATTAAGCATAGCAAAGTCATAGCAACATCAATCTCAGAACATAATGGATACTAGGGATCAAACCCTAACAAAACTAACTCGATTACATGATAAATCTCATCTAACCCATCACCGTCCAGCAAGACTACGATGGAATTACTCACGCACGGCGGTGAGCATCATAAAATTGGTGATGGAGGATGGTTGATGATGACGACGGCGACGAATCCCCCTCTTCGGAGCCCCGAACGGACTCCATATTAGCCCTCCCGAGAGGTGTTAGGGCTTGGCGGCGGCTCCGTATTGTAAAGCGCGATGATTTCTTCTCTCTGATTTTTTTCTCCTCGAAACTCAATATATGGAGGTGGAGTTGGAGTCGGAGACACAACAGGGGGCCCACGAGGTAGGGGGGCGCGCCCTAGGGGGGGCGCCCCCACCCTCGTGAGAAGGGTGTGGGCCCCCTGGTCATCATCTTTGGCCAGGATTTTTTATTGTTTTTTCTAAGATGTTCCGTGGAGTTTCAGGTCATTCTGAGAATATTTGTTTTCTGCACATAAAACAACACCATGGTAATTCTGCTAAAAACAGCATCAGTCCGGGTTAGTTCCATTCAAATCATACAAGTTAGAGTCCAAAACAAGGGCAAAAGTGTTTGGAAAAGTAGATACGACGGAGACGTATCAACTCCCCCAAGCTTAAACCCTTGCCTGTCCTCAAGCAATTCAGTTGTCAAACTGAAAGAAAGAAAGAAAAACTTTTACAAACTCTGTTTGCTCTTGTTGTTGTAACTATGTCAAGCCAGCATTCAAGTTTTCAGCATAGATCATAACTAACCACATTTGCAATAATTCTCAGGTCTCATCATTACTCATATCAATAGCATAATCAACTAGCAAGTCATAATAATAAATCTCGGATGACAACACTTTCTCAAAACAATCATAATATGATATAACAAGATGGTATCTCGCTAGCCCTTTCTGAGACCGCAAAACATAAATGCAGAGCACCTTTAAAGATCAAGGACTGACTAGACATTGTAATTCATGGTAAAAGAGATCCAATCATAGTCATACCCAATATAAATTAACAGTGATGAATGCAAATGACGGCTGTGCTCTCCAGCTAGTGCTTTTTAATAAGAGGGTGATGACTCAACATAAAAGTAAATGGATAGGCCCTTCGCAGAGGGAAGCAGGGATTTGTAGAGGTGCCAGAGCTCGGTTTTGCAATAGAGATAAATTGTATGTTGAGCGGTATACTTTCATTGTCAACGTAACAACTAAGAGATGGCGATATATTCCATGCTAAACACATTATAGGCGGTTCCCAAACAGAATGGTAAAGTTTATACTCCCCCTCCACCAACAAGCATCAATCCATGGCTTGCTCGAAACAACGAGTGCCTCCAACATACATCAGGTCCCAGTGGGAGTTTTGTTTGCAATTAATTTTGATTTAGTTTGCATAAAGCATGGGACTGGGCATCCCAGTGACCAGCCATTTTCTCGTGAGTGAGGAGCGGAGTCCACTCCTCTTGAGAATAACCCGCCTAACACGGAAGATAAGGACATCCTTTGTTGATACATGAGCTATTCGAGCATACAAAACAGAATGTTTATTTGAAGGTTTAGAGTTTGGCACATACAAATTTACTTGGAACGGCAGGTAGATACCGCATATAGGAAGGTATGGTGGACTCATCTAGAATAACTTTGGGGTTTAAGGGATTGGATGCACAAGCACTATTCCCGCTTAGTACAAGTGAAGGCTAGCAAAAGACTGGGAAGCGACCAACTAGAGAGCGACAACAGCCATGTACATGCATTAAAATTAATAAACATTGGATGCAAGCATGAGTAGGATACAATCCACCATGAACATAAATATCGTGAAGGCTATGTTGATTTGTTTCAACTACATGCATGAACATGTGCCAAGTCAAGTCACTTAAATCATTCAAAAGAGGATACCACCCCATCATACCACATCATAATCATCTCAATAGCATGTTGGCACACAAGGTAAATCATTATAGCTCATAGCTAATCAAGCATGGCACAAGCAACTCTGATCTCTAATTGTTATTGCAAACATGTTTATTCATAATAAGCTGAATCAAGAACGACGGGCTCATCATATTTACAAAAACAAAAGAGGTCGAGTTCATACCAGCTTTTCTCATCTCAGTCAGTCCATCATATATCATCATAATTGCCTTTCACTTGCACGACCGAACGGTGTGAATAATAATAAGAGCGCACGTGCATTGGACTAAGCTGGAATCTGCAAGCATTCAATAAACAGGAGAAGACAAGGCAATATGGGCTCTTGGTTAAATCAACAATAATGCATATGAGAGCCACTTCAACAATTTAATTATGGTCTTCTCCTACTGACCCCCAAAGAAAATAAAACAAATAAAACTATTTACACGGGAAAGCTCCCAACAAGAAAAAGAAGAACGGGAAATATTTTTGGGTTTTCTTTTAAATTATTACTACTACATCAGAAAATAAACTACTACTAATTTTTTTTGGTTTTTCTTAAGGTTTAACAAACACACAAGAACAAAGCAGGAAAAGGAAAATAAACTAGCATGGATATTACAGTGAAAAAGTATGAGCATCGACATTTAGCAATGAGTGTGTGTGAGCATAGATGTAATGTCGGTGAGAAATACGTACTCCCCCAAGCTTAGGCTTTTGGCCTAAGTTGGTCTATGGCCACGGCTGGCCTGGCGGATATCCATAATAATAGTTGTTGGGGTCGTACTGTGATGAGGAAGGATAGTTGGGATCATACTGATGTGCAGCGGTTATCGCCTGCTGTGCTGCAGCGTGGAGTCGAGCTGCCTCTGCTCTCCTCTTGTACTCTTCTGCCTCCTCTCTGGTAATAACATATCTTCCTTTTGTCTGTGAATCAAAGAAGGCAGGAGCAGGGAGAGTAATACGGAAAACACATCGTTTATAAAAAATTAAGCGATATAAGAGAGGTGATTCAGGCCTCTCGACAAACTGGTGCGAAGCCATAGAGTCATAATCTAAATATGCAGGAGGCAACTCCATATCACCCTCACGAATGTCTATTTCAAGAAAATGAGCTAAGCGGGTCGCATAAATTCCTCCAAAGAAATCTCCATTATGTCTATTATGATGCAACCTACGAGCTACAATGGCTCCCATATGATAAGATTGGTCTCCTAACACAACACTCCTAAGAATGCTGAGATCAGGGACACACATGTGACATGCTTCATCCTTAGCATTTATGCATCTACCGATGAAGAGAGCAAAATAATGTATAGTAGGAAAGTGAATGCTCCCTATGGTAGCCTGCGTTATGTCTCTGGATTCCCCCACAGTTATACTAGCAAGAAAGTTTCTAAATTCAGATTTAGGGGGATCCCTAATACTGCCCCATGATGGAAGTTCGCAAGAAGAAGTGAAATCCTCTAGGTCCATGGTATAAGATTTGCCATAAAGATCAAACATGACTGAAGGAGAATTACGCGAAGATGAATACTCAAACCTCCTCACAAATGAACTTGTGAGATCATGATACTAGGGGCATTTGTTAGCCTCAAAATCCTCAAGACCGGCATTGCGCAAATATGCTTTGAATTCTTCTTTAATTCCCGCACGGTCCATAAAATTTTCCGACGGCCATTCGCAAGGCCATACTGGAGCGTCTCTTGGTGGATCCTCGTCAGCATCGCGCATAGCAATCCTGAGTCCTTGCTTCTTAGAGGAACCACCTTGGAACATCTTCCTAAACATATTGTTTTTCTCTGAAAAATTCTGAAACTTTTAGTAACTTCAGAATAAAAGTGAACCAAACTCAATAATATTGATAACAACTACTCCTACAAGTGCCTAGAGCCTATATCAAGCATTAGAACTACTTAGAACCATATAAATTTGACATGCAAGCTCAAGAACATGGTCACCTATGCAGCACAAATTTGCAAAGAATAAAGCATAAGAACAAAAACTAATTGGACCAATGGAGGAGTCACATACCAAGGAACAATCTCCCCAAGCTTTTTTGCGAGAGGTGCTTTGAGCAAGGAGATCGAAAATCACAGCAAAAGTGGCTGGAACTTGTGCTTGAGTTGGTTTTTCGGGTTTGTGTGAGATAGAGGAAGAAGATGGGTGCTGGGATAAGTGAAGGAGGGCCACCATGGGCCCACGAGGCAGGGGGGCGTGCCCTATAGGGGGGGCACCACCCTCATGGCCAGGTGGCAGCTCCTCCCATGGTAATTTTTGCACAGTAAATCCTCAAATATTCCCGAAAAAATCATATTAAATTGGCATGGCATTCTGAGGACTTTTATTTTCGGGATATTTTTATATTGCACGAATAAGTCAGGAAACAGACAGAAAATACTATTTTTACTTTATTTAATATAAATAACAGAAAGTATAAAGAGGGTACAGAAGTTTGTGCTTCTAGTTTCATCCATTTCATGCTCATCAAAAAGAATCCACTAATAAGGTTGATCAAGTCTTGTTAACAAACTCATTCCGATAATCATGAAACCGGAGAAATTTCGGATAACACTAAGTTACCTCAATGGGGATATGCACATCCCCAATAATAAGAATATCATATTTCTTCTTGACAGTAGGAAGAGGAAATTCAAAACCTCCAAATATAATCGATGGAATTTTTCCAATAGAATTGATACTATGAACTTGAGGTTGTTTCCTCGGAAAGTGTACCACATGCTCATTACCATTAACATGAAAAGTGACATTGCCTTTGTTGCAATCAATAACAGCCCCTGCAGGATTAAGAAAAGGTCTTCCAAGAATAATAGACATACTATCATCCTCGGGAATATCAAGTATAACAAAGTCTGTTAAAATAGTAACGTTCGCAACCACAACAGGCACATCCTCACAAATACCGACAGGTATAACAGTTGATTTATCAGCCATTTGCAAATATATTTCGGTAGGTGTCAACTTATTCAACTCAAGTCTACGATATAAAGAGAGAGGCATAACACTAACATCGGCTCCAAGATCACATAAAGCAGTTTTAATATAATTTCTTTTAATGGAGCAAGGTATAGTAGGTACTCCGGGGTCTCCAAGTTTCTTTGGTATTCCACCCTTAAAAGTATAATTAGCAAGCATGGTGGAAATTTCACCTTCTGGTATCTTTCTTTTATTAGTAATGATATCCTTCATGTACTTAGCATAAGGATTTGTTTTGAGCACATCAGTTAATCTCATACGCAAAAAGATAGGCCTAATCATTTCAGCAAAGCGCTCAAAATCCTCATCATCCTTTTTCTTGGATGGTTTCGGAGGAAAAGGCATGGGTTTCTGAACCCAAGGTTCCCTTTCTTTACCATGTTTCCTAGCAACAAAGTCTCTTTTATCATAACGTTGATTCTTTGTTTGTGGGTTATCAAGATCAACAGCAGGTTCAACTTCTACATCATTATCATTACTAGGTTGAGCATCATCATGAACATCATCATTAATATTTTTATTAGGTTCATGTTCATTACTAGATTGTGTTTCAGCATCAGACATAGAAATACCATTTGGATTATCAGGTGGTTCAGCAATAGGTTCACTAGAAGTTTGCACAGTCCTATAATTTTTCTTCTTCTTCTTTTAGAAGAACTAGGAACATCAATATTATTTCTTTGAGAATCTTGCTCGATTCTCTTAGGGTAGCCTTCAGGATACAAAGGTTCCTGATTCATTCTACCAGTTCTAGTAGCCACTCTAACAGCATAATCATTTTTCTTACTATTCATTTCATCAAGCACTTCTTTTTGAGCCTTAAGTACTTGTTCTACTTGAGTGGTAACCATAGAAGCATGCTTGCTAACAAGTTCAAGTTCACCTTTAATATCAGCCATATAATCACCCAAGCGTCTAATCATATAAGCATTTTATTTTAATTGTCTACCAAAATAAGCATTGAAGTCATCTTGCTTAAACATAAAGTTATCAAACTCATCCAAGCATTGACTAGCAATTTTAGTAGGAGGGACTTCAGCTTTATCATATCTATAGAGAGAATTTACCTTTACTACCTGTGTCGGGACATCGGGATCAGGAGGTTCTTCAGTAAATAAATAATTAAAATCATATGTTTCTTCAACAGGAGGTATATTAAGACCATGTATTTCTTCAATAGGAGGTAAATTCTTAACGTCTTCAGCTTTAATACCTTTTTCTTTCATAGATTTCTTTGCCTGTTGCATATCTTCGGGACTGAGAAATAAAATACCTCTCTTCTTCGGAGTTGGTTTAGGAATAGGCTCAGTAATTGGAGCAGGAGTTGGTTCAGGAGCTGGCTCAGGAGGTGCCCAATTATTTTCATTTGTCAACATATTATTCAATAGAATTTCAGCTTCATCCGATGTTCTTTCCCTAAAAAGAGAACCAGCACAACTATCCAGGTAATCTTTGGAAGCATCGGTTAGTCCATTATAAAAGATATCAAGTATTTCAGGTTTCTTAAGAGGATGATCAGGCAAAGCATTAAGTAACTTGAGAAGCCTCCCCCAAGCTTGTGGGAGACTCTCTTCTTTAATTTGTATGAAGTTGTATATTTCCCTCAAGGCAGCTCGTTTCTTATGAGCAGGGAAATATTTAGCAGAGAAGTAGTAAATCATATCCTGGGGACTACGCACACAACCGGGATCAAGAGAATTAAACCATATCTTAGCATCACCCTTTAATGAGAACAGAAATATTTTGAGTAAATAAAGGTAACACGATCTCTCATCATTAGTAAACAGGGCAGCTATATCATTTAACTTAGTAAGATGTGCCACAACAGTTTCAGATTCATAGCCATAAAATGGATCAGATTCAACCAAAGTAATTATATCAGGATCAACAGAGAATTCATAATCCTTATCAGGAACACATATAGGTGAAGTAGCAAAAGCAGGGTCAGGTCTCATTTTATCTCTAAGTGATTCTTTGTTCCATTTAATTAATAACCTCTTAAGCTCATATCTATCTTGGTAAGCAGAAATAATTACAGAAGATTCCATATCAAAAAGATAACCCTCAGGAATAACAGGCATATTTTCATCATCACTATCATCATCGTATTCAGATTCAATAATTTCTTTTTCTCTAGCCCTAGCAATTTGTTCATCAAGAAATTCACTAAGGGGTACAGTAGTATCAGGCATAGAAGCAGTTTCATTATAAGTATCATGCATAGCAGAAGTGGCATCATCAATAACATGCGACATATCAGAACGAATAGCAGAAGCAGATGCAGGTGTCGCAAACTTACTCATAATAGAAGGTGAATCAAGTGCAGAGCTAGATGGTAGTTCCTTACCTCCCCTCGTAGTTGAGGGATAGATCTTGGTTTTTGGATCTCTCAAGTTCTTCATAGTGTCAAGCAGATATAAATCCCAAGTGACTCAAAGAATAGAGCTATGCTCCCTGGCAACGGCGCCAGAAATTAGTCTTGATAACCCACAAGTATAGGGGATCGCAACAGCTTTCGAGGGTAGAGTATTGAACCCAAATTTATTGATTCGACACAAGGGGAGCCAAAGAATATTCTCAAGTATTAGCAGTTGAGTTGTCAATTCAACCACACCTGGAAACTTAGTATCTGGAGCAAAGGGTTTAGTAGCAAAGTAATATGATAGTAGTGGTAGCGTCAACAAAAGCAAAGACAGCAATAGTAATGTTTTTGGTATTTTGTAGTGATTGTAACAGTAGTAGCGGAAAAGTAAATAAGCGAGAACCAGTATATGGAAAACTCGTAGGCACCGGATCAGTGATGGATAATTATGCCGGATGCAGTTCATCATGTAACAGTCATAACATAGGGTGACACAGAACTAGCTCCAGTTCATCAATGTAATGTAGGCATGTATTCCGTATATAGTCATACGTGCTTATGGAAAAGAACTTGCATGACATCTTTTGTCCTACCCTCCCGTGGCAGCGGGGTCCTATTGGAAACTAAGGTATATTAAGGTCTCCTTTTAATAGAGAACCGGAACAAAGCATTAGCACAAAGTGAATACATGAACTCCTCAAACTATGGTCATCACCGGGAGTGGTCCCAATTATTGTCACTTCAGGGTTGCCGGATCATAACACATAGTAGGTGACTATAGACTTGCAAGATAGGATCAAGAACTCATATATATTCATGAAAACATAATAGGTTCAGATAAGAAATCATGGCACTCGGGCCCTAGTGACAAGCATTAAGCATAGCAAAGTCATAGCAACATTAATCTCAGAACATAATGGATACTAGGGATCAAACCCTAACAAAACTAACTCGATTACATGATAAATATCATCTAACCCATCACCGTCCAGCAAGCCTATGATGGAATTACTCACGCACGGCGGTGAGCATCATGAAATTGGTGATGGAGGGTGGTTGATGATGACGACGGCGACTAATCCCCCTCTTCGGAGCCCCGAACGGACTCCAGACCAGCCCTCCCGAGAGGTTTTAGGGCTTGGCGGTGGCTCCGTATCGTAAAACGCGATGATTGCTTCTCTCTAATTTTTCTCTCCTCGAAACTCAATATATGGAGGTGGAGTTGGAGTCGGAGACACAACAGGGGGCCCACGAGGTAGGGGGTGCGCCCTAGGGGGGGCGCCCCTACCCTCGTGAGAAGGGTGTGGGCCCCCTGGTCTTCATCTTTGGTGAGGATTTTTTATTGTTTTTTCTAAGATGTTCCGTGGAGTTTCAGGTCATTCCGAGAATATTTGTTTTCTGCACATAAAACAACACCATGGTAATTCTGCTGAAAACAACATCAGTCCGGGTTAGTTCCATTCAAATCATACAAGTTAGAGTCCAAAACAAGGGCAAAAGTGTTTGTAAAAGTAGATACGACGGAGACGTATCAGTGGGCGCGAGCTATTTCGGGCGAGGAGAGGGTGTTTTGCTGACCATGATTTATGAATTATTCGGCACATGTCATTTTGGCTGAGGAGAAGGCGTGCTCGGATGAAGTTATGAACCTACCCTCGATGTACAACGGGCCAATTGATGCATGTCCCACATAGGCTGGTAATTTCGCGTCTCCCATTTATTTGCTCGGGGGAATTCCACCAAGCAGAGGGTGTTTAATGGTTCATTCAATTTTTGGGAGAACGAGCATCCACGTCTACCTTACCAAGTCGATTCGAATCGAATTTTAAAATATTAGCTTGTCACTTCTTTTTTAGATGGAGAGATGATGCTCGGGAGTAATGTGTTTTTACATGCTCGTTGCTAACGATTTACTATATGATAAATAGTTGACCCACTCAAAAACGGGAATCAAACCCAAAATGAAATATCTCAACTCAATGAAATAGCTCGTTCACCAGGTCAAAATAGTGAACTAAATCCAAAATTGAACACCTCAATCGAGTAGCATGTTGTACAATATTATAGTACTCCATGAACATGTTGAAAGTCAAATTAATGAACTTGTTTGATATACGCATATCTCCGTTCATGTGTGGATTGCAGACAACATGTTCTCCAATTTAAATATTTGAATGCAACTTTATATCGAAACATGGTTTATATCAGTCTTTGATGCATAAAACACGACCTCCCCCTCTCCCAGACTCCTGCTCTCTCTCTCGCCGACAATCTTCAATTCCGTCGCACGCATCCAACACACAAACCTTGTTGGTCCCTCTCCCTCTCTCTCCATCTCTCTCTCTCTCTCTCTTTGTGTGTGTGTGTGGGGGGGGAGTCTTTCTAGTTCGCATGCATATATACTCCATCTATAGGTCTCTCTCGCACACTATGTATGATTCTCTAGTCCAAGCTAAATATCTTGGGTGCACTCACCATACGCACACAAATTCCTTGGCTCGTTGCCCGTAACTCTCTCACGCACCACTCTGTCGTCTCGTAGCTCTCCCCCTCTCTCCCTTAAACTCTCCATCTCCCTGGGTCACACATACACATGCATATCTCACTCGCGCTCAATAGACCCATCTAAAACTCTATCTCTCTCCCTCGTTCTCTCTCCATCTCACACGCACACACACAAAATCTCATGCCTAGCCAAGTATGATGGTATCTCACTCAATTGTAGGCACACACAGTCCCCCCTATATGTATATGACTAGCTAATCTTAGTTTCCATCACAAACATGTGCATGGTTTATCTCAATTTCTCTCGGGGCATCTTTCTATCGCGCACGCACCTCCCTCGATCTCCCACCCATATAGTCACCTCACAATCTCGAGAGGATCTCTCTAGCACAAACACACCCTCTCTCCCTCCCCATGCGCCCCTCTCAACCTTTATTCCTTTTTGGCCAGACCTCTATTGGACATGTGCTATAGGGGTGTCTCTCTCCATTGCAAACAATCACGCACTAGCTATCTTCGTGTATCTCCTCACCTAGCTTTTCTATCTCGGAGATGCATGCGTGATATGTTTGCATAAGAAACGAAAAAACACACACTCTCTCTAATTTATCATCTGTTGTCCCTTTCTCTTTCATGCACCTACTCTTTTTGCACACTAACTCATTCTCCTTCACACACAGTTGATCTCTCTCGACTTAGGCACTCTCTTCGGTCCATAGCATATAGATTTATTGAAAAGTCAAATATCACAAAGTTTGACCATGTACATGGAGAAAAACATTTACATCTAGAACGACAAACATATACCATTAGATTCATCCTGAGATGTAGTTTCATATGATGTATCTTTGATATTGTAGATATAAATAACATTTGCATAAACCTGGTCAAAGTTTCCAAAGTTCGACTTCTACAAAAAATTATATGCACTTCATTATCGAGCGGATGGAATATCTCTTTCCCCCTCTCAACTATCTGACGCACCACTCTGCCTTATCGGGGCTCCTCTATATCTCTCAAACTTCATATCTCCCTGGTTCACACATACACATGTCTTGCTCGCACTACATGGACCCATCTAACTCTCTCCACCCTTGTTCTCTCTCTATGTGACACACCCCCCTAGGTACCATAATCCCTCACTCCATCATAGGCGCACACACTCCCCCCTCCTAAGTATGATTATCTCTCACTAGCCATCAGAAACACATGTATTGTCTTCTTCCATCCATACGTCTATCTCGATATCTCTCGGGGTATCTTCTATCGCGCACACACCTTGTCACTCGATCTCCCACCATGTAGTCCCATCACGATCTCCAGGGGATCTCTCTATGACAAACATACACTCTCTCCTCCCCATGTCTGCATTTTCTCCGTACGTCTCTCTCGACCTCTCTCCCTTGTTTTTCAGACCCCTCTTGGCCACGTGATAGGGGTCTTTCTCTCTTGGTTGCAAACAACCACACACTATCTACTCACCTTGCTTCCGCTGTCGAAGATGCATGTGTGATATGTTTGCATAAGACACACACACTTTTTTCTCTATTTTATCGTGTGTTGTCCATGTCTCTTTCACACACACACACACACTTTTTTCAGTCACTCTTTCTATTTCACACACACTCTCTCTAGTTAGGTACTCTCTCATGTCCATAAGCATATGGATGCTCTGAAAAGTCAAACCTCAGAAAAGTTTGACCATGTATATGTGTAGAAAAACATTTACATCTGGAACGATCATTAGGTTCATTACAACATGTACTTACTTCATACTATCATGTAGATATAAGTAATTTCTTTATAAACTTGGTCAAAGTTTCAGAAGTTTGACTTTAAAAAAATGTTGGCACTACATTATCGAATGAAGGGAGTAGCTCTTTATCTCTCTCTCTCTGCTATCTCTCATAGGCCTCCCCTCTCACTCAAACTCTCTATACTGACGGATTATACACTCACCGTGTCAGCATATAGCTCCGTATATTGTTTAGTTGACCGGTCAACCAGTCCACATGCTGCCTTCACTACTGCAGGATGGTCCAAATGCGACACTACGATCAGAGACCCTTTGACGAAACTGTGTGCGATGCCATAATCGCAAATGGTGGTGTAAAAAACCTATCAAAAAAGGTGCAAAACGTTTGCAATGACAGATGCATCAAACACGGTTCAGATTTTAGTTGTGTGTGTGATGCAGGGCATACAGTTCAGTTCAATTAACTGTTTGGGATGAGGAGTAACAAAAGAAACGAGGATCCAGATGAAGGCGTGTGCGATATATAGCATACAGTTCACTAGGATGAACTGTGTGTGATTAGGCAACACAATGGAAACGGTTCAACTGAACAAGATGTGTGTGATACGCGACAAACAGGTCCATAATTAGAAATGTGTGCGAAGACCAATAATAACACAGACGATTGCTGCTAATAAGCCATGTGACTTGCTCTGTCTATAGTAGAATAACATGTATATATATATAACTAAAATAAACATCCAATTACATAAGTGACTATACAGATCATTCGCACACACCTCAATAAACAATTGCATGCATTCTAAAGTAGGAGAAATGATCGTCTAGTCTTCTACTTCTTGTGATGCTCCCACAACTGCTATGTGGCTCGATCCGTCGTCTGGGTCAAGAAGAAGACAGTTCCTCATGTCAACGATCCGCCTGTACATCTCGTAGCTTGTGTACGCGTCCATGGCCGTGTACTTGACATGTTGTTCATCCAGTCTCTCATGCCACACACTATGCCAGACGTTCCTGTCCTTACTGCTCTCATTCTTCATCTTCATGTAGTAGGGGTCGATGATGGCCGAGGCGAGGTCAACCAGGGATTTCAGTTTGTTTTTGTCGCTGCCCCAGACCTTGTAGTGGCGCTAGATGTTGAAAAGATTCGGGCATTTCAAGCCCGAAACCTTGAGCGCTTTTAGATCATTGGTGGTGTCCATCGCAGCGAAACTGTAGTCGGAGCTGTTGATAAACCTCGAGAAACGCTCGCAAGGCGTTGTGGCCAGGTGGTAGTGGTAGACGAGGACGTCATGTCGCACGCACAATTGGGTGAGGACAACCTTCTGATCGTGCCCGACACGACCCATGGTGTACTCAAGGTCGAAGCCGACCACTTGGTACTTGTCCTCGGCAAGGAAATGCTCCATAGCTTGGATGGAGCTCTCCACCGAGACTGGATCATTTGTGTACACCACCCACAGAGCCTTCCCCCTCACGTTGGTGTCCATGACGTGTTGCGTGGTGAGCTGCCCGTCGTTGTCGTCGTCGACCGCTGGGAGTGCCATTGGAGCCACGGGGAGTGCCATTGGAACCGATGGATGTCCTCTCTATATGTGTCCTCGTGGGTGTGCTTATTGTGTCGTGTGAGATGAGAGATGAAGGTAAATGGACACAGGAATAAAAGGGGGCCAGGCGGCGTGGATTCTCGGCGCATCTGCATGGCAGTTTTTGCAGCGGGTAACTGCATCGTTGCGCCGCGCCCGGCGCAACCGCATGCACATGAACGTGCGTGATCGTGCGCCGGCACCAAACACTGGCAGCGCGCGTGGAGGGATGAGGACAGAGCACCCGGAGGGACGCGAGAGCAGAGCGCACCGCGGCCGCCTGAACCACAAGCAACCACACGCATAGAGCAGTTGAACACGCAGGAAATGGTCGCCTACAAGCCGGCCGACAGTTGCATCGCTGCTTAGATAGCGGCCATGCGCTACCACCTCCGTCTAGTCTATAGTCCCCTTTATATTCTATGCCATACTTTGCCCTCAAATTTAACCAACAAAATGTTAATGCATGTGATAAAAATTATATAATTGGAAACTATGTTCAAATACAAATCCAACTATATAATCTTTGCCGACATGCATTCATATTTTATTAGTTAAATCATACTTATAAACCAGGATAGGGATATAGTAGGTAATTAAATCGCAAACATTTTTTTATTAACTGTATGTGTATGTGGCCTTTCGTCCTCCTCTCGCATGTCTTGTCACCCCGCTGCCGCAGACGACTTACAGCGCAAGCATGTGCAGCGCGCGGGGGTGTTCTTTTGGCCAAATGGTGGCGCCAATGAATCTTCGGTGAGCCCGTTCCCGCGCAACCTCGCAGGTTCCCATGCAAGATTCCCGCCCGACTCGGTGAAATCCCGCAAAATCCCAATTCTTACTGGCCTGCTATAAAAACTCTCACTGCCGGCGAGTCCTGCGTCGCATTTTCCCCTCCCTCCCTGTAGCATTGGTTCGTCTGCTTCTCCCACAATCGCCAATGGCATTGGTCCGTCGTCGTCGCTCAGCCACTCCGTCGTCATCAGAGGACAGCTCTAGCCGCTAGGCTACCCCACAGCGGTGGCGCAGTCCCTGGCGTAGTGTATTACGTGTGGCGTCCCTGTTGGGTGTGCGCGGAACACCCACCACACGCTCCGCCGCCGGTGCCCGTCGGCAGCTGTTGCCGGTCGCCATTGCCGCCACACCACTGTCGAAAGCCAGGGCCATCGCCCGCTCCACCTTTGCGGCCCGAAGGCGGGAGGTGGCCGTCGTGGCCGCCACCCCACTTCCGACCACCATGGCCATTACCCGCTCCGCCACCGCGGCCCGAAGGCGGGAGGTGGTGGTCGTGGCCGCCACCCCGTCGTCGGCCGCTGGGGTCATCACCCGCTCCGCCACCGCTGCCCAAAGGCGGGAGGTGGAGGTGGATGCCCGCACGTGCGTTAGCGACCTTGTGCGCTATACCGAGTTCCTGTGGGAGGAGGAGGAATGCCTCGTCAAGCACGCAAAGAGCCTTACCGCCGCCGTGGCCACGGCAGACGCAACCTTAGAGGCAAGGAATTAGGAGATCTACGAGGAGAACCACCGCTTCGAGAGGGGTCATCTGGAGCGGCAGGGGGCGTTCGAGGTGAGCGTTGCTAAAGCTGTAATAGCAGCAGGCACCGTATTGCGGTTGCCCAGCTCGTCAGTAGGCTCCTCCTCCTTCGCCTCTTACTGAGCGCGCTCGGCGGAGGAGAGGCAGCCGAAAGTATAGTACAAAGCCCCTCCGCAGTAGTATTTAGGGGCTATTTTGTTCAGTTCATATGACTATAGATGTGGTGGAACTGTACAACATACTTAAAATTAGCTAGTATATATAGTTGAACTAGCTATTTCAGTATGTGGTTAGCAACAATTGGGGAAAAGTTTGGTCGGTTCAGCTGTCGAGTTGAACTGTTTGTATAAATTAAGAATGTCTGCTTAATCTATGAATGAAATCTATGCTTAATTACTGAATTTTAGTTGCAAAAATTAGATACTGCTAGTGATTTTTAGCTTCATATTTTGACAAATCGCAGTGTCACAAGGTTGAAAAATGGCAATGTTACTAGATCAACAAATGTCAATCTTTCCAGTTTGACAAATGGTAACATACCCAATATGAAAGATGCAAATCGCACCAAATTGTTTGTAAGTGGTTGCACACAGGTCATCAAAAAGAATCGTCTGCGTTGAAGAGATGCACTAATCCTGCTCTCACTTTGCATCATGTTGTCCCGGAGTCGACAGGTGGGGCGCGGGAGGACAGCAGCTGGCGGCACTGAGAGGTACCGTTCGACGGTGGCATCTGTCAGGACCCCGATTCCAAGTCACATCGATCTAGCCGGTAACACCTCATATCACATTGCGGCCTCACGCACGGTATCCCCACGGGTGTCTCCTTACCATGGACTGGGCCCGTTTGCGCCTTTTGGCTCAAGTATATGATAGTGTCGCGAGCATCCATATGACAGAGAACCCGGGCCAACATGGCTAGTCGTGAACCCAAAGCGGCACAGACCTATGGAGACAGGCATACATGAATCACATCGAGCATGTCGGTCAACAGCGTGCGAATCCGGGCTGTAGCACTGGGCTAACAGGACTCCGAGGAACCCGGACTATAGCAGGCTAGGCAGGACTCCGGAAGTCACCGCGTGATGTTTCCCCGAAGGGACAGACATAGGAACAAAGTGAAACACATGCGGCCAGTCAAGTGTCCTGAGCAGTAGTGCTGGGCTAGCAGGACTCTGGTGAACCGGGCTGTAGCGGACTACTATGGCTCATGGAAGCACTAGACTACTTTTCCCCATAAGAGAGGCTGCCAAGGATAAACCACTAGATTGTCGGATCCCACACATACCAAGCATTTCAATCATACACACAATATGCTCGATATGTGTAAATACAACATGGCATCACAACAAGACTCTACGACTCAAGTATTATTCATTAGGCTCCGAGGAGCGAGATATTACAAACATGGGTCTCATGACCCAACAATCATAGCATACAAATCAAGCACATGCGGAAGCTTAACATGTCTGAGTACAGACATCTACAAATGAAAAAGGCTGAGAAGCCTGACTATCTACCAGATCCTGCCGAGGGCACAAGATCGTAGCTGAGGTATCAAGCTAAACGTCGAAGTCCACACGGAACTACTAGCGAGACTGACGTCTCTCTGCAAAACATAAAATAGGCAAACGTGAGTACAATTGTACCCAGCAAGACTTACATCAGAACTATCTACATATGCATCGGTATCAATAAAGGGGGTGGTGGAGTTTAATTGCAGCAAGCCAGGTTTGACTCAGTGGCTAACCTGAACTACGACTGCAAGCAACTCTCTTGAGGTGGCGCACACGAGTCCACATATTCACCATTCAATACACCACTATGGATCCGCTCTCGTCTCCCTACGAGAAGGCCATCCATAGCACTCACACTTATCTTGCGAGTTTTAGAGTATCCACTTTCACTTGTCTATGAACTGTTATAGGCAACCCAGAAGTCCTTTACCGCGGACGCGGCTATTCGAATAGTTTTATACCCTGTAGGGGTGTACTTCGTCACACATGTTTCCACCACTTAGCGTCTGCACACGACATGTGCTCGACAGACTTCAAGCGAAGGCCGACATGGGTGTAGACCACGACCTGACTAACCGCACAAGTCTCTAGTCCAGGTTTATCGCCTATTCGGGTTCCATCCGCAAGGAAATCCGGTCGGGGTGTCCTCAACGGCCCCAAATGATGTGTACAGGGTCCCGAGATGCCAAACGGGCGCCCGGCATACCCGGCCACGGTGTATCTACCGCATCATAGCCGACCCCTAGGGTCACAGCTCCGCACGGCCGCCAACACATAACCTATAAATACTAGAAACTAGTTGCAACTCCTGGACAAAGGACGAGAGGGGTCAGTAAGTCGAGCGGGGTCATATTTCAGGGCCCAATGCGTGGTAGTAACTGTTTCATGGATCACAAACACGGAACTTAGTTCCTGAGGACGGCTTCAATGAGACAACCCACCATGTACTCCTACATGGCCTCTCACCGCTACCTTTACCAAATCATGTTCACACACTTAGCTCTCAACAGTAGGACATGTTTACACACCTTCGATTCATCCCCGATGAATCAGGCCTGACTCAACTCTAAGCAGTAGCAGGCATGACAAACAAACATGAATGAGTAGGCACATCAGGGCTCAAACAACTCCTACTCATGCTAGTGGGTTTCATCTATTTACTGTGGCAATGACAGGTCATGCAGAGGAAAGGGGTTCAACTACCGCGGCATGTAACAGTTGAATCGTTGTTGTCCTAATGTAGTAAAAGAGAGTAGGAGCGAGAGAGTGGGATTGTATCGGAATGAACAAGGGGGTTGTGCTTGCCCGAGATTCAAGACGTGAGGTAGGAAGAAAGGAGGTCACAAACTATCACAGTCTTCTCGATCCAAGCTGCACCTCATAAGGTTGTTGATTCATTGCATACGTTGATCTTGACATCCTCGCTTTTGAGATCTTCATCCATGCGATGACGACGGAAAGAAAATCTACTAGGATTGATCTTCTCGAAGATCGAGCTATACAAGATCAACTCGCGGAATGGGATGTCGACACATCTCGAGTTGAGACACAACACACATCGAGAGGGATGGAAGGACAAACGACAAGATTTGATTTGGTGGGCAACAATTCCACGCTTAGAAAGATGGTGGATGGCGTCGAGGTGGCATGGAAATAATGGCCATGATCCCGTAACGGGGCACCTTGGGAAAGGTGACTCGTTGGATTGTTCCCTTAAGTGGCAAAAAGAATTACTTTTGATCCATAGCTCATTGAAACTCTTCAAACCAGCCTAAGGCAATCACAAACGATCGTGTGAACAAATTCGAAAGAATGGCAAACCCATACCAGAATGGATGATGTGGGCTACCTTGTTGAAGACAATGCAAGGAATGATTTTGCTTGCACGTGCTCTCAAGAACTTGAGCATTTCCATATTCATCAAGGTTTTACCAACATCCGTGCCAAGGATCCTGGCAACACATCTTGCTACCATGATGAATAGTGTTGGACAATGCAGATGCAAAGGAAGACAACACTTTCCCAGATTTCACCTTAGCGAGGCCAAGGAAGCAAAATCTAGATGATCGACCGAGAAACATTTGGCACTTTGGTTCTAATGTTCTCCTTGATGTGCTAGCGTAACCCATTTATAGATATGGTTTAATAACAAGAACATCAAGTAAAAGGTCAGACTTTGGAAGCACAAGAATCCATAAGGAATAACTACGGAGGCAGATCCTGCGAGATCCTTATGGGGAGGTGACCAACTTCTTCAACCAAGATACTACAATAATAGGCCTTCCGGCTAGGTGTGTTGGCCATGACATCCACGTTACCGGGTTTACCGAGAGACCAATATTATAATTCTTGGGACATGTCCCAACCATCATATCTGCCTGAGATTCAGATCTGGTTGGTGTCAGGATATTCCAGGCTCATCGAATCTAGAAAGAAAAGTGAAAGTTTGCAAAACAAATCGACGAGATGACGTTGCGAGATTCTCGAAAAATGAACTATGATAGCAAGCTCCAAAACATGAGCTGGTCCTGCTAAACACATGTGAACACGTTGTCGCAGACAACCATGACCACGTAGTAGTCTTACAACGAAACACTACCGAGTTTTGATTGGGACCCATCATTGGAATAACAAAGTCTTGTGCATGTCCGTCCGGGCCCTTCAGGGTTAGCGCATGAACTTCTTTTCTTTGAACAAATCAATCAGTGGCTTGGTGTGCTAGGAAATACCGATGGAATGGAGGTAGCTAATCTCTCAAGCCATAGTATACTTCGCACGTGCATGACTGACTTGGGATGATTCCCGAGGAAGCAAAAACTAACTTTCTCAAATTCACGATGGCAACTTGCACCTAATGCACGTGAACTTGGAGAAAGCCACTTCTTCCATCCAAGCATAAGCTTCATGAACGAAACACGAATGCATGGTTACAAAGTTCCCAATACTAGCTTAATGTTCAACATGAATCATGGGGGAGACAAAATGTTGCTGATGGGCTCAACATCAACTCATCGGAGTTTCCATATCACTGGACTTCCACCATCATGTGAACACGGTGATAGCATTGGTCAGACCAAAAGATGTAATGGTGTTTGCTCGAGGGATCAACCACGAGTAAGACAACATTACGAACATCATTGGTTCTGATTTGACTTGACAATAGCCCATACTCAAGTCAAAGTTTTGACAAGACAATAAATCCAACAACTGATCACGAGGACCAATTGGTGAAGATATCATCTTTCTTCAACACACGCACACACAAAAAAGATATCCCTTAACATGAACTAGGTCAGACAAGCTTTTATCTTCCAACTATCCAAGTTGTTGTTTAGCTTAACCAACTAGCTCAGGGGTATCCAACACCGATTCTTGGAGAAAAGGCGTGGCTACAAGAAACCAACTTGATCACGAACTCAACATAGCGGTCAGGTGACAACCTAGTAACACTTCCGAGAAGATATTCGGAAAATCACGAACCACCGATATGCCACTAAGCTCGAGAACAATCTTGCTTTTCAGGGCAAGGCGATATGATCAAATAATCAAGGATAGACACAGTCCCAACTCTTGATCGAAGAGTGCACCAGGAAAATGGACTAGGTAGCACGATCAATCTTAGAATGATGACTCAATAACCAACACGCTAAGAATGAGAATATTGTCCATTAACTACCAAGCAACACAGTTGCTAGGAGTATTGATTCACACATCACGATTCACTTGTCGGCATTCCGGTTGCGACAACACGGGACCGAGGAATGAAAAAAATGATGGCAAGAAGTATCACTGCGTCAAGAATTCATCAGAGATGGTGCAATTCTCATGACAATCCTGACATAAAAGGGGTAATACTCCAGGGTAGAACAGAGCAAAAACTGGGTTGGCATTTGATTTGTAGAACACAACTACTTTGACCCAATCCTGGATATGGATGAGGTACTGGAGTTTGTTTCTCCTAGTCATCCTGAAATAGAATGGCTTAACGGACCACACGAATAATAGTCATCCTTGGACGAATGCACGCATACCCTTGACTATCAATTGATATCCGAAGGTTAGGAAACAACTAAAGAGGGACAACTCAAAGGAACATATAACTTTCTGAGTTGTGGATGCATAGATTAACTTGTCGAACGAGTTCAACATATTTCTTCCGGATAACCCATGCAGAGAGGTAGGATTGGCAGAGTCACAAGTATAATGGAGAACTCATCAAGAGCACTCTAGTTGTGATCTTTTGGTTCAAAGAACTTCCGCCAAGGATGGTTCAGGGTATCTGGAAGAATGATATACCATGGACCTCGAGGACTATCACAAGGGTTACTAATTATCCTAAAGGAACTACCAAGCACTATCAACATGAATTAAGTAAGGTGAATCTCGGGTTCAAGAACCCAGTAATAGAATACATACTAACTATTAACATCACGGGATGCTTTCGAGAATGATGGCCAGAATCATCACGCCGGGAACACAAAACATGGATAGATTACTAGATGGTTTCATAAGACACCTAGAGTCATAATAGTAGCTCCAGCATATACGCCGAGGCAACGGAGTACCTCACAGACCGTGTAGTGTGCTTAATCTGGCCCAAAGGAACATTGAGAACGGGAAGAAGGAATTTACAAATGCATCAGACTATTTCAAAACCTGGGATGACTCGGACAGCATAACGGCTGTAATTGCTCAAAAAAATATTTGAGACATCCTGCAAAGTAGTGGCATAACCACTTAACATCACAATATCAAGGTTCTGAGGCCAGCTATGAACATACAGAAGTAATAGAAACTGAACCGAGACTTGAATCCAAGAATCCTACAAGTCTACGGATTATTAACACGTGATCCTGATAGAAAGATGAGAAGCCTAGTTCTTAATCCCCGTAGAAGAGAAGAGGGTGACTCAGATCAGAAGGGCATAAGGTAAAGGAGTAAAAAGAGCCTTACGTTCCCTTCCACAATCAATTCGCTTACATAACTAAAGCATTTCTAGACTCGACTTCGACCAGTTTGGCTTGGTAATCCTACAGGCAGTCAGGCTCTGATACCAATGCTGTCAGGACCCCGATTCCAAGTCACATCGATCTAGCCGGTAACACCTCATATCACATTGCGGCCTCATGCATGGTATCCCCACGGGTGTCGCCTTACCATGGCCCGGGACCGTTTGCGCCTTTTGGCTCACCTATATGATAGTGTCGCTAGCATCCATATGACAGAGAACCCGGGCCGACATGGCTAGTCGTGAACCCAAAGCGGCACAGACCTATGGAGACAGGCATACATGAATGACATCGAGCATGTCGGTCAACAACGTGTGAATCCGGGCTGTAGCACTGAGCTAACAGGACTCCGGGGAACCCGGGCTATAGCAGGCTAGGCAGGACTCCGGAAGTCACCGCGTGACGTTTCCCCGAAGGGACAGACATAGGAACGAAGTGAAACACATGCCGGCCAGTCAAGTGTCCTGAGCAGTAGTGCTGGGCTAGCAGGACTCCGGTGAACCGGGCTGTAGCGGACTACTATGGCTCATGGAAGCACTAGACTACTTTTCCCCATAAGACAGGCTGCCAAGGATAAACCACTAGATTGTCGGATCCCACACATACCAAGCATTTCAATCATACACACAATAGGCTCGATATGTGTAAATACAACATGGCATCACAACAAGACTCTACGACTCAAGTATTATTCATTAGGCTCCGAGGAGCGAGATATTACAAACATGGGTCTCATGACCCAACAATCATAGCATACAAATCAAGCACATGCGGAAGCTTAACATGTCTGAGTACAGACATCTACAAATGAAAAAGGCTGAGAAGCCTGACTATCTACCAGATCCTGCCGAGGGCACAAGATCGTAGCTGAGGTATCAAGCTAAACGTCAAAGTCCACACGGAACTACTAGCAAGACTGACGTCTCTCTACAAAACATAAAATAGGCAAACGTGAGTACAATTGTACCCAGCAAGACTTACATCAGAACTATCTACATATGTATCGGTATCAATAAAGGGGGTGGTGGAGTTTAATTGCAGCAAGCCAGCTTTGACTTAGTGGCTAACCTGAACTACGACTGCAAGCAACTCTTCTGAGGTGGCGCACACGAGTCCACATATTCACCATTCAATACACCACTATGGATCCGCTCTCATCTCCCTACGAGAAGGCCATCCATAGCACTCACACTTATCTTGCGAGTTTTAGAGTATCCACTTTCACTTGTCTATGAACTGTTATAGGCAACCCAGAAGTCCTTTACCACGAACGCGGCTATTCGAATAGTTTTATACCCTGCAGGGGTGTACTTCATCACACATGTTTCCACCACTAAGCGTCTGCACACGACATGTGCTCGGTAGACTTCAAGCAAAAGCCGACGTGGGTGTAGACCACGACCTGACTAACCGCACAAGTCTCTAGTCCAGGTTTATCGCCTATTCGGGTTCCATCCGCAAGGAAATCCGGCCGGGGTGTCCTCAACGGCCCCAAACGATGTGTACAGGGTCCCGAGACGCCAAACGGGCGCCCGGCATACCCGGCCACGGTGTATCTACCGCATCATAGCCCACCCCTAGGGTCAGCGCTACGCACGGCCACCAACACATAACCTATAAACACCAGAAACTAGTTGCAACTCCTGGACAGAGGATGAGAGGGGTCAGTAAGTCGAGCGGGGTCATATTTCAGGGCCCAATGCATGGTAGTAACTGTTTCATGGATCACAAACACAGAACTCAGTTCCTGAGGACGGCTTCAATGAGACAACCCACCATGTACTCCTACATGGCCTCTCACCGCTACCTTTACCAAATCGTGTTCACACACTTAGCTCTCAACAGTAGGACATGTTTACACACCTTCGATTCATCCCCGATGAATCAGGCCTGACTCAACTCTAAGCAGTAGCAGGCATGACAAACAAACATGAATGAGTAGGCACATCAGGGCTCAAACAACTCCTACTCATGCTAGTGGGTTTCATCTATTTACTGTGGCAATGACAGGTCATGCAGAGGAAAGGGGTTCAACTACCGCAGCATGTAACAGTTGAATCGTTGTTGTCCTAATGTAGTAAAAGAGAGCAGGAGCGAGAGAGTGGGATTGTATCAGAATGAACAAGGGGGTTGTGCTTGCCTGGCACTCTTGAAGATAATTATAGTTCTTCATCGGTGTCATCGATCTCATCGTCGAAACCACGTCTATTGAGAGGGGACAAATACCGGCAACAGAGAAAGAAACATAATCAATGCAATGCACAATATGATGCATGATCATGACATGTCAATATGCTGTGGTTTGAGCTAATGCAACTAGCAACATGTTAAATGGAGTTGGTTTGAACCCTAGGTTCAAATTCAAACTCCATATGTGAGAGTTTAAATTCCATTTATATGAATTGGCCTAAACAGCAGCCATAAGTTGTTCTATCATGCATGAAAATGCCATAAACAGATTCCTTGAATTTTTCTGATAATTTTTCATATATAGATTATTTCATTCTAAGCTACGGTTGATTTTATATGATTTTTAGAAGTTAATAACATTTTCTGGAATTTCCTGAATAGAAATAAATCCAGAAATTACATTATTGCATCAGCGTTACGTCATGCTGACCTCAGCAGGTCAACATGCGCCATCCAGGTCAAACCTGACCAGTGGGGTCCACTGGTCAGTGACCCAGTGCATCCTAGGTCAATGATAGGTGGGTCCCGCTGGGTTATAAACTAAACAAAACAGAAAATAAGCCCGATGTTAATTAGGTGTGGGGCACGAGCGAGCTGGCAAAAGGGATAAGCGGCCTCCTGGAAGCACCAAGAGCTCATTGCCATGCCCAGCAACGATGGGCACGGGCTGCAGTGGCAGGGCACGACAAGGCAGGCGGCGTCGAGCTTCGGCCGCGGTGGCCGGCGGGGTTAGAGGAAGGAATTGAGTGGGAGGAGAGACGGGTTGGGAGCAGAAACTCACGACGATCATGTAGGGAAGGTCAGCGAGCTCGGGGAGGCGCCGGAGCGAGCGGGGCGGCGAGGGGGATCTTCGGCGTCCGATAGTGAGGATGAGGATGATGGCGTCGCTTCAGGCGTTCCGCGGGCGCGTGCTTCGTCTTGGGGCTCCGTGGCGTCGAGGCGGAGCCTCTGGACATCATGGGGAGGCGAGGGAGAGGCGATGGCCGCGGTTGCGCTCGTCGGCGGCGACGACAACGCTTGGTGGTTTGCGTGCGAGAGAGCCAGAGGAGGAGGGGAGCTCGGGGAGAGGTTGAGAGGGCCTGGGGGGGCGCGTGGCGTCTCCAGGGCGACACCGGGGAGGCGGCAGCAAGCAGGAGGTGGCCAGGTACGACGTCGGCGCTCGCCACCGAGCTACTTCGTGCGCTGGCAAGGGGAAGAAGACAAGCGTGCCCCTGGTGGGCTGGGCCAGCCAGCTGGGCCGACGTTGGTGGGCTGCACAGGTAGGTGGCCAGGTAAGTGTGCTCTCTCTCTTTTCTAAATTGTTTCTGTTTTCTATTTTTCTGCAATTGTTTTGACTTAATTAAAATGCTAAGACATTTCCAAAAATCATGAAACTAATCATGGCTACTATTTATAATATATCCAACAGTAAACATTTTAGTTTATGATTATTTGAGCATTTAAAATATTTTATAGCATTTAAATCCCTAAATGCAAATATCATATGATTTAATTCAGAGCCCAAATATGTCATGGAAAAATGTGCAACGCCTCTGGTTATTGCTTCCAGCATTTTCCAGAAATGATGAACATTTTTGAAAACCATTTGGATTCACTGAGAATATTTTTAGTTGAACCTAGTGAATTTCATTTGTTGCTAGGGTTTCAACAATCCCCATTTCAAGTTTCTTTGGAATTAAAACATGATGGCATGAAGAACAAGCAAAGTCAAGCAAGGGCTGAACTGGGGCTGTGACATCATCCCATGCCGCTGAGGGGGGCGCGCACATGGAGAGGAAGGCAGGCGGCCATGGAAGTCAAAGGGATCGCTTCCCAGTGAGCCTGCGCAGCGTATAGCTCGCACGCTTCCCTGTGAGCCTGTGCATTCGAGGACAGCTTGCATGCCTCTCGGTCAGCCTACGCACTGGACTGCGCTCACACGCCTCCCGTTCAGTCAAGGTCAAGCAGCTGTCCGCACGACACCTCCTACAGCCATTAAAACCAAGACACATGGCGTCACGTGAATGGTTAATAGAACGCACACGGTTTGAACTATACAAACGTTTGAGATATTAAACTGGCAGCTATTTTTTCAAAATGCCTTTGTTGGCTGTCATTATTTGAGGGTGGCTTCTCTCAAAATGGACAAGAAAAATACCACATCATGTCGGGTGCCATTCCATGATAGAATGTCAAGTTTCATTTTTAGACGAGTTTTGGATTTACTAGAATTTAAAAATAAAGTATCTCAATGTTTTTTCGGTAATCAACGGTGCCCTGGTGTTTGAAATTCATTCCCATTTCTTGCATGGGACCTAAGCATGCACGCAAGGACACATATTTGATTTTTCAACCAATTTATATGCACTGGAGCATGTGCATGTAGTTCAAATTTGAATTATGCACATAGATGCATCGAAAACTCAGTTAATGCATAAAAATGTCCAAACGAACCCCCAAAAAATCACAAAAATTAACACAACACTCCTATTGTTCTATGTTGACACGAGAAAAATTTGGAAGCAATAAGAGGCAATGGATATCGTTTCGTCCCCAAAGGTGGGACGTTCCCTACCGAAACCATCATGATTGTTGTGAGAAGCTCTAGTTTGTGAGAAGCATATACCCAAACCTGCCCCAAATGGGACAAAAATTTTACCACGGCATGTTGATCCCGCTCCATGATAGCATGCCAATATCATGAATTTTAGACAAGTTTTGGATTTACTAGAATTTAAAAACCTGGCATCTCAATGTTTTGCCGGCAATCAACAGTGCCCTGGTGTTTGAAATTCATTCTCATTTCTCGCATGGGACCTAAGCATGCACCCAAGGATACGGATTTGATTTTTCCACCAATTTATATGCACTGGAGCATGTGCATGTAGTTCAAATTTGAATTATGCACATAAATGCATTGAAAACTCAGTTAATGCATAAAAATGTCCAAATGGACCCCGAAAAATCACAAAAATTGACACAACACTCCTGTTGTTCTATGTTGACACGAGAAAAAAAATTGGAAGCAATTAGAGGCAATGGATATCGTTTCGTCCCCAAAGGTGGGACGTTCCCTACCGAAACCATCATGATTGTTGTGAGAAGCTCTAGTTTGTGAGAAGCATATACCGAAACCTACCCCAAATGGGACAAAAAATTTACCATGGCATGTTGATGCCGCTCCATGATAGCATGCCAACTTTCATGAATTTCAGACAAGTTTTGGATTTACAAGAAGTTAAAAACCAGGCATCTCAATGTTTTACCGACAATCAACTGTGCCCTGGTGTTTGAAATTCATTCCCATTTCTTGCATGGGACCTAAGCATGCACCCAAGGAGACATATTTGATTTTTCAACCAATTTATATGCACTGGAGCATGTGCATGTAGTTCAAATTTGAATTATGCACATAAATGCATTGAAAACTCAGTTAATGCATAAAAATGTCCAAACGAACCCCGAAAAATCATAAAAATTGACACAACACTCCTGTTATTCTATGTTGACACGAGAAAAAAATTGAAAGCAATAAGAGGAAATGGATATCATGTCGTCCCCAAAAGTGGGACGTTCCCTAGCGAAACCATCATACTTGTTGTGAGAAGATCTGGTTTGTGAGAAGCATATACCCAAACCTGCCCCAAATGGGACACAAAATTTACCATGGCATGTTGATGCCGCTCCATGATAGCATGCCAATTTTCATGAATTTCAGACGAGTTTTGGATTTACTAGAATTTAAAAACCAGGGATCTCAATGTTTTGCCGGCAATCAACAGTGCCCAGTTGTTTGAAATTCATTCCCATTTCTTGCATGGGACCTAAGAATGCACCCAAGGACACAGATTTGTTTTTTCAACCAATTTATATGCACTGGAGCATGTGCATGTAGTTCAAATTTGAATTATGCACATAAATGCATTGAAAACTCAGTTAATGCATAAAAATGTCCAAGCGAACCCCGAAAAATCACAAAAATTGACACAACACTCCGGTTGTTCTATGTTGACACGAGAATTTTTTTGGAAACAATAAGAGGCAATGGATATCGTTTCGTCCCCAAAGGTGGGATGTTCCCTACCGAAACCATCATGCTTGTTGTGAGAAGCTCTGGTTTGTGAGAAGCATATACCCAAACCTGCCCCAAATGGGACAAATTTTTTACCACGACATGTTGATGCCACTCCATGATAGCATGCCAAGTTTCATGAAATTGAGACGAGTTTTGGATTTACTAGAATTTAAAAACCAGGTATCTCAATGTTTGCGGCCGAGTGATGGTGGCAAGGTGTTTGACATTCATTCCCATTTCTTGCATGGGACCTAAGCAGGCAACCAAGGACACAGATTTGAATTTTCAACTAATTTATATGCATTACAACATGTGCATGTAGTTCAAATTTGAATTATGCACATGAATCTCAGTTAATGTATAAAAATGTCCAAGCGAACCCTGAAAAATTCCCAAAATTGACACAACACTCCTGTTGTTCTATGTTGACACTAGGAAAAAAATTGAAATCGGGAAGAGGCAACGGATATCATTTCATCCAGAAAGGTGAAACGTTCCCTACCGAAACCATCACACTTGTTGTGAGAAGCTCTGGTTTATGAGAAGCTTGTACCCAAACCTGCCCCAAATGGGACAAAAATTTTACCACGGCATGTTGATGCCGCTCCATGATAGCATGCCAAGTTTCATGAATTTCCTACAAATTTTGGACTTACTAGAATTACAAAAGCAAGTACGTTGACGTTTGCCGGAGAGCCATGGTGCCGTGGTGTTCGAATTTCATCCTCATTTCTTGCATGGGAGATATGGATAAACCCATGGACATATATATGATTTTACAACCCATGTTGGTGCACCGGAGCATGTGCGTGTAGTTTAATTTTGAATTGTGCACCTGAAATGGCTAGCAAACCAATTTAATGTATAAAATATTCAAACGAACCCTGAATAATTCCAATTATTTTAGGACACACATATAGTTGCATGTTCACTCCAGATAAAAGGTCTAGCAATTCAAACACCGTCCATTACCGCTGTGACCCCATTATGTAATTCAAATCAAGATAAAAAATCAAGTAGATCGCACACAGTTTATTATCAGCAACCGTGTGAGATGCAGCACAAAATATCCTGGAGCACCGTCGGAGTATAGTACGCCTATGGCTTACGCGAGAAGGTGCGTCGGCTACAGTCCACAGCCGGCGTCTCAACCTCACTAGATCGCTCCCCAAATATCATTTCACTGTTCAATCATCGCCAGTGAAAGATGGGCACGTGGACCCATGACATGAGGGCAACTTCGGTGGCCCACACTGGCGAGAGCGTGGCCGCAGCCGCCATGCGCGTGCTAACAAGGTGCATGAGCGTGGCCGCAATCTGCGACCGGGTGTCCATGGCAGCCCAAACGGCCGCTGTTGCTTCTCAGGTGGCGGCAACAACATCTGTCTCGGGGATAACAACTAGCGAGAGCGGCACAGCAGCTGTCCGTTCTGCAGCGGCGGTCTTAGCCTTGATGGAGGCCACCCACGACCATGTCGAGGCCGCCCATGCCCATCTCCAGGCGGTCACCACACAAATCGAACAAAGCTTCTCCGACAATGGTCGGCAACCCACAACCGAAGAGCTGGCAATCGCTGAGAGCGTTCGAGCAGCCGTCCATTCCTCTCCCGCATACCTTGCAATGACGGAGCCCGTCCAAGCCCAGATCGCGTCCGCCCACACCCAGCTCGTGGCGGCCTTTTCCAAAGAGATGGCGGACGCAGATGGCGAGATACTTGCCGAGTATGGTGCGATGGATGCCATGGAGCCCCTTTCCCAGGAGACCATCGAGTGCGAACTGGACATGGAGGCGGCGGCGGAGATCGACGAGCACCAGCCGTAGTAGTACTCTTTGTTTTCTTTAATTAAGAGCGTCGGTCTTTAATTAGTTAGAGTAATTTTTAGGTCAACTAGCTCTGTTTAATTGCTGAACTTACTCGATTAAGAAGTGTGGGTGTGTTGTAGTCTCCTTTTTGTACCCAAATTATGCAATGACGTGGATGACCACTGTAACCATGGAAATTCAAACCATATTTTTGACGTTCAAACTCATCACAAACGGGTGAAGCTATCTGAATCGTTTGTGATGTTCACATATCGTACACAGTTCTGAATAAGGGACCGTGTCTAATGACACTTTGTGCGCCAGTTCTTTCGCTGAAGTGATTCCAATTTTTTGGCTTCCGCGGAAATATCTACCTCCCCCTCCCCCTTACCAAAAGCCACATTTCCCCTATTTCCGCCTTCCTTTCCAAGTTGAAACCTTCACTCCTTGCTTGCAGCGCCGCCTCCTCGTCGGCGACCCTCCTTCACGCTGCTCGGCCTTGTCTATCCAGGCAGGTAATCCACACCCGACCTCCATCCTCCTCCTCCTTCCACATCCCACATTCCCCGACCGCCGGCGTGAGCGCGACACCTTCCACCCAAATCACCGACCCCTCCACAAAATAAGTGCCACCCTAAGCCATGGTGCATGTAGTATGGCCAGGATCTCAAGGAGCATTTGGCAACGGAGAAGCAAATCACGGCCACACGCGCGGACGAGGTAACAATGGCTGCCATTCGGGCCGACCCCCAGATCTTGGAGGAGCACCTTACCATTTACTAGCTATGCCGGTTAAGCATGCTCGGTTTACCCATTGCGTGTGATGCTCCTGCCTTTCCTTTACAAATTCTAGTGAATTGTGCTATCTAATTTTACCATGCTCGGTAGAATTTTTGTATTGTTGTGCATGTGAGGAATAAATCGAATTTGGTTGCAATTAATACATGAGAAACATATACAAGTGCTATATTTCCTAGTTCTTAATCGTGCTTGGTTTGGATAAATGGGTTTTCCATGTGGCTTGAATTAATCTGATGAACTGCAATGTGTTTATTTTTCATCAACATATTTTACTAATAGCATGTGAACCCTTACTTAACATGATGACTAACTACCTTATATGTGTTGGAGGGAAACAATGGGAAGCACTGAGGTTTACAATTGAGGTTAGCACGTGCATGGTCTGTTGTCTAATAGCACATTATTGTTCAATTGTAGGAACCATTCTAATATTTTGGTTTTTATCAATTTGGTCTTGCACATGTAGGTCCTGCTGTCGGAAATTTTGACCCACTGTTCGACCCTTTTTGCATATGAGGAAATGAGTTGTCCATGAATATCAATCAGGTCACGAAACTCAGAAAGATTATTAGGATAAAGAAATTAGCGACAAAAAACAACAAGATCTTTGTCTGCACAATGAAGAAGACATCAGTTCACTACAAGATGGTACTAACTATTATACCTTGCCTTTTTTATTCCTTTGCCCCATTTCTAATATAGAGAAGATATTTATGCACATCCTTGTTTTCAGGCCTTTCCAAAGCACTTCACTAATGATTACCTCTCAGAACACCTCTATGGTGAGGAGGCGAGGAAGGTTTTCATACAACACCCACGGTTCAATATTGAAGTGTTTCTGAAGAGGATGAAGGACGGACGGTCAATCATCCACAGACACTGGCCTAAAGTTGCAAATACCTTCAACATGAATGAAGGCTCAATATTCGCCTTCCACTTCAGCAATTTTCCAGATGAGATGCATTTGTCTATATACCGTCTATGATGCTAATTCAGAAAGGTTCTACATGTTGCATGCGAAACTTGGTGCTGGTGCAGTTGTGTAATGGGGTAGGTGAGTGCTGAAGCTATATCATGTTGTACTCTGATGTATTTCAATTATGAAATCCTGCTTCCTTAATATGGAAATGAAATATATTATGTGCCTAATATGAATGTTAATTAGATTAATAAATGGATTATTAATAATAGGGAAATTAGCCTGCTAATGGTGAATTAGCCTGCTAATTGGGTTTTGCTATTGCAAATGGTCATTGAAAAAATACCGTGGGTGATGACCTCAGGCAACGCACAGTTTCTAGGAATAAACCGTGTTAGATCAATGAACAATCACACACGACTTTATCTTGAAAACTATTTGCGTTAGACCACCTTGCGCAAATGTTTACCACATAAAAATTGTGTGTGATGGACAACCTTTGCCACACAGTTTCTTCTATGGACCGTGTGTGATACATTCAATAACGCAAACGATTTAAATGGAAAAATTGTGTGAGGTACCTGTCGGTGTCAAAACCGGCGGATCTCGGGTAGGGGGTCCCGAACTGTGCGTCTAGGCCGGATGGTAACAGGAGGCAGGGGACACGATGTTTTACCCAGGTTCGGGCCCTCTTGATGGAGGTAAAACCCTACATCCTCCTTGATTAATATTGATGATATGGGTAGTACAAGAGTAGATCTACCACGAGATCAGAGAGGCTAAAACCCTAGAAGCTAGCCTATGGTATGATTGTATGTTGTGATTGTTGTCCTACGGACTAAAACCCTTCGGTTTATATAGACACCGGAGAGGGTTAGGGTTACACAAGGTCGGTTACAAAGGAGGAGATATCCATATCCGTATTGCCTAGCTTGCCTTCCATGCCAAGTAGAGTCCCATCCGGACACGAGACGAAGTCTTCAATCTTGTATCTTCATAGTCTAACAGTCCGGCCAATGGAGATAGTCCGGCTGTCCGGAGACCCCCTAATCTAGGACTCCCTCAGTAGCCCCTGAACCAGGCTTCAATGACGATGAGTCCGGCGCGCAGTATTGTCTTCGGCATTGCAAGGCGGGTTCCTTCTCCGAATACATCACCGAAGAATTTGAATGCGAGGATAGTGTCCGGCCCTGCAAAATAAGTTCCACATTCCACCATAGAGAGAATAATATTTTCGCAGATCTAATTTGCTGGCTTCTTTTGGCAGCATGACGTTATGGCATGGCCCGGTGATTATTCAAACCGTTTCCTTTAACCAGCCCCGCACATAACGCGAGGCAGTTTTTCGACACGTCTTGTCAAAGCAGAGATCGTGTCCCCTTATTATGGGATTCTCATCAATACGGGCGTGGGTAACCCAACCGCTCCATCAATTGCGGTGCTTGGGGGATAAGCGAGTTTTACCAGGAAGGTGGGGACGCTTAGCTTTGTCCGCCCATATAAAGGGATAAGGATTCACCTTTCTATCCACGCCCTCTTCCTCCTTTGCTCATCCGTTTTCGCACACTCGAGCTCTAGCGCCCAAGTCCACACTTCCCACCTCAACCTTCTCCAACCATGTCCGGAGCGGGAGGCAGGTGGATGGTCTCCTCCGTCACGGAGGGAGGCATCAAGAAGTTGTGCGGAGCCAAATACTTAGCCACGAACATCGCGCATCGGCTGCCCGCTACGGGGTAGATCGTCCCTACCCCAGAACCTCACGAGAGGGTAGTTTTCCTTCACCACTTCCTCCACGGACTAGGGTTTCCCCTCCATCCATTCGTCCGTGGTCTCATGTTCTACTATGGGCTGGACTTTCTTGATCTGGCCCCGAACTTCATCCTCAACATTTCGGCGTTCATCGTCGTGTGTGAGGCTTTCCTCCGCATCCGGCACCACTTCGGCCTCTGGTTAAAGACCTTCAATATCAAGCCGAAGGTAGTACGAGGCCAACAAGCAGAATGCGGTGGAGCCATGGCGGGTAAGATGCCCAACGTCATATGGCTCGAAGGCTCCTTCGTGGAGACAATAAAGGGATGGCAATCGGCATGGTTCTACATCACCGAGCCACGTGACGCCAAATGGGCGGCAGCCCCTGAGTTTCGATCCAGATTCCCAATACGGCTCACTTCCTGGAAAGAGAAGGGCTTGTTGTGGGGTTCATCGGTGGAGCTGGACGGACTCCAGAAATGTATCCGGACTATGGCGAGCAAGAAGCTCAAGCTTGTCAACATAGTCCAAGTTATGCTCATCCGCCGGATCCTCCCGTGTCAACAACGGGATTTTACCTTGTGGGAGTTCGACCCGGCCCAACACCAGATTCTGAGCGAGCTCTTCGATATGACGCACAAGGATGTCTGGAAGGTGCTGTTCAAGGGCGCCGAGGTCCCCCCTTCTCTCGCCGAGGACCGCGGACTAAGCGCAAAGCGTCTAGCGCGTTCGGTGAGTTCATACGTCCCGTAGGACATTTATTTTCCCTAGCTTTATTATGCGCGGGGTCTAATCTCCATGCCTTTGATAGGACTGGGTGGAGATGTCGGGGCAGATTAACTGTCCGGCCCCTTTGCCCGAAGACACTGCGAGCGCTCTCCTGACGGAGATGCTGACTCCGTCTCCTTACAAGGTGCCGGAGAAGACCAAGAAGGCCAAGGGAACCCGAAAGAGTTCCCGGCGCCAGGTGTTATCGGACTCATCGTCTGATAACTCTGCGGCACACTCCTCCCCTGAAGAGGAGGAGGAAGAAGAAGATGCTCCCCCTCCAGGCGGGGGAGACAAGAAAAGGAAGGCCGCCCCAACTGGGGAGGCCGAAGGGTCCAAGAAGGGGAGGACTCTCCTTCCGGACAGTTCCACCGCCGCTGACGAGGGCAAGGACGATTGGTTGCCCCGGGCCAAGCCCCTGGGGAGATCGTAAGTATTCGGATACCAAAGTTACCCATAGGATTCCTTTGTCGCACTACTTTTCCTAACGCCGAACTCAATTGTGCAGGCCGCCCCGAGCCAATATCGAGGTATCATCGGACAGCTCCCTGGGCTCGTCGGACATGGATAGCGATCCATTCTTGACCGCCACCTCCCCTCATCCTGCTGACAACGCCGAGGTGCTGTCTCAAGAGGCACCGGGTCGAGGGGAGACAGTCCTGGAGGCGCCTCAGGGCGACCTTCCGGACTCCGGGAGCCGCGGGGACGGGGACCCCAAGCGCTCCGAGTTCGGCCCTCAGCCGAACACCGCGCCGGACCCTCCAGCGGTTCCGGGCTCGGGCAGGCAGCCTCCTTCTAAGAGGGGCAAGACGCCTATTCCGGTGACCTCTGTCCATCCAGAGGCACCGGACAATCTGCTGGAAGCGCTTCGCAGCACTTCCATCGACGAGGAGCACCGCACTATCATGAGTGCGGTGATCCAGAAGGTTCATTCCGCCAAGAGCGGATTGACTGAAGCCTGTGCCAGCCTTCTAACAGGCTTTGAGGTAAGTGTTTTAAAATGTAGTAGAAATATTACCGCATAGACAGTAGCCCCTGATGCTTTGTTCGGTGTTCACAAAGAAAAGCCGAACAGAGGATCAAATAATATCGCAGGAGTCTAATATAAGTGTGTCAATATGCATATGCAGGCTTCGCTGCTGGCGTCCGCCGCCCTGACTGCGGAGGTCGCCGTACTGAAGCAGGACATCGAGGGGTCCAGGAAAGAGCTCGGCCTTGCCAAGAGGCAGCTCGAGGAGAACAAGGGTAAGTAATACCCTGTCTATAGATATGTATATATAAAAGAGGACGCGATTGCAAAATGACAGGATCATCGTATGTTTGCCAGGGGCCACGACCGAGGTGGCGACCCTGAAGCAAGCGCTAACCAAGGCCGAAGATAAAGCGGCCAAGGAGCGCACCGAGCAGGAAAATCAAGAGGCTCGGGTGGGCGAGGTGCAGCAAGAGCTCTAGACTCTCATGACGAATCACGAGGCGTTGGAGCTTGACTCGAAGACGCGAGAGTCTGAGCTTGCCGCGGCCCTCGAGGGCACAAAAAGTGCCAAGGCCAAAGCCCAAAAGGCCCTCCAGGAGATCGACGCAATGAAGAAGATAGCGGCGGGTAAGGCATTCTATATGCAGAGCAAGCATGCAAAAGTAAATTACCGATTACTTACCCGAATTCGGAGCTCTCCAGGAGCATTCGCAGATTTGCCCCGCAGCGTGTCGGATGCCGCGCAGTTTTACCAGGCCGAGGAGGGAAGCTCAACGGAGAAGCTATTCTGGTCTCAGTATACTGGGACCGAACACCCGATGCCTCTGAGCGACCAGCTAAAGCAGCTGGTCGAGCCGCACAAGGCGGCCGAACAGGCCATGAAGGGCCTTATAGTCCGGCTGTGGCCTGGCGACGCCCTTCCGAACAGCTACTTCAGCTTGGTGAGGCGGCTTGTGGATGCCTGCCCACGGCTGGAGGTCGTCAAGCGGTCCGTCTGCATCGAAGGTGCACGCCGGGCTTTCACCCGTGTGAAGGTGCAGTGGGCCAAGCTAGACGCCATGAAGCTGATCAAGGAAGGGCCGCCGCAGGGCAAGGAGCATCGCACCCCCGAAATTTATTATGAGGGTGTCCTGAAGGGTGCCCTTCTTGTAGCGGACGAATGTTCAAAGGATGTAATATTTGAGTAAACTTGCTCGTGTGATCCTGTATGATGAAAACTTGTTTCATATGCGCTATGCAACGCTTGTGTGAATTTAAAATATTACCTTCTGTTTGGCCATTTATCCAATCTGAGAGATGGCTAGTCATCGGCTTCTGCCCCCATGCCACGAGTGCTAGGGTGTTCGGGATAAACCTCAGCACTCTCATTCCCATATTTGGGTCCTTCGAGGGAGGTGCTGAGCACAACGAACAAGGCAACCGGACTAATAATGCTTTATCACTCTCACTTAGCCATAGAATTCTATAATTTTAAATTTCGGCGAAGCCCCTAGTATTCAGAAGGCCGAATTCGGGGCGCGATACACGCCTGTAAGCCGGACAGGGCCGACCCCTCGCCCTAAGCGGCATAAGTCTTTAGGGACTCGAAAAACTTCGCCGAACAGCGACCAGTCTCTTGCCTTATCATGACAGTCAGTGTTAGCTTTCTCTACGGAGGTGCTAAGCCCGGCAGAACCGGGGCACAATCGCAGTAGTTCTCCTAGCGCTACCTTAGCCGATAGAGCGGAACGTAATGTACCAAAACATAGGAGCCGGGCAAACCCAACATTTGACCAAAGACATGATTCGGAGCTGATGCATATAATGCTATAAGTTAGGGGTGCCGCACTTGTGAAAGTGTTCGGACTTTTCACACCATATTGTGAGGCACGTAAGCCCCAGGTGTATTGGCCGTACCAAAGTGTACGGTTGCAAGGCGTCATTAATGAACACACACACACACACACACGCACATATATATATATAACAAGAATGCAATAATAGTCGTAAGGTCATGCATTGTTTATTAAAAAAATTGCGTTAAAGCAGAGTGATACAGATAGTGCGATAAGCAAAGACTAGGACTGTGTCCCTTCCAAGGGCAAGCTGAGGAATGATATTAAATCGAATATTTTGCTCATTACTGTAATCAACCTGGGAATTCCGTGGTATGACTTAGCTGTCTGCCTCCTTGGTTGCTGCATCATGTGTTCGGCAATAGTGCTGCCGGACAGTGTTTCCAGAGATTAAGGTCCTGAAAAAAAAGAAAAATAACCAAACGGGAAGCCCCTAGTGCGGTGTAAGCCGCGTCTTGGGGCGTGCCACAGTTGTGCCCCTCCCCCCTTTTTAATGCGTAATTATGTACGCGTGGCACGAGCTTCGCCGTTTGGCTGGGACTGGGGTGGGGGCCGCATTGCTACGCGAGCTCAGATCGCGCCAGGCGGTCTATTTGCCGATTTCTCCGAGCACGCTTGAAGGTGTCCGGGTTTTGAAACGCCGAACTGGTGGATTGCCTTGAGAGGCTGTTTTGCGCTTCTGCTGCAAGGGCCGCAGTGTGCTCCTCTGTTCGGAGAGAGCACTCTGTGTTTCCATTGACTGTAATAACCCCGCGAGGTCCTGGCATATTGAGCTTGAGGTATGCATAATGCGGTACCGCATTGATTCTCGCAAATACGGTTCGCCCGAGCAGTGCATGATAACCACTGCGGAACGGGACTATATCGAAGATTAACTCTTCGCTTCGGAAGTTATCCGGGGATCCGAAGACCACTTCCAGTGTGATTGAGCCTGTACAATGGGCCTCTACGCCTGGAATGACGCCCTTAATGGTCGTTTTTGTGGGTTTGATCCTTGAAGGATCTATACCCATTTTGCGCACTGTGTCCTGATAAAGCAGGTTCAGGCTGCTACCGCCATCCATAAGGACTCGAGTGAGGTGAAATCCGTCAATGATTGGGTCTAGGACCAGTGCGGTGAATCCGCAATGACGGATACTAGTGGGATGGTCCCTGCGATCGAAGGTGATCGGACAGGAGGACCAAGGGTTGAATTTTGGGGCGACTGGCTCCAACGCATATACGTCCCTGAGCGCACGCTTCCGCTCCCTCTTGGGGATGTGGGTTGCGTATATCATGTTCACCGTCCGCACTTGCGGGGGAAACCTCTTCTGTCCTCCAGTGTGTAGCTGCCGGGGTTCCTCCTCGTCATCGCTATGCGGCCCCTTGTCCTTGTTTTCGACAATTAACTTGCCGGCCTGCTTGAACACCCAACAGTCCCTATCTGGGGTGTGATTGGCTGGCCTATCTGGGGTGCCGTGTATTTGACACGAGCGATCGAGTATACGGTCCAAGCTGGACGGACCCGGCGTACTTTGTTTGAATGGCTTTTTCCGCTGACCGGATTTAGAGCCTTTGAATCCGGCATTGACTGTCGTATCCTCAGTATTTTCATTGTTAATGCGGTGCTTATGTTTGTTACGACGTGACCTGCTATTGCCGTCCTTGGTATCTGAGGTACCATGGTTCTTTGATATGTTATTACTGCGAGCCAGCCAGCTGTCTTCTCCCGCACAAAAGCGGGTCATGAGCTTCATGAGAGCTGCCATAGATTTTGGCTTTTCCTGACGAAGGTGCCGGGCTAGCCACTCGTCTTGGATGTTGTGTTTGAAAGCCTCTAAGGCCTTCGCATCTGGACAGTCGATAATTTGATTTTTCTTTGTAAGGAACCAAATCCAGAATTGCCTGGCCGACTCCTCTGGCTGCTGAATTATGTGGCTCAAGTCGTCGGCATCTGGTGGTCGCACATAAGTGCCCTGAAAGTTGTCGAGGAATGCGGCTTCCAGATCTTCCCAACAACTAATGGAGTCCGTTGGCAAGCTGTTAAGCCAATGCCGCGCTAGTCCTTTGAGCTTTAGTGGGAGGTATTTGATGGCGTGTAAGTCATCACCGCGGGCCATGTGGATGTGGAGGAGGAAATCCTCAATCCATACTGCGGGATCTGTTGTGCCGTCGTATGATTCAATATTTACAGGTTTGAAACCTTCTGGGAATTGATGTTCCATTACTTCGTCTATGAAGCATAAGGGGTGTGCGGTGCCTCTGTATTGGGCTATATCGCGACGCAGCTTGAATGGGTCTTGCCCGCTGTGTTCGGCCCAGCCGAATTTTCTTTTACTGTATCCGGCGTGACGTTTATCGTCTCACAGAGTGGTGCGCCGTCGTGATCCGTAGATCAATCTTGCATGCTTTGCTTTGTCCTCCAATATGTCTCGCAGGTCTGGCGTATCTCCCCATGCCTTTTTATTTGAATGGCGTCGGGGTGGAGGATGAGCTTTTGGCTGGAATGCCTCTCTATCGCGGCCACGAGGTGGCCGATCAGCCGTATCATGCGCTTCTTCCTCCAGTCGGGGTAGTAACCTGCACTTTGGGTAATTCTTGGAGGGGTGCTCGAGTTTATATTCCTCGGCCGCGAGGACTTCAGTTCGTCTGTCAGCTAGCAGATCTTGATCAGCTTGAAGCTGCTGCTGCTCTTTCTTCAGGCTATTTGCCGTGGCCATAAGCCGGCGCTTGAAGCGCTCTTGTTCGACGGGATCCTCTGGTACGACGAATTCACCGTCGCCGAGGCTTGCCTCGTCTTCAGAGGGGGCATGTAATTGTCATCCTCCTCCTCTCCGTCTGCTGCTCTCTCAGGAGAGCTGGCTCCGCCATCCTCCTGCTCTAAATCTTGCTGGAGGGGATTGTTTGTCTTCAGCACTATCCGGAGTGTTATTATCTCCTGTGCCGGTATCACCACTTTTGCTTTGGCGGGACTTAGAGTGGCGCCGCTGACGTCGGCGCTTGGGTTGCTTCTTGGAGGGGTCATCCTCCGCTATCTCGTCGCCATTGCCTTCGTTGGGTGTATCCACCATGTATATGTCATATGACGAGGTGGCTTTCCAGTGCCCTATAGGCGCTGGTTCATGTTGGTCTCCTACATCGTCGTCCATATTGTCGATGTCGTCGGAGTCGAAGTCGAGCATGTCGGTTAAATCATCGACAATGGCTACTAAGTGGGTTGTGGGTGGGCGTCGAATTTCTTCGTCGTCCGCATCCCAATCCTGTTGGCCATAGTCCGGCTAGGGCTCTCCTGACAAAGAGAGAGACCTTAGTGAATTCAGAATGTCGCCGAAGGGCGAGTGCTGAAAGATATCCGTGGCGGTGAATTCCATGATCGGCGCCCAATCGGATTCGATTGGCAGGGGCGCGGATGGTTTGGAGTCCGGAAAAGAGTCCGACACCTTGGAGTCACGGGCTGCGCAGAGGGTTAGGCTGGGGTTCGGCTCGATCGCCGTTGAGACTGCAGCCTCTGAGGAGGTGTCTAACCACCCGTCCTCGATTGGCATAGTTGGCTCCGAGCTAAGGGTCAGAGCTGATGAGGGCGCGGCCTCTGGGGTACTGCTCGGCGGCAGATCTAGGTCAAACCCATTGTGACAGTGCGGCGCGCCCGGCTGTGGCTCAAATCCATCGAAGATCAAGTCTCCGCGGATGTCGGCCGTGTAGTTCAAACTTCCAAATCTGACCTGACGGCCAGGGGCGTAGCTTTCAATCTGCTCCAGATGGCCAAGCTAATTAGCCCGCAGTGCAAAGCCGCCGAATACGAAGATCTGTCCGGGGAGAAAAGTCTCACCCTGGACTGCATCGCTATCGATGATAGTAGGAGCCATGAAGCCTAACGGCGACGACACAGAGGAACTCTCAAAGAAAGCACCAATGTCGGTGTCAAAACCGGTGGATCTCGGGTAGGGGGTCCCGAACTGTGCGTCTAGGCCGGATGGTAACAGGAGGCAGGGGACACGATGTTTTACCTAGGTTCGGGCCCTATTGATGGAGGTAAAACCCTACGTCCTGCTTCATTAATATTGATGATATGGGTAGTACAAGAGTAGATCTACCACGAGATCAAAGAGGCTAAAACCCTAGAAGCTAGCCTATGGTATGATTGTATGTTGTGATTGTTGTCCTACGGACTAAAACCCTTCGGTTTATATAGACACCGGAGAGGGTTAGGGTTACACATGGTCGGTTACAAAGGAGGAGATATCCATATCCGTATTGCCTAGCTTGCCTTTCACGCCAAGTAGAGTCCCATCCAGACACGAGATGAAGTCTTCAATCTTGTATCTTCATAGTCTAACAGTCTGGCCAATGGAGATAGTCCGGCTGTTCGGAGACCCCCTAATCCAGGACTCCCTCAGTACCTGTGAACGGAAACGTTTTTGATGGAGCGACTATGTGGGATGTACATACGAACGGAAATGTTTAGCGGGGACTAACTGTGTGGGATGTACTTGCGACCAGAAACAATTTTGCCTGTATAATTGTATTTTTATCTCTACTGTACGTATTTCCGTATTTGAGCGCTCGCCGGTCGCACACGACCTCATTTTGCCAAGCGTGTGTGCCAGGAGGGCATATCCCTGACGGTTTCTGGGTCATGTGGGAAGGACCCCCCTATCTCCCACACTCACTAGGCGACGGTTCCAAATGCCATCGCGGAAAGGGGTTTAAAACTGTTTGTATAGCACCGACGCACACCAGTGCTTGTCAGCTCGTGTTCTCTATCTTCGTGTGCTGGCCCATGTGGCAGTGGGTGAAAATAAGTAAACTAGAGGCCCATCTGACACGCGATGAAGTAAACAAAGTTGAAACCACTCGGGGTAGCATCCTGCATGCTAGTAAATTGAGAGCACACTTCTTCCGCGTGAAGGACGCACTCGCGCACAATTCACCACTACGCGACAACATGCACAGAAGGACGCACTCGCGCACACCCAACAGGCCATCACACTACACACACTAGCACACGTGTGCACCGGCGTCGCCGCCGACTGAGATGGACGGCGAGGCAGCCAACAAGCGGAGGCAGCTCGAGCCAACACCGCATCTGGTGAGCCTGGACTTCATCAGCAGCCTCCCTACAAAATCTGCCATGCGGACTGCCCTGCTCTCCTGGGGATGGTGCCCCCTCTGGAGCCGCGTGCCCCTCAACCTCACCGTCGACAACTGCCTCTGCGATGGGGATTGCAAACGCATGGCCATAGTCTCCAAGATCCTTTCATCGCACCCTGGGCTAGCCAGGCGCCTTGACATCTGCATGTTCAGTACCAACTGCAAGGTCCAAGCCAAGTTCGACGAGTGGTTCTTATCCCCCACCATAGATCAGCTTGAGGAGCTCAGCTTTGAAGCTGGATGATGTCGCTATCCGTCCTCGCTCCGCCTCACGCCAACGCTGCGCCGCGCCAGCTTCAGCTCCTGCTATCTTCCCTAGATTAATGTCGCACCCGCCCTTCTTCTCCCTCAACTCAAGCCGCTCGACCTCTTCGACGTTGGCATCTCAAAGAAGGCTATGGAGCACCTGCTCCGCAGCTGTACTGTGCTCGAGTACCTTTGTCTGGAGCAGATCCACGGGTTCATTAGCCTCCATATTGCCTCGACGAATCTCCGATGGATTTATGTGTCTTACTGGCCCCGCAACAAGATATCAATTGGGAAGAGATCACTCTAGTTTTCCATGTTATGGTCATTGAGAATGCGCCTTTCCTTGAGAGATTGCTTGTATCTGATCTAGAAGGTCCAACAAAAATCAGGGTCATTGACACGTCGAAATTGATAGCGTTGGTGTACTCGCCTGCCAAATTCTCGGAACTCTTTGTTGGATCTGTAATCGTTTAGGTACAACACTCATCTTCTTCTCCATCTTCTTGAAATTCACATTTTAAAATCCGTTCTTGATGTATTTACGACTGTCTTCCAAAAATTGATTCCCACAAGCTTGACCCAGTCTATGCGCACAATGAAGATCCTGGCAATAAAATCTATCAGCCCCAATCTGGATCAAGTTGTCGGATTACTTACATGCTTTCTGTGCACGGAGAAGATACTCATCGAGGTGATACTTCTTTCCTATTAGTAAATGGTAGTCACAATGTAACTCAATTTTTTTCGTAATTTTCCCAAATTATGATGGCAAGTGTAGTGTTTAAAATTGCATCTATGCACTGCACTGAGAGAAATGTTTTTAGTATTTTTTCTCACGTGATCACCTGCATCATTTTTTTGTTGTACTACTATAGTATCCTAGGCTAGTCATAGTGGAAAGTAACTTAGACTAGTAACTCTATGGTTACCCTAAGGGCAAGTACTACCTCCATCCTGGTTTACTCTTCCTATTTTGTAGTATCAAAATTTGACCATAGATTTAACTAACAAAATGTTAATGCGTGTCACTAAAAATTATATTGTTGGATTCATATTTGAACATAATGTCAAATGGTATAATTTTTGGTGACATGCATTGGCATTTTCTTAGGTAAATCTATGGTCAAAATTTTACACTAAATACGAGGTAGTACAAAAGTGGGCTATAACAGCCCTCTACTATGTAGGCCAAAACACGTGCCAAATTCACTTGTGATGCATTTGGCATCGATGCCCCTCCATTGCCCACCTGGTGCCCCAATCTGGATCACCTACTTTGCTCCAGTGCCAAATTAACTCACACAATGAAAAAACACTTGCGTGGGAGAGAGAGAGAGAGAGGAGTGAGGCAATAAAAAACACTTGTTTGGGAGAGTGAGAGTCTGGTGTAGTTGGTTTGATTGATTTGTTTATACATGTGGGTCTGTGTGCACAACGGTGCCAACTCTCTCACATCGCGAGAGCAGTGCCAAAATCTTTTGATTTGACATCGATGCGTATTATGTGTTATACTTTTTAGAAATATGGCATCGGCCACATAGTGGAAGGCAACAAATGCCTAAGCTCTTCACGTGCTCCTAGGTAAATGAGAGGAAAGAGAAAGAGAGAGAGAGTGAAAAAATATCACTAGCCAGCCAACCCTATCGTATGAGCGAATGATATTGGTACCTCTTGATGACACGACAATCTTATATAGCCAGCTCCTCTAATATGTTCTCTTCTTTTGTAGATGAAAAAAGACCCGAAAGTGAAAAATGTGCTGCACTATAACAATCTCATCGAATGCCTTGATCTCCATCTTACAGAAATTGATTTGATTGACTATTGAGGCAGCACATCTGAGATTAAATTGGCCAGGTTCTTTGTTCTGGAGGCAAGTATGCTCAAGGTAATGAGGTTTGGCGTTCTCTGGCGCAACAATGAATGGTGTGCTGATCACTGCAAGCGTCTAAGCCTAAATGACAAAGTCTCCGCATAAGCCAAATTTGTTTTTGAAACATCAAGTGGCCAGAGACTCAAAAATTTATTTGCCCATTAGTGACTTGTCAGGGCGGTGGATTTTAGTTTGTATGATAATGCTGCATCCACCTAAAGTAAGGAAAGTTCTTACGTAAACTTCCTAGTAATTCCCTCTTCGTAGGTGCACCATTACTCCTAACATTTGTAATATCAGTTTGAAACTTGTAATATTGCCATGTCCTATTCCCGCGTTTTCAAAATCCTGTGAATCAAAGAGGTCCTGAGTTGGTGATGATGTTGTGCCTGCCATCTTTCACCAATAGCCGTCGGATCTAGATCTGACGCATACAAACCAAACTTCTGCAGTTTTGCAAAAAGATGCCCGCACTTGTTCCCTATTTACAAACAACTCCTTATATCTCACAATCAGCCTTATCTCCTCCCCACCACATCTAGAAGGCCATGGAAAAATCTGGTGTGATGGCCGCTGCCGGCGCCGTCCACCCCCAATCTTGGTGTTCCGTGCAATGCACGGGCATCTATGCACGAGAAATTATGTCAAACGCGGCTAGTTGTAAGCAGGCTAGCTCTACAGCCATGATGATAGTGACTGCAGACGGCGAGGCTGACTATGGTATGCCAAACACGACGCCTACATAGGTGTCATCTCCAGCGCAGGGTCTTGTCACTTCACTATGAGGAGCAGCGCTTAATAATTTGACCAACGGGTACTACAGTACTACTACATTGGTAGTACTACTACTAGTACTAGCACCACCGTATGGATTTAGTAGTACTACCACGTCCATCTGGATTTAGTATTTGACTAGCAATATCTAGTAATGCATGTCACAAAAAATGTACTACTCCCTATGTAAATAAATACATGGTGTATTGTTTTATTCCTTCCGGTAGATGGCTCAAATCTGAAGTCTCATCAATTAGACTACTATTGTACTCACCGAGCGCTCAGCTTTGTAAGCTACCAACTAAAAAATGCAATCAAAGACTACTATTGTACTCCCTCCGTACTGGTGCATTAGTCACGTTATGAAAACCAAATAGTAATCCCGAAACTTTTAGGCGCGGTGCATTAACTACCCACCCCATTCCCTGTTTTTTGCCACGAAAAAAGAAATCACCCAATACGAGATGTGGGGTGTGTATGCATCCAATGACTTGAGACTACTCCCTCCGTCTAGGTGTATAAGTCATCTTAGAGCATGTGAAAAAGAGGAGTGGGCTCTCATGCAAGAGCCTAGCTATATGCGGATTCCTAGGCCGACACAATAAATATGAAGAAAGAGAGAGACAAGATGAGAAGAAGTAGTACTCTTATAGCCAGCCTTATAGCTAACCTTATTGTATGAGTGGCTACAAGTGCTGGCTCTATATGACATGGCAACATCATATAGCCAGCAGCTGACTATACTTTTAACCATGCTCTTAGGTTGTGCACCGTGACCAAGATGAAGGGAAACTAACCACTGCATGTCATGTTTGGTAGTCTCAAGTCATTGAAAGCATGCACGGCCCACATCTCTCATTGGTTGATATGTCACGAAATAACAAACGAGGAGGGAGTTAATGTACCGTGCCTAAGTGTTTTGGGATTATTTGGTTTTCGTAAGGTGATTTACACAACAATTTTGGTTACATGCATTAACATTTTATTAGTTAAATCAAAGGTCAAAACTTGGCGCAAAATGCAAAGGGGACAAATAAACCAGTAAACATCAAAGTTCTCTCATTTGGCCCCAACTAGAGGTCCGGTGAGATGACTGTACTGCACCGGCATGGAGGGGGGCGCAACTTCATTGATTTACTACACCTGCCTTTGGGTGTATGACACTTGGGCCCAATAGGTGGCTGGCCCACCTATCATACAACCAAAGGCAGGTGCAGTAGAGGGCCGAGGAGTAGATGGCCAACACACACGTGAATGCTACGTAGTCTACACTTCTCGTATAAAGGCTCCCCGCCAGTCCAATCTATGAAATCCTACGCACCTACGCATCCTAACCAAGGGCAAGAGTGATCACTCCAATCGCAAGATCAGTTGACTAGAAGCTAGACCCATGGAGGCGATGAGCGCGAGCATCAGCCGGCTGTGCCAGATGCTCCACGACGCCGGCCTACAGCCCGACACTGAGGAAAGTCTCCAGGTCGTGTTTGAGGCCACCAGGGCGATAGATCGCTTGGACGACAGCTTCGTCTCCTTGTTCAACGAGGTCCTCGTCAGCTTCCTCGATAAGTTCACCATCGTCAAGAAGCTTGCGGACAACCTTGACGTACGCCTCCAGCCCACCCACCCAGGCTCTGCGATGCCCGCCACCCTCAACGGCCTTTATGGTGACAACCTCTTCAACGCACTGGTGGCCCTGCGATTGTCCGCCATCGAGTCGGAGAATGTCCACCTCGAGGTCGTGCTCGCCGCGCAGCGCCTGGTGCATGAAGACACCGTCGACATAATCACCCACGTCTACGTGCAAATTGTCCACAAGGACTACTACGTGCCGGAGGAGGACGATAGGTCGCTGGCCTTCTTGGACCGCAGGGCAACCTTGGACGGCATTGTTCAGAAGCACGTTGAGCTCGCCGCCAATGCCGCTGCTCCTCACACGTCGGTTGGTGACCCGGCGCACTAGGGCGGGAGGATGTCATTGATGGATCTGTATGTATCTTTATCTTTCCATCAAATCCATGTAGTAGTATATGGCACTACTAGTAATTATCTTACCTTTCGCATCAACTTCATAATTTTCGTACGTACTCCATGCATGAACCGCGTCAGAACCAAACTTCTCATTACTCTAGGGAAAATCGTTATTTCTATCTATCGGTCGCGCCATGGAGCAGAACCAAATTTTACAAGTTACAAGTTCAAAAGGAAAAGCCTGCTGTGTTCGCGTCGCACCCTCACACGGTTGGTCCGGCACGCCGCTCAAGGGGGAATGCGTGTTGTGTTGCATTTTCACTTACAAGTGGGACCGCAATTGAGCAAACCGACTATCGGCAAACCCCCACCCCACCTGCGCATGATTGGTGAGAAAACATGAGGGAGAAGAGATGGCTGTAGCACGGACTCCAAGAAAATTGGTGTCATATGGGACTCTGTTGGGTGGTGTGTGCCGTACTGCTAGACATGAATGCTAGTTATGGACCATGACACCCCACTATATCGAGCCTATATCGAGGTGCTGGTTACGTAGAACAAATTTCCTGGAGTCCCTGCTCAGCCCTCCTCTATCTCTCTTCTCAGCAAGCCAACAGACGCGTGGAGCCCATCATCTGTTTGCTCGCATGCGGTCCCACATGTCAGTGAAAACGCAACAGGACCCACTGAACCTGCACATCTTTCACCTCAACGTGCTGGTGATGAAAAACAAATCCAATAAAGATCTTTGATGGCCGCTTTTGGAGTTACCAAATAGTAGTAAGATTCTATTTACAATTGAACCCAAGATGCACATCACATGGCTTCAACTACCACTCCATTTTCTTGCATGACATGACCTGGATGCTAGATGTCCCACGTGTCGGCAAAAGAAGGAAGAACTCGACCAAATCTTCTCCACATTTACACTGGAGGAGTAGGAAACATGGCAAGCCCTGTACCTACATCATACTACGTACAAGCCCACCTCACGCAGTCACGCTATCACCATATTTCTCGGCCTCCATGTGACACCTAGCTCTAGTTGATCTAACTAGAACTAACTATTGGTTGGCTCTATGTGATGTGGCAACTTCATATAACCGGATGTTGGCTATACTACTACGACACTAACACTCCAAAAAGTGAGTCGAAAACCATTTATAAATTGAGTTTAGACATGCATATGCAAATGTACCATTCATTACATACAACAAGTCATCAACACACAACGACAACGAGGATACATGTTGGATTATAGATTAGTTCCAACAAAAGATTCTAGTAAATACTAAAGTTTTCATCACACAACAAATAACAAGCAATGAAATGAACTTCAGCTCAACCAATCCTCGGCGTTGGAAACATTTGCTTTGAACCAGAAGAGTCTGTCTCGGAAGGGACAACTACTGTCAATCTCGAGCCCAACATAGGACTGATCATCCAGGCTGAAGCAGCCTATTTCATGACCCATATTGTGATAGCCACGGAAGGGAAGCATAAAAATGTCCGAGGTATAGATATAGTTGCTTCTCATAAATGGTAGTAACATTGTGTGAACATCAGTTGGGTCATCATTCACCATCATTGGATAGTTTTGTTCAAGGAAGACCGATTTTCCTCCAAGAGTATCAATACTAAACCAGGGAGAAGGTGTTGGCCCTAGCACAGTAGTATCCATCTCGAATACCCTACAATGGATGTTGGAATAGGTCCGGAGAGTGCGACCATGGGAGACAACACCTGCTTCCTTAGTAACATCAGCGGTGCCCAGTATACATACAAGAAGAGGTGATCCATCAGAATAAGTTGCCATGCGCCACTGAGTATATGGGTCCTCATGCTCGTGATCATCATCATCGTCATCTCCCCCTTGGTTATAAAATTTTTCAAGTATAGGTGGTGGAATGTTCACAGGACCTTGGAAACACAAGAAGGTTAATTAGTAAAGGGAAACTAGCTAACCCGCATGCATGTGGATGAAACAATTATAATTATGGTGGAAGACAAACATACCGAAAGCATAAGGATTACATGCAAAAACAGTGCCATGAGTGGTGGCAGCAAACACAAGACCCTCGTATTGAATTGCATCATAGTACACATCCATGTATAGAAACTGATTTTTGAGCAATATCCATCCAGTCGAACTATGAAGGAAGGCAACAAGCTTGTCGAAGATAGCAACAACTCCATAGTCCGTGTAATCCCAAGAGCGGCCGGGAATTTGACAAATTGCTATCTTCTGTAGACGACAGTCACCATGATTGTAGTTGAACGTATGTAGAATATCGGTGTGCTCAACCTCTAGGCAGTCTGAGATTTTTGGAAGTGGAACCCGGTGACGAGTGTACACATTCACAAGTTCCCACTCGCAGTTGTACCCAATATAAACAACCCAATCTCCATTTGCACCTGCCCAAGCCTTACCCTCAAGCGATGGCATCTTAACATCACACGTATCATTATCAAGCGGCACCAACTTGCACAAGGCGAGGCTTTCATTGTCTGCACGCCAGTGACCAGGGTCATGGTGGAGAATATAGGGGAGATCAAACCGCTCCTGGACCCTTGAGTTCTTTGTAAGGATGTTTTTAGTTGAGTCGAGAATGGTCTTGAACGAACCTGCCATGCTAGCCGAGGTGATGACGTTGCACCGATCAATGAGTTCCTCCACCTCGTCATCATTCAGATTGGGGCAAGAATAACGGGGTCGTTTCCGGCTTGTTCCCTCCATGGAGAAGACGATTGAACAATGGCAGAAGGAAGGGTTAAGGAAAATGGAGGGGGGAGGAAGAGCGTGCGACGGCAGTTCCAAATCGAGAGGGAAAGGCGAAGAGGCGGTGGACGGTTGCCACGGTACATGAAGAGGCGCCCCGGCCTACATAGACGTCCGTCCGGAAATTGTACAAAAGGACTCGCCGTCGTCTCACTGACATGTTGGAATGGGACCACATGTCAACAAAGAGGCTAGCGGGGAGCGGACGGTTGCCACAAAGGTCACACACTAACGAGAAGGCCGTCCTGTCAGACCTAGAGCCGCGAGGCCACTTTGCGCCCCACACGGTTGGTTCGCCACGCAGCTAGGCCAACTCCAGCGCGTGCAGCTCGGACGCGCGCTCGCTCAACCCCTTTCCCTCGACGCCCCAGAGCTACCCGACCATGGCTACGTGTTTTGTGCACCTGGCGGCCGGATTTGGAGCGGATCCAGTCGGGCTTGAGCTTGCCCGGCTATGGGAGGCCGCACCACGCCGTGGACTGGTCGGGCATCGGGCCGAAAGGCCCCGGCAAGGCTGCATGTTGGTACCGACTCCTCCTCTAGACGCTCGGATCTACACCGTCGGGTCCGTCGGCAGATACATGAATGACGGTCGGCCGGGCTTGGTGCTGGCCCAAAAGCTCGTCGGCGCACTATTGCCACTCATTACATGCGACGACTGCCCAAAGAAGGTCTTGCGCCGCGTGTCTACAACACTGGAACATCCCAAATGGGTGTTCATCAAGTGCTCAACCGATGGGGTATGTGCTACTTTAGCTTCGGTTATGCTCTCGGATTAGACTACTTGTGCTAACTTAAAATTTTATTGTGTAGAATGGATGCAAGTTTTGGTATTGGGAAGAATTGTACATCGATATATTGATAGAGTGCAATTTAGTAGATGTTCTAGCACTTTTAGCTAGCATGGAGGCTAGAGATGAGACTAGTGCACTTGTTGATAGAATAGAGGCTAGACATGAGACTAGATGCGAGGAAGCAACATCTACTTCTTTACACTCGAAGAATAAAGAAGCACGCAAGATCGAGCCTCCGCAGATCAATAATGGATGCATCGAGAAGGCACTAATCCAACTTACAGGAGCAGTTATGGAAGTTGGATATCTTCTAAAATGTATTCTTGTGGTTCTTGTTTTCTTTGGTCTTGCTTTTCTAGTCAAAATTTGGTGATGTATTTCCATGTACCAAAAATCAATGATGAAAAAAAGATATGTGTTTGCAAAGAAAAATCTACGCGGCCGAGATGCGTCTGCGCGTTGGGCGCACGGCCACCGCATCTGAGAAATGGCCCGGACACGACCCCATTGCCCTACCAAACGAACAAAATCCAGGAAAAACGAAGGTCCATTTGGGGTCGTGCATTGGAGTTGGCCTTACAAGTGAGACCGCAGTTGAGGAAACCGACTATCAGCAAACCCCCACCTCGCCCACCTCACGATGGCTGAGTTAGAGAAATGAGGAGATTGAAGAGATAGCTGTAGCATGGACTCCAAGAAATATGGTGTGAGATGGAAGTCGTGCTGGTGGTGTGTGTCGTACTCCTGGACGTGAATGCTTGTTCTGGCCCATGCCACCCTACTATATATCGAGGATTCGAGGTGCTGGTTACGTACAACGAACACATTAACATATGTCCCACCTCACACTGTGGCCAAATTTCCTGCAGTCTGTGCTAGGTTAAAAAGTGTTCTTTCTGAGGGTGGGTGGCTAGTCTCAAGTTTAAAACTTGTTGTATTACATATACGTAGACGTAGAGATAGTGCAGCAGTTTTGGAAGTTTGAACCCAAACATTAGAATGCAATTTCTACTGGACTCATACGAGGACCTATGATGATGGTATTCACAGCTACAATAAAAACACCGCCCAACGCGCGAAGCATGTGAAGCTAGTACAAATAATAGTATTATTGTTGATTGGACTCATCCGATAACCTGTTGCAATGCACGTACAATTATGTATTCAGAATATATATTTTTGCCTCACTGCGGCACCCACTCAGAGAAGCGACTCGAAAGCCATTCATAAATTCAGTAAGTTTATCACAGGCATATAATTTTATTAGATACACCAGGTCATCAATCCACAACGACAACGTGGATACATTATAAATACTAAAGTTTTCATCACACAACAAATAATAAGCAATGAAACGAACTTCAGCTCAACCATTCGTCGGTGTTGGAAACACTTGCTCTGAACCAGAAGTGATTCTCTAGAAAGGGCCAGCTACTGTCAATCTCGAGACCAACGCAGGACTGATCATCCAGGCTGAAGCGGCCTATATTAGGACGCATATTGTGATAGCCACGATAGGGAACCATAGCAATGTCTGAGGTATAGATAAAGTTGCTTCTCATAAATGGTAGTAACGTTCTGTCAACAGCATCTGTATCGCCTTTCACCACATTGGATAGTTTTGTCCAAGGAAGAGTGAGTTTCCTCCAAGAGTATCAATATTAAACCAGGGAGAAGGTGTTGGCGCTAGCACATTAGTGTCCATCCCGAATACCCTGCAACGGATGTTGGAATAGGTCCGGAGAGTGCGACCATAGGAGACAACACCTGCTTCCTTAGTAACATCAGCAGTGCCCTATATACAGACAAGAATAGGTGATCCATCAGAATAAGTTGCCAGGCGCCACTGAGTATATGGGTCCTCATGCTCGTGATCATCATCATCGTCATCTCCCCCTTGGTTATAAAAGTTTTCAAGTATAGGTGGTGGAATGTTCACAGGACCTTCGAAACACAAGAGGGTTAATTAGTAAATGGAAACTAGCTAACCCGCATGCATGTGGATGAAACAATTATAATTACGGTGGAAGACAAACATACCGAAAGCATCAGGATTCCATGCAAAAATAGTGCCATGAGTGGTGGCAGCAAACACAAGACCCTCGTATTGAATTGCATCACAATACTCATCCGTGTACTTAAATTGATTTTTGAGCAATATACTTTGAGGCGTGGAAGTAAGGACGACAACAAGCTTGTCGAAGATAGCAACAACTTCATAGTTTGTGTAATCCCAAGAGCGGTCGGGAACTCAACAAATTGCTATCTTCCGTGTACGACAGTCACCATGATCGTAGTTGAACGTACATAGAATATCGGTGTGCTCAACCTCTGGGCAGTCTGAGATTTTTGGAAGTGGAACCCGGTGATGAGTGTACACATTCACAAGTTCCCACTCGCAGTTGTAACCAATATAAACAACCCAATCTCCATTTGCACCTGCCCAAGGCTTATCCTCAAGCGATGGCATCTTAACATCACACGTATCATTATCAAGCGGCATCAACTTGCACAGGGTGAGGCCTCCGTCATCCGCGCGCCAGTCAGCAGGGTCACGGCGAAGAAGATAGGGGAGATCAAACCGCTCCTAGGCCCTTGGGTTCCTTGTAATGATGTTATTAGTTGAGTTGAGAATGGTCTTGAATGAACCTGCCATGCTAGCCGAGGTGATGACGTCGCATCGATCAATGAGTTCCTCCACCATGTCATCTTTCAGATCAGGGCAAGAATAACGGGGTCGTTTCCAACCCGTTTCCTCCATGGAGAAGACGACCAAACAATGGCAGGAGGAAGGGTGAAGGCAAATGGAGGAGGGACGAATAGCATGAGACAACAGTTCCAAATCGAGAGGGAAAGACGAAGAGTCGATGGACAGTTGCCACAATACACGAAGAGGCACCCTGGCCTACATAGACGTCCGTTCGGAAATTGTACAAAAGGACTCGCCGTTGTCTCACTAACATGTTGGAATGGGACCAAATGTCAACAAAACATGGTGTGTAATTTCTCGTGCAAAATGCGATCTGGCCACGTTGGCCCGAGGTGCTGCATTAGTTATCGACCTTTATTTTTTTAGTGGCGTGCCGTTCAGTTTTGAAGCACAACTAACTGGTACTGTATGCAGAGAAAATATAAAAAAGATATATAGGCTGGAGCTTCAGCGCTTTCTTACTAAGGGATGCCCACTTGCTTCTCACACTATCACCCTCTCTCCAGATCTAAAAAAGACGGCCTCCCTCTCCCTCCTCACCGGTGGTCACATATCCGCCAGGGAAGAAAAGGACGTGCAGCGTTGACGCACTCGTCATCGGCGAGCGAAGTCACGCAATGACGACAAGGCCGTCCTCGCAGACCTAGCGCCCACGCGGGATGGCCTCCGTCCCCAAGCTTGCTGCCGTAGTGTGTGAGGAGGACGACGACCACGAGTGAAGCCACTTCTCATCGACCCTCAGGTATGCTACCTCTTTTTGAACCATACCCTTGTTCTATTGCCCCATCTACCATGTCGCTGCATGTGGATCTTTTTCCACTCCACCATCTTCCCAATTTGCTATCCTCTGCTCTGCTGGTCACACACACAAAAACCTCAATTTGCACTATTAAAAGAAACCTTACTTCATGCAGACTAATCCATGTTTGGGTTGAATAAGGAAAGGAAGGGAGAATGTACTTTCCAAGAGACTAGGCATCGAACCCGCATCTAGGTTGAAAGGGGGAAATCGGTAGCTAAGGAACGAGTCTCGTGTCTCTTGGTTGAAGAAGGTTAGAAAGGCATGACAACGCAATAGATAATGACCAGGTCGATCGGTTTGTTGTCCTCACATAGGACAAAGGTGGCTAAAGAGAACAAAAATGAGACGTAATCCACATATGCTGCCTGGATATTTGTTGCTCTGAGCAACCATACCTCCCTCACCACTCTATGCGTCTGTGGAGGTACATCATACTGGTGCGCCCACTGTCCGAATGGGACTCCCGTGATCTTATTGCCACTTTTTTGCTGTTAGTATAACACCAGTGGTCAAGTGAAGCAATGCTATTGCTAAAGTGATGCCAGATTTAACTAATGCCACACTCAGTCTAATGCCACCGATAAATTTAAGCAATGCCATTTAATGTCACTGGATTATTTCAGGGTTTGCTGTTGATTGTGGATGTACTAAAGATTTTTCAGCTAAGGCATTCTAATGTTGTTGCACCACCAATATACCAACTACTAATGTTTATAGATTACATACCTCACTTTCATGAGATAAGTCATTTTTTTGTACACTATCACCAAAATGCCAAGGCACTGATGTCATTTTATTTTGGTTAAACTGCACAAAAAATTATGAAGACAAGATGAAAGGTCAAGAGTGGGCACCTCCTCCTCCGGCTGTTCTCTTGATTCATTCGATCGATTTTTTATGTTTGATTGATTATTAAGATCGGGATAGCAATTTTTAGGTCCCCTCGAGTTCAAAATGATATTTACCTTGAAGGTACATGGTTTGCAATTTTTTTATATTGTCATTAGTTAATAATGCTAGTTACCTTCGGACTTTTGTATTTGGTTTAATGCTCTTGCACAACTAGTATACCAATGCTGAAACTTGTTACATTTACATTTTGTATTGTTAATTCTTATAGAAATCTTCTAGTGCTAGAGCTTATGGAAATATGTTCAGTAAAACCATTGTACTGTAATCTGCAATAAAATAACTACTCTACTGTTGCACTAGCCACTGGATTAGTGTATATTTGTACTATTCGAATGGTGTTGCATTAGCGTATGGACATATATAAAGTGTGGCAGGCTTTCCCAAATATGTGCTCAAGAAAACTACTACCTGTTTTTCTAAATACTAGACGTTCGGGTACTTTAAATTGAACTGCGAAAATGTTTTATATTAAGGAACTGAGGGTGTAGAGTTCACTCAAATTATCCATGTAAAGCTAGTCACACCTTTGTTAAAATTAATGTTCATTATGTTATCGGAGGGGGTCTGTATGTTTATCTCTAATTCCTGTCGACTACATACCTGACATCATGATGTAATGTTAAGTCATTTCCTTTTGTACAGTGTCACTGAATTGTCAAGGCGGTGATGTTATTTTATTTTAGTTGAACTGCACAAAATATTCTTAAAAGAAGAGGAAAGGTCAGGAATGGTTCAATTTTTTCAGAAAAAACTATGTATGCCTTCCTGACATCAGACAATGTTGCCTTATTTATTGCTTCAAACAGGTGGTTAGAAATAGTCTTGCTAACTTTTCCCATTAAGAAATTGGAATGCTTATATTTGTGAGTCTATGCTTAAACTAGTGCCACTTTTATAGTAATCACACTTTCAATATCTATGCAAATAGGGATGCTCGATTTTAGTGGAACTACACAAAAAGTCCAAATGGCTCAACATTAGGAGCATGTTTTCTTCCAAACCTTTATATCCAATTGGTGGCACTATGAGCTGTTCATTACGAAGGTACATGGTTTGCTACTATCTTGCTACTCTTTTGTACTATCATTAGATAGTAATATTAGTGGTTTGCATGTGAATTTATTGGTAGGGTGGACCTACATTGGAGGTGCAGGACATGATTCCATGATTGGATGCTCAATTTCAGTTGTATCGATTTCACCTCGTCCATCACTGCGAACATGGATATCCTTGGTCTGATGAAGAATAGGCGCTATATTTCTGCTCTGAACCAGAAAATCAATTCAGTATGAAATTGTCCAAGGCAAAACATGACAGTATCAAATTGTCTAGTGCAAAACATGACAGATGCTAAGCGGAAGAGACATGTTTAAACCGAAAATACAAGGTGGGGTATATGTTTACTAGCTGCTTGATATTTGTGTCGACAGAGATGTCTGCCCATTGCTATTTGGCAAACAAACAAAGTGACCACAATTTTGGTTGAACTGCACAAGAGAATAGTATAGTCACTACATGCAGTGCCATTTGAAAATAGACACAGAAAGATTGGATAGTTAGTTCATGGAGTGCAGAAAAGTAGTACTATACTATTTATTGGCCAACACTAGATGCTTCATTGCTTTGGTCTGATTGTACAGTGGGCATCATTTTGCCTAAGACCAAATCATATTGCAGTGGATGTTCCTCCATCATGTGTGGTTCATTCTCATGGTTCCAGCTGTTGGTGAAACCACTTACGTTTGCAAAAGGAATTGTAGACTTCACAAACAAATTTGTCTTTCACTCTGTACTGAATGTTGGCCAAGAGAAGCATCCATGTTAGTAGGAAGAACATATGTTTTTTTTCTAGATCTTTGCTTTTGGAGCTACATATTTATATATGATCTGGTAATCATTGAGATGCATTAACATGTTGATCTTGTGTATGGGAATCGTACTAGTTGGTTTTGAATTTGGGCTACTAATGTGAACATATTACAATGCCAGGCATGTGAGTCCCGTGGGAACATTTTTAACGGATCGGCTCTTACTGTTGTGCACAACATGATCCTAATTTCTATGTTCTCAGTGTTTACAAGTTACTAACAGTTCATTATTTCTATTCGCTCAGTGTTTACAAGTTACTGATCGATCACTAGATAGCCTACTAATGCGCTCCTGGCAGTTTTAGTCATGACGCACGATCCGAAGTGGCAGTTTTTTGAATAAAAATGCCTACCTCTGAAGAAACTGACAAGCTGCTCTGAAGAAAATGCCATGCGAATTTGAAGAAACTACCAGCAAAAACATTCGCAAATGCCTTATCTCCCAGCGAACGTTCATCAGCTAATGTGATCCTACATGTACACCATCCAACCTACTCGATCCTACACGTACACTATCCGACCTACTCGATCCTACACGAATAAATAGCGGATCATGCACGTAGTACCTCCTTTCCGGCTTGCATGGCTCAATTTAAAAAATAACCTACTCGATCCTACACAAATAAATAGCGGATCATGCATGTACTACCTCCTTTCCGTTTTGTAGGGCTTAATTCAAAAATCTCACCAACCAAGGTAGACGATGAGTGGTGGAATCATTTTTGATAGGGAGGGAGTACCTCATCTGGTTGATTCGAGTGCACTCGTTTGACCATCGTGCCACCATGCGACCCGGCACGGACGGGACGCACCACTGACGGGACGGGACGACACAGTCATAATTTCAGTTTTTCTAGTTTTCCACAGCAAGCTGGCACGCTAAGCCATGCCTTCTTATGCATTGAATTCAGATGACCGCAATGACCGTCGCGTTTCCCGCAACACGCTGGTTCGCCTACCTTCCGCCTATAATTACTGTTTCCCGACCTTCTCCGGTGGCACCATCACCCAACTCGCCCTATCCTCATAAGCCCCCACCAGCCCGACGTCGTTCACCACTTATCCTTGCTCTCGCCACGTCCGCCATGCCCCCGCCCATTTGAGATAGGCGACGCCGGAGGTGGTCACCGCCGGAACTAGTGTTCGTTTTTTCAACCGGAAGGCAGACGGAGGGAGGAGGCATTCTATCGGTCTTTAGATGGCATTGCGGAGTATGAGGAGTTGTTGGAGCGTGACCGCCTGGCGGAGGAGCAGCGTATCGCTGATTTGCGCTGCCAGTGGGACATGGAGCAGCAGCACACCGACGCTCTGAGTTGCGAGCAGAGCACCCGCAACTTGGCCGACTACGTGGAGGCCGGTGCTCGGCAAATAGCCCTAGAGGCTGTCGGGAACGCACGCGTTCGCGACGCTGAATTTTACTACCAGCTCGTCAACTAGGTTTCCCGCTTAGAAGCTGAAGCGTCGGTGGACCACACCGGCATGTAAAGGGCCAACACGTGCGAGCAACGTGCTCGATCGCACTTCTGGCAAGTCCGAGGTGAGGCGGAGGACGCCGGTGCCGGCATTTAGCGTGTACCGTAGATGGCGGCCTGCATCGTCTAGTTAGCTAAGAGTAAGTTAGTACTTGTACACTACTAGAGTATTAGTGGGATTAGATAGTTAACTTGGCTATGATGGTTGTTAACATGGAAGTTCAGTACTCTATATCTGGATTAGACGTGTTACTTTGCTCTGAATGTTGAACTTTCCATTTGAATGTATGGAATGGGCTGTTACTTTTTTAAATGGGTTGTATTTGTCCGCCACGGGTTTAGAGGCTGACTTGTGGGCCTACCAGGTTGATGCATACACAATCAGGAGATGATTGTACGTGGAGAGGATGATAGCAGGGGCCCACCAAGGTCATGGCAGTACGCAAGCAAGTGCTTCCTTATTTCAAGCCAATAAAAAAATGGCTCCTCCTAATGGATATCTGACATCTGGGTCCCATGCCATTATCAACGTAGTCAATAAACGAGAGAATTGCATAACGAGCGGCTGACACCAGGGATCCAGCAGCTCGCCCAGTTATTTTTGTTTTGGGTTAATTTTATAAATTCCACTCCAAATCTAGTGATTCCGAGAAATGCCACTGCAATTTCCAAACTTTGAAAAATGCCATTTCATGCCATTTCTAGTGGCATTTTTCAAAGTTTGCAAAAATTGCAGTGGCGTTTTTCAAAGTTTGCAAAAATTGCAGTGGCATTTTTCAAAGTTTGGAAATTGCAGTGGCATTTGTATGAATCGCCATAATTGGAGTGACATTTATCTAATTCGTTTTTGAGACGGAACCAAGGTGTGAACTGGGCTGTGTGGGGCACTCTGGCCTGTCTAGACAGGCTTTTCTTTTATGTTTATTACCACAGACCAGCCCAGTAGTTTTTTTTCTTTCTGAAAATGGTTAACCCAGTTTTTTTGTGCTTTTTCATGTAAGTCGCTTTGTCAGGCCTGTTGGGCTATAAATCTTTCAAGACGAGGAGAGCTTCATTCGGCTGGCCCAAAAAATGGCATATCAGTAATGAGAAATGGGTTGTACATTTTTAAAACACATCAAACCGGCAATTAGTTTCATTTTTTTCATTTCGAGATTTTAAATTCCATTTGATATTTATGCGTGGTCAATTTGTTGGATTTTATATTGATATACATTTATTTTTAAAATCAGTTTGAATGTGACTCGAAATTTTGAGATTAAAAACAGTTCGGACCGCACCGAAATATGCAAAATTTCATAGAATTTTTTAACTATGGCCACAATATGGGCTGTAATGCTAACAAAAAGAATATGGGATCCAAAAAAAGCTTAAGAATTAGCACATGGGTTCTAAATTGTTAGAAATAATGGCAGATGGGTTTTCCATAGATTTGACGCTTTGCTAAAAAAAGGTTGACGCACAAGCAGTGACTGTTGGATGTCCATCCAACGGCTGCCGTGCTTCTTCAATCTCTGCTCTTCCTACTCCAGTCGCTCAAACAAGTGCATGCGGGACTGCCTGCTCCCTCCTCCCGCGGCCGGCTTGCTGCCGCGCATGCCTCACCGCCCCACCGTACTCCCATCGCTGGCCTAGCCATCCCTCTACTCACCCACACCTGCTGTTATTCTCTGGCGACGGCAGACGAACCAGTAAACCCTCGTACTCCTCTCCGCATGGGAAACAACTGCCAAGTCTTCCCTGGTTCCGTGTCATTCCCTTCCTAGGCTCGTCGTCGTCCACCGACCTGGTGCTCTCCGCGCGGCGTGGTCAACGTGGTCAACGAACGACATCCATCGGAAGTGGACTATACATGGAGAGGTTGACAGCTGGGTCCACAGCCGCACGCAAGGAAATGCCTCCTTATTATGCGCAAAATAATGATTCCTCCACCTGACAGCTGGGACCCACCAGAAAGGCCTCTGTATTTCGTGAAAAAAAGTTCCCCCCGCTGACAGGTCAGACCCACCAGCTATATCTTCGCACGCAAGGAAGTGCCTCCTTATTATGCAGAAAAAATGAATACTCCCCTGCTAGCTGGGACCCACCATAGTGGGACGCTGACTTGTGGGCTTACTAAGATGACGGGGACGGAGGGCTTTGTCAACTTAGTCAATATGAATGATTCTAGCTCTAGTGACCGTACGATGTCCATCCAACAGCCGTAGTGCTTCTTCAACCTATGGTCTTCTTGCTCCAGCCGCCCAAACCAGTGTCGGTCGTGCCGCATGCTCCTGCCTCCCGTGGCGGGCTGTGATGCCACGGAGGGCTCACCGTCCTCTACTACTCCCACTGCTGGCCAGGCCATCCCTCTACTCACCCAAACCCCCTATTATTCTGTGGCAACGACAGCCTCACACCGTAGCCGAACCAGTGAACCCTCGTACTCCTCTCTGCGTGGGCATCCACTACCGCATCTTCCCCAGCTCCGCGTCGTCCCCTTCCTAGGCCTCACTATCATCCACCGCCCTGGTGCTCTTGGCACGGCGTGGTCGACGTGGTCAATGAACGACTTCCATCAGAAAAGTACTGTACATGGAGAGGCTGACAGCTGGGTCCACGGCCGCAACAAGGAAGTGCGTCTATATTATGGGCAAAAAAATTTATTCGCCCCCTGACTGCTGGGACCCACCAGCTACATCTTCGCACGCAAGGAAGTGCCTGATAGTCGGGACCCACCTGGTCGAAGTGTATGTAACATAGTCATTTTGGTCGCGAACGTGTACATACATACTGGTCCATCGGTCTGTCTGCAGGCTGCAGCGATGAACCTTGGCCGAGTAAGTAAGGGCACGTGTCATAGTAGAGGCGCGCACGTAGCATGTACACGTACGTACAGCCAGGGAGCAAGAAAGTAAATATGGCCACGTACATACATATGGGCGGGGTCTCGAACGCCTACTCGCGCATACGTACGGCTAGGGCTCGTGTACATGGCTGGGTCGGAACGGAGAAACTGCATCATCGTCGTGTTCATCGAGAGCCAGCCAGCTTGGACGGAATAGCCGATCGAAACGAGGCCTGGCATACTGTAAGTGCATCTAGTGCGACCCCTAGTTGGTTTTGGAGTACTGACGACAAACCTAGTTGAGGGACTAATGTGTTTGTGAGAATTGCAGGATAACACAGGTAGAAGTCCCTCATTGATTCGGTTTTCCTACCAGAGATGACCCCTAAAAATGTATGAAGACATTGATGTCAAAGGTGGTATATGAAGATATTCACATTGAAGACTATGACAAGAGAAGACATCGCATCAAGCCTATGGAGCTCGAAGACTTAGATCTTTCGTAGTTCTTTTTCTTCTTGGTGAGTCATAGGAACCACCGTACTGTTAAGTGGGGTCCAAGTGAACCAGTCAGAATGACTGAAGTGATGCTTAACCAAAACCTATGTCTTCGAGTGAAGACTATGAGAGCGAAACTTGTCCAGAGTCGGACAAGTTAGCTTTGTTTGTAGCCCAAGTAAAGCTGCCGCGTGAGTTTGAAATCTGACCGTTGGAACACGTGTCAGTTCCTTAGTGACCCAGGGTCATTTCGGACAAATCAGGTCGGGTTGCCTAGTGGCTATAAATAGCCCACCCCCTACAACCATAAACGGTTGGCTGCTCAGAGTTAGTGTACGGCTTTTGTCGTTTGAGAGCAACCCACCTCGAAGCCTTTGAGAGATAATTCCTTGCGAGGATAAAGCCCTAAGCACCCAGAGCCAAAGAGTGTTAGGCATCACTTAAGTCTTCTTGTCTGTGTGATCTGAAGACTTATTACACTTGAGGACTGTGAATCCTCCAGCCGGTTAGGCGTCGCGTTCTGAGCATCCAAGAGACACTGTGGATCGCCGGTGAACAAAGTCTGTGAAGGTTTGGGAGTCTACCTTGAAGACTTACCAGAGTGATTGGGCGAGGTCTGTGTGACTTAGCTCAAGGGCAATACGGTGAGGACTGGGTGTCCTGAGCTGCGTGTTCAAGACTGAGTGTCCGGGACTGTGTGTCCTCAGGTTTAAATACCTAGCCGCCCTAACCAGACGTACAGTTGTCACAGCAACTGGAACTGGTCCAACAAATCATTGTCTTCAACGAGTCACTGGTTTCATCCTTCCCATCCCTTTACTTACTATTGGTCCTTGTGAAGTCATTGTATGATTGCACTATCTTTTGTCTTCACTGAGTGACTGCGTGTTCTGTTTGGCTTCATAATATATTCCTACCTGATCCTTACTACATTGCTGCTATTAGTCATTGTGTTGAATACTTGACTATGGTTTGCCTAGTGTAGTCTACCTTCCGCTGCATGGTAATAGGTTTATTTCTATCGTTTGTCTTCATAACTTCCACGTTTTGAAGACTTTCATAAAAATCGCCTATTCAGCCCCCCTCTAGTCGATATAACGCACTTTCAATTGGTATCAGAGCAAGGTACTCCCTTGTTCTGTGTGATTCGGTTTAACCACCTGGAGTTTTAGCTATGTCGACTGCAGGGATAATCAAAGTCTCTGCTGCGTGCCCCGTCTTCGATGGAACTGAATATCCCTACTGGAAGAATAAGATGCGCATGCATCTTGAAGCCATTGACGTCGACCTATGGTATGTCGTCAAGAACGGCGTTCCCAAGGCTGGAGAAGGTGTCACTGCTGCTGACGTCAAGAAGTTCGTTCAACTGGACTCTACTGCCAAGAATATCATCTGTGGTCATCTGACCAAAGGACAGTATGGCCGCGTGAGTGCTTTGGAAACATCTAAGCTAGTCTGGGACTGGCTCTCCAAGGTCAACGAAGGCATCTCAACCCAGAGAGATCAGAGAATCAGTGTCCTTCGCAACCTCTTCAACCGCTTCAAGAGAAATGACAATGAGAATGTCCAGCTCACATTTGATCGACTCACTGACATCACGGATGAGCTTCAAGCCCTTGGCGCTACTAAGATCACCAAGCATGAAGTCGTCAAGACACTACTGAGATCACTTGACAGTTTGTTTGACACCCTAGCCCTGATGATTCAAGAACGTCCTGATTTCAAGACACTCGATCCGTCTGACATACTTGAGAGGCTCAACACACATGAGTTTCAGCTTTCTGAGAAAAGAGATATCTATGGTCCAAACTATGGGCGAACTCGTGCCTTGAAGGAAAAAGCTGTCTCCTCATCTGAAGAAGAATCTGACAGCAGTTCTGATGATCCTGAAGACATTGGAAGGGAACTTGCTATGCTTGTGAAGAAGTTCCAAAAATTCACCAAGAAGAAAGGTTTCAGAAAGTCTTCACGATCAAGCTCAAGGAATGATGAAGCTTCTACTCATGACTACAAGAAGAAAACATGTCACAAGTGCAAGAAACCTGGCCACTTCATCTCTGAGTGTCCGCAGTGGGACAATGAGAACAAAAAGAAGAAGAAGAGCAAGGAATATGACTCTGACGACAAGAAGAAGAAGAAATACTCAAAGTCTTCTTCCAAGTCTTCCTCAATGTCTTCATCACACAAGAAGAGCTCAGCTGGCAAGGCACATGCGTTTGTTGGCAAGGAAATGGATTCAGAGGAGGAGTCCGCTTCTGAGGAGGCGGAGGTGGAGTCTGAGGAGGAGTCCGATTCTGGCGTCGCAAGTCTGGCTACAGTATACGTTGCCAAGTCCATCTTCAACACTGAAGACAATGACTTCATCACCGACACCGATGCAAATGACAAGGACTACTCCGCTCCTACCTACTGCTTCATGGCACGCGGTGCCAAGGTAAACACATGCACTAATCACTATCAAATGTCTAGTGACAATGACTCTGATTGTGGTTCAAAACCCAGCTACAAAACACTTGCTAAAATTGCAACTGAACAACCGAAAGCCATGGAACATATTCAAAAACTGTTAGACAAAAGCGATGATCTGTTAGGCGCTGAAATGACTCGATCTGAGTCCTTAATTGAAGACATAAAAAATCTTCACGTTAAGTATGAGGAACTTGAAAGTCGTCATGAAATGCTCTCAACAACTCATGAAAAGCTTTCCTATTATTATCTTCAAAGGAAGCAAGATCTTGAGAAATTGAGAGCGGCTCATGAATATCTTCAAAAGGAAAATGAGTCACTTCGCGCCAAACAGATCAGTTCTGCTCAGGAAGGATTTGAACCACCATGTCTTAAATGCATTGAGCGTGATAATACTACTTCTGTTGCTGAATGCTCTACTGCTACTACTGTTGCAATATCTTCAACTGTTGATGTGGAAACTAACCCCTCTGCTAAGGATACCACTGCTATTGCTGATGAGAATGCTAGGTTGAAGACATTGCTTGAAACAGGGATGTACAAAAGTCTTAAAGGGCATCAGACACTATGTGATGTCCTCAAAAAGCAGATCTTGAACCGAAACCCGAGGAAAGAGGGTGTTGGGTTCGTAAGGAAAATGAATGCTGATGGCTCTTACTAGAAACCTGAGCAGTACCCCAAAACCATATGGGTTGCTGCAAAGGAATCTTCAGCAGATCCATCCACTCTATCTGGCTTCACTTGTGCAAATCCCATTGTCATTGATGAATCCTTTGATGCAAACTATAAAATGTTTAAGAATCAGAATGGTGAAGTGTTTACCAGGTACATTGGTACTAACTACAGGAATGTACCGCCTATGAAGAAGATCTGGGTTCCGAAAAAGTGTCTGGAGAATCTTCCTGTGAATGTCATCATGACACCACACGTGAAGAAGACAAACCCTAGACCACAGGCTTCATACGGTCCAAAGGCCTCATACAGACAGAGGACTCACCTGAGTCGCACTAACACAAATGTTTTGCAGGGAAACCATACTCAGGCCTATGAATATGAGCACGGTTCATCAAACCGCCATGTTCATAAGACCAAGAACTATTCTACTTATTCTTATGAGTACTATTGTCCGCCTGCAAGACTGTTTGCTAGGGCTCCAAAGCCAAAGTTCTTAGATGCTGAACTTAGACTTATTGCTTCTAAGCCACCCTTGAAGATGTGGGTGGCTAAGTAAGCTTAACTCTCTTTTGCAGGGAAAGGTCTCCAGCAGAAAACCAAAATCGTCTGACGCTATTGCTTGGGACCTTAAACATCTTGTAGGGCGCAAGATCAAATGCCCGAATGGTCTTACTATGTACTTCATTCCTGAATCGCTTGCTACTCTCCCTATTTGTCCTAATCTGGATCTAAGCTTTCATAACCCACTGGTTCGTCAAATGTTTTTGCTTCACAATTCTCTTCGTGAAGCCTATCCCCCTAACTGCACTGTAGGGTACGACACCAGCGTCTTCAGAATGGATTATTGATAGTGGGTGTACCAATCACATGACTGGCAAAAGAAGCCTTCTTATGGACTCAACCTTACGTCCATCCGACAAGAGTCACATCACATTTGCTGACACTGGTAAAAGTAAGGTACTGGGTCTAGGTAGAGTTGCAATCTCAAAGGATCAACACATGGATAAAGTCATGCTTGTTGAATCCCTTGGCTTCAACTTAATGTCTGTCTCAATGCTTTGCGATTTGAACATGATCGTAATGTTTGGAAAATATTGCTGCCTTGTTCTAATGGAATCTAACAAGTCTCTAGTGTTTGAAGGGTATCGGAAAGATGATTTGTACGTGCTAGATTTCTCAGCAGGACCACAGCTTGCCGTATGTCTTCTAGCAAAAGCTTCAGAATGCTGGCTCTGGCATCGGAGGCTAGGGCACGCTGGCATGAGGAACCTCCACACCCTTGCAAAGAAGAAGCATGTCATAGGCATCGAGGGCGTCAAGTTCAAGAAAGATCACTTATGCGGTGCCTGTGAAGCAGGAAAGATGACGAGGGCCAAACATCCCTCGAAGACAATCATGACAACCACTCGACCCTTCGAACTGCTTCACATGGATCTTTTCGGTCCCACTCATTACTCAACTCTTACTACTACTGCTTGTCTCTATGGCTTTGTCATTGTTGATGATTATTCTAGATATACTTGGGTGCACATAATCCTCTACAAGACTGAAGTGCAGGATGTCTTCAGACGCTTTGCCAATCAAGCAATGAACAACTATGGCGCCAAGATAAAGCACATCAGAAGTGACAATGGCACTGAATTCAAGAACACTGGCCTTGATACATATCTTGATACTTTGGGCATCACACATGAATTCTCAGCTCCGTACACGCCATAGCAGAATGGCGTCGTCGAACGCAAGAACAAAACACTCATTGAGATGGCCCGAACGATGCTAGATGAATACAAGACTCCAAGAAAATTCTAGCCTGAAGCCATTGATACTGCATGCCATACAATCAATCGTGTTTATCTTCACAAGCTTCTGAACAAGACATCTTATGAGCTCCTTACTGGCAAGAAGCCAAATGTCAGTTACTTCAGAGTATTTGGCGCCAGGTGCTGGATCAAGGATCCACATCATACTTCAAAATTTGCACCAAAAGCACATGAGGGTTTTATGCTTGGATATGGAAAGGATTCGCAATCCTACAGAGTCTTCAATCTCTTTCATTATAAAGTGGTTGAAACAGTGGATGTGCGATTTGATGAGACTAACGGTTCACAAAGAGAGCACCTTCCAAATGTGCTAGATGAAGTTCCATCCAGCGAATCAATCAAGCTAATGGGATCTGGAGAAATCATACCCTCCGAAGCTCAACCTGAAGAGGAACTTATCATCTCCGCACCTGATCAACCTGAAGACAATGCTCAACCTGAAGACAATCCCACTAACAATGACAATGATCAGCAAGAGCAAAACCTTCGCCCTGTACATCCTCGTGTTGCCAATGAAGTGCAGATTGAGAGAATAATTGATAGCATCAATGCACCTGGTCCGCTCACTCGTTCAAGGGCAACTCAGCTAGCAAATTTCTGTGGGCACTTCGCATTCGTCTCAATAACAGAACCCAAGAAAGTTGAAGAAGCCTTCATGGAACCTGAATGGATTCAAGCTATGCAAGAAGAGCTTCAACAGTTTGAGCTGAACAATGTATGGGAACTGGTTAAGCGTCCTGATCCTCGGAAGCACAACATAATAGGCACCAAATGGATATACCACAACAAGCAAGATGAGCATGGTCAAGTTGTCAGAAACAAAGCTCGTCTCGTTGCTCAAGGATATACTCAAGTGGAAGGCATTGACTTCGATGAAACATTTGCTCCTGTGGCTAGACTTGAAGCCATACGCATACTGCTGGCCTATGAAAATCATCATAACATACTTCTATATCAAATGGATGTGAAGAGCACCTTTCTCAATGGCAAGATTGAAGAAGAAGTGTATGTTGCACAACCACCTGGCTTTGAAGATCCAAAACATCCTGACATGGTATACAAGCTCAACAAGGCACTGTATGGCCTCAAACAAGCCCCTCGGGCTTGGTATGACACACTCAAATACTTCCTGAAGAGCAAAGGCTTTATACCTGGTTCCCTCGACCCCACTCTCTTCACGAAGACATATGATGGTGAACTGTTTGTGTGCCAAATATATGTGGATGACATCATCTCCGGCTGCACCAATCAGAAGTACAGTGAAGAGTTTGGATATATGATGCAAGAGTAATATCAGATGTCCATGATGGGAGAGCTGAAGTTCTTCCTCGGTCTTCAAATACGACAGCAACGCAACGGCATCTTCATATCTCAAGAGAAGTATCTCAAAGATTGCCTGAAGAAGTTTGGTATACAAGACTACAAAGGCTTCACGACGCCAATGCCAGCCAAACATCATCTGGGTCCCGACGGCAATGGTAAAGAGTTCGATCAAAAGGTATACCGCTCCATGATTGGTTCTTTACTTTATCTATGTGCATCTAGGACAGATATTATGCTTAGTGTTTGCATGTGTGCTCGATTCCAAGCGGCACCAAAGGAGTCGCATCACTTAGCTGTGAAGCGAATTCTTCGATATTTGGCTCACACCCCAACGATAGGATTATGGTATCCAAAGGGCTCAGAGTTTGATCTGGTTGGATTCTCAGATGTTGATTATGCTGGTGACAAGGTGGATCGCAAGTCTACATCAGGCACATGTCATTTTCTGGGACGATCACTTGTATGTTGGTCTTCAAAGAAGGAGAACTGTGTATCTCTCTCCACTGCTGAATCTGAATACATTGCTGCTGGATCTTGCTGCGCTCAGCTTCTATGGATGAAGCAAACACTCAAGGACTATGGCATTCATCTGAAGCAAGTGCCACTCTACTGCGACAACGAAAGCGCCATCAAGATTGCCAACAACCCAGTTCAGCACTCGAAGACAAAGCACATTGAAATTCGTCATCACTTTCTCAGAGATCATGTTGTGAAGGAAGATATTGAAATCATACACATCAACACTGAAGAGCAATTGGCAGATATCTTCACCAAGCCCTTGGATGAGAAGAGATTTTGCAAGTTACGGTGTGAGCTAAATATCTTGGAATCCTCAAATGTCCTATGATCAGGCACACATCCTAACACTTATGCAGATTGATGACTTAGATGTGCAACACACGAAGTAAAGTATATCTTCAATCAATGAAGACATACATTCTAAGTGTGAATACATTAATGTGGAATTTGACTTCGGAGCGCCACGATAATTGTGCGCCGTGTCTGGGTCTAATACTTCCTATACGGTGGGTAACGCCACCACCAAAGGTTCTGTTCGAAGTGTTTCACTCATGGCGTTACATTTGCTATGTCTTCACATTTGGTTTGGCTTAAGTCTCAACATGTCTTCATGTTTATCTTCACTATGTTGAATATATATATACTAGTGTTTTGTCCTCTACAGCATTCACTTATAGCTATGTCTTCTTGTTGAATCTTTTGAACTAAGTGAATGTGATCGGACCCTAACCTCTCTATGCTTTCTATCGCAAACTCTATCTCTCCAAGTCATATGCATTCTATTGAAACTGTCGAATGTCTTCTCTGCGTCCTTGTCAGCAGAAGATACAGAGACAAACATTAAGTCCGTTTTCAATGCTCATTCCTTCACCTGAAACCCGGAGAAGTGGGAACGACCACCCGACAATCTAGGCATGCATGGGATGTGGAACAACCCCCGATATGCTGCATGATGGCCACGTGTTCCTCATATGTGAATTGCCAGGGGCACCTGTGTAATAATGCAGTGCCGCCCCTGTACCTATAAATACACACCTCACAGCAGTCATTATCTCTTCTTCCACTCTCGCACGAACCCTAGCGCCACTGCTAGCCCTCGACGACACCGACGACGAAGCGCTTCGCTGCCGCAACCTCTCCGACGCCGTCTTCACGCCAACCGCGGACATCGTCTTCTCCGTCGTCACCGTAGGTGTCCTCCGTCGCCAAGTTAGGGCACGGACGATCGAACTGCTCGGCCTCCTCTTCCAGTCCGTCTAGCAGTTCTTCGTGTGGTAAATAAAACTTCCTTTTTACAGCCCCCTTGATCCTATAGCTTCGTCACTTTCTACCACAAGCAGTTTCTGTTCACACAAGTTGGATCTTTTACATACTGCATCTCATAATATGCCTAGTATATTCACTTGTATTTCACAAAGTAGTTAGATTCCTCACTTGTACTGATCCATGGATTCGTACAAATCTGGAACCAACTCCTTATCTATGAGTGAATGTCTTCGCACGATGAGGTCAATGTCTTCTAAACTGATTTATCTTCAAAATCTTCTGAGAATGCATTGACCTCTTCCCCTTCCCTCGCACCTTAATGCTGTCACAGGTACATGTCCGTGGGAGAATCCCTTGGTTCTCATAGTCTGCATTCATTTGCAGAATACTTACAACATCACATAAATTCTCCCGAAGCCAGTTCCTGTTTGTCCAGCAAGCGAAAACCTTTGAAGCCTTTGAACATATTGAAGCCTTTTAGTTTAAAGTTCATGGCTTCAGAGAAATCAGCAAGGAAGGGTGGCAGAAAGCGTCGAGGAGAAACATCAAGAGATCTGCCCGATGACCTCTCAGAGCTGTACAAGACAGATCCTGAAGAGGATTACAATCAGCGCAAGACACGAATCCAATGGATTCGACGCTATTGGGCAGAACAATGGTTCAAGTACAGATTTGCGACAAAGGAATATGCTGAAAAGAATGCCATCAAGCGACCATGGGGAGACATCCTCTACAAAAATCTTCAACCCAAGACCAGAGATGAAGCCATTGAACAAGGCTTCTATCCCTGCATGGTCCGTGGACCACAGCCTGCGGATGCTGACCCATCGTCACTGCTATGGTGTCGTGACGACGATCTGTTTAAGCGCAACTTCCAGTTTGCCCAGAACTCAGCGAAGCAGAACAAGAAGTCTTTGGGATTAGACTTCAACCCTGGTCCCTCTGCTCCCCGTGCCGATGGAACTCGCGAAGCTGAACCCAATCTTCTTGGGCCCTTCTACAACCTTGAAGGTCTCATCACCCATATAGTGGTTCAAGGGACTGCCGTAAATGAGCGTGCAGATGACGCTGACTCAGATGAAGCGCCTGCAGCGCCGAAGCCAAAGAAACTAAAGCAGCCAAAAGCTTCCAAGCCTGCCTCTGCACCAAAAATCTCACGAGCAAAGCCATTGGCAACTGCACCTCCTGAAGACAGTGTGCAGTCTGAAGATTTGTCACGCATCTCCAAGCCCCAGAAGGTCAAGATGCCTCTGCCACACACCGGCCAAGAGTTGATAGTTGCTGCCATTCTGCGCAACGATGCCATTGATCTGTCCAGTGATGATGATCTTGCAGATGACGCTCTTGAGCAACTCATCAAGAGCAAAGAAGAAGCAGAAATCTTCAATGATCTGCCTCTCTTTGACGTGACAATCATCCACAACTTCATTGATGAGTGGTTTGACATGCCCAACATCAGCTTCGAAGATCTGCAACTACCCATTGGCCTCAGTGTTGCCTTCCATGGCGCCATTGCTTCAGGGCTAGCTCTCGCTCAGCGCATCGTCGAACTGAAGCAAAAGATTGACTATGAAAAGGCTCAGTTCAAGAAGCATATGGCCAAGCTCAGCGTGCAAGAGGTGAAAAACTTCAAGATTATGCTACACGAACTCAAAGAAGCCTTTCTCAAGAAACGCGCAGAAGCTCAGGGTTCTCGGGAGCGCATGAAGAGCCTGGCTGACAAGTGTGTGCAAGGCTACAACGAGGCTGAGAAGCGCAAGGCCCTTGGGCGTCCGAGCATTGATCCCAGGATGGCTGCTAAGCAGAAGAAGAAGCCCATTGTGGCCGAACCCAATGCACCAAGGCAGGAAGTAGATCCCATTGTCTTCCCAACTAGCATGACTGGCTCGAAGCCAAAGGCCCGGTCAACCGCTTCAGAGTTGAAGAAGACGAAGACTGCTGAGGCTGAAGCCAGGAAGACGAAACATCCTGAAGCCTCTGCTACTGCCCCCTCCAAGAAGAATAGGAAGACCAAGAAGGAACGGGCTGCTCCCACAGAGCCCTTGATTGTTGAACCCATCTCCATGGTTCACCCTGACGCTGAACCGCAAGAACGTCAACTGACTGTCCATGAGACTGCTTTCACAGATGCTCATGAAGTTGAAGACTTTCCAGCAGCTGATCCCATCGCTGCTGAAGACATTGGTCACCATGACCATGTTGAAGATGATGCAGTCCTTCCTCAGCTCGAGCACCAATAGGTATCATCGCCTGTGCTAACGCACAGCGAACTCATCAGCATTGGTCGTCCTCTGACGCCAATTGCTCAGGATGCTTCATGGGCTGATCGCCCACAAGAGGAAGAAGACTTTGAGGCCCAACCAACTCCAACTCCACAGGCGTCGCCAGCATTGCGCAGGCTTCGCAAAGGACCAAGGCCTCCAGTCTCTGAGTCTGAAGCTAAAGCTGCTGAAGACATTCCGGCTGCATCAGCCGATGAAGAAGAAGCCCCAAAAGCTGCTACACCCCCATCCCAACAAGAAGCTGTTCTTGAGGAGAACGTGATTGTGACTGACCCTCCAGCTCGTCAAGTGGAGGTTGAAAATCTTGAGGCTGCCACCACCAACACCAATGAAGCCACTGACGCTGTCATGGCTGAAGCTAATGTGGAGCCTTCACCAACCCAAGCACCAGAAGTCAGCAACGCCGCTGATCCCACCGCTTCTGTTCCTGCGCCTGCTGCCGGTCCTCAGTTCGACTATCATGTTGAGCACAGGCCTCAGGTACAGAAGCCAATCCCAAGATTGCCCAGGTTTCCAGGTCCTGCATCAGCACCTGGATCCTTCAATGTCAATAGCTTCAGAGCAGACAACACATTCTTCAATAGCTCCAGGAACCCCTACTCAAGGGAAAGAATATCATCTGATCGGTTCTGGAGCTATCCGCAGCGAAGCTATTACTCCTACATTCTATAAAATCAAGGTCACATCTTCCCACACAAGCGTCTTGACATTGAAGCAATAGCTGGTCTGCCATGTCTGGAAGAAGCTCTGGATTGCTTCAAGGAGGTTGGATTGCTGCCGTTCGTCACCGATCAAGAGCATTGTAATGAAGAGTTGCTGCTCCAATTCTATGCCACACTTCACATCCGCGGGTACAACAGAGATCCGAAGACTTGGGTCCTGGAGTGGATGACAGGAAACGTTCATCATGAAGCCAAAGCCTTTGACATCATTGAGCTCACTGGTCTACCCACTCCTGGCGATCTCTACGAATCTGGCTGTCAACTTCACAGTGAAGCTGTGTAGAGCATCTTTCAGAAGCCTGAACCTAACATGAGTCAGATGCTCGGTATGATGAAGCCATTGCCCCAAGATGCTGCATATCCCAAAGAGTTCTTTGTTGAAGACCTAGAGTATCTGCCAAGGACTATTTATCACATCATACGGCGAACTCTCTGGCCCATCAAAGGACACTCTCCACATGCCAAGCTGGAAGGTGCAATGAAGACTTTGGTCTTCTATATTCTTCATGGAAAATGCTCCAATGCACAGGACTTCTTCATTCGCCAACTTGCTGCATCAGGCTCTGATCTTTTTGGCTTGAAGTTCTACGCCCCATGGGTAATGCGGCTGATCAAAATTCACTCCGCTATCTCATATCAGCCATCTGCTCGCAATCATCGGATCTTTCTGCCTGATGTGGATATGTCTATTGAAGCCATCTATCCTGAGCCTGCCAAGGAACCTCCAAGTCTTCAGAATGCGGAGCATCAAAGTTTTTCTCAGAACATTGCAGGAGTTCAAGCAGTCACTCGTGTCTATCCTTTGGCTGGAACTACACGTGCACCACATCCTGCCCTTGCTGAAGCCACCGACAGCAAAACTGCCCAACGACCCAAGAAGCGCACTCCTGTTCTTAATGACCGAGAGCTTCTGGTGGCTCTTCATCAGAAACAGGATAGGCATCATGACTGGCTGAAGCGTCAAATGCAAAGCCTCTTGGTGGATGTCAACCGCATTCGCAATCTTGCCACCAAGAATGCTTTTGTTGCCCATGAAACCTCTCGACGCACATGGAAAGGGCTGACGCTGATGTGCTCTGAAGATGATCTTCAAGAGGATGGCTTCCCTGAACACTTCAAGTTTGACTCCACACCTCCTTGAAGGGCAGTGCTGCGATGCACTCCATCTCTTGAAGACTCCGAGTTCTCTTCCTCTGCTGCAACTGTGAATGCCAGAGTGATCGAGGATGAAGACGATGCCACTTCACTGCCACCTCCTTCAGCACGCTTCGACACTGCTCCAAGTTCTTCTGCACCGCCGAACACCACCGACGACCCTGCTGCTTCACCTACTCTTCATGGGAACGAGTAGATGCTCTATGTCTTCAAACCTTTTTGGTCCTTACTGATAAAAGGGGGAGAAGCATATGAGTTTGATAGTCTTCAAGCGGGTCCATATGGGCGGGTACTTTATAGTTTGCTTCGTGTTTACAACCCTCGTTTTGATACATTTGGTTCTTTGAGTTGTAACACTTAAACTCAGTGGTCGTCTGCTACTTATTTGCCACTTTGTGATGCGATGATAAATTCCGCATGTGCGACGATAAATTCCGCACTTAGATCATTTTGCAGACGTCCATTTTCCATTATTCATGTCATTATCTTCACATACCTTCACATGCATAATGAATTGTCATCATAAGTTGAAGAGGAGCTCCACAAGTACAACCTGCCATGTGCATTTGCATTCCAAAAGCAAATTACTTATATGCACATCTTCAGGGGGAGCCCTTGCAACTTATGAAGACAATTCCTTATCCTTTATAATTTCACATATTATATTCCCCGTTGAAAACTTCAACTAGTTTGTCATCAATCACCAAAAAGGGGGAGATTGTAAGTGCATCTAGTGACACCCCTAGTTGGTTTTGGAGTAGTGACGACAAACCTAGTTGAGGGACTAATGTGTTTGTGAGAATTGCAGGATAACACAGGTAGAAGTCCCTCATTGATTCGGTTTTCCTACCAGAGATGACCCCTAAAAATGTATGAAGACATTGATGTCAAAGGTGGTATATGAAGATATTCACATTGAAGACTATGACAAGAGAAGACATCGCATCAAGCTTATGGAGCTCGAAGACTTAGATCTTTCGTAGTTCTTTTTCTTCTTTGCTGAGTCATAGGAACCACCGTACTGTTAAGTGGGGTCCAAGTGAACCAGTCAGAATGACTGAAGTGATGCTTAACCAAAACCTATGTCTTTGAGTGAAGACTATGAGAGCGAAACTTGTCCAGAGTCGGACAAGTCAGCTTTGCTTGTAGCCCAAGTAAAGCTGCCGCGTGAGTTTGAAATCTGACCGTTGGAACACGTGTCAGTTCCTTAGTGACCCAGGGTCACTTCGGCCAAATCAGGTCAGGTTGCCTAGTGGCTATAAATAGCCCACCCCCTACAACCATAAACGGTTGGCTGCTCAGAGTTAGTGTACGGCTTTTGTCATTTGAGAGCAACCCACCTCAAAGCCTTTGAGAGAGAATTCCTTGCGAGGATAAAGCCCTAAGCACCAGAGCCAAAGAGTGTTAGGCATCACTTAAGTCTTCTTGTCTGTGTGATCTGAACACTTATTACACTTGAGGACTGTGAATCCTCGAGCCGGTTAGGCGTGCGTTCTGAGCATCCAAGAGACATTGTGCATCGCCGGTGAACAAAGTCTGTGAAGGTTTGGGAGTCTACCTTGAAGACTTACCAGAGTGATTGGGCGAGGTCTGTGTGACCTTAGCTCAAGGGGAATACGGTGAGGACTGGGTGTCCTGAGCTGCGTGTTCAGGACTGGGTGTCCGGGACTGTGTGTCCTCGGGTTTAAATACCTAGCCGCCCTAACCAGACATACAGTTGTCACAGCAACTGGAACTGGTCCAACAAATCATTGTCTTCAACGAGTCACTGGTTTCATCCTTCCCTTCCCTTTACTTACTGTTGGTCCTTGTGAAGTCATTGTATGATTGCACTATCTTTTGTCTTCACTGAGTGACTGCGTGTTCTGTTTGGCTTCATAATATCTTCCTACCTGATCCTTACTACATTGCTGCTATTAGTCATTGTGCTTTCACTCCATTGTATACTTGACTATGGTTTGCCTAGTGTAGTCTACCTTCCGCTGCATGGTAATAGGTTTATTTCTATCGTTTGTCTTCATAACTTCCACGTTTTGAAGACTTTCATAAAAATCGCCTATTCACCCCCCCTCTAGTCGATATAACGCACTTTCGCGTACCACAGAACAGAGGAAACAACCTTGTGTTCGACCGACCATGGTCAAAACGGGATCCTGTTCATCGGGAGAGGTCCGACGTACCACAAAACGGAGGAAACAGACTTCTCTTGGACCTCCTACGGTCGAAACGGGGTCCTGTTGATCGGGAGGGATGTGGCATACCGCAAAACGGAGGAAATGGACTTGTGTTGGAGCGCTATGGTCGAAATGGGGGTCCTGTTCATCGGGAGGGGTGTGGCATACCGCAAAACGAGACTCCACGAGACACTGTTCATCTCCACCGTCGACCTCCTGCAGCCTCCACATGCTACTGTTCATCCACCGTCGACCTCCTCTAGCCTCCACCTGCGACTGTTCATCCACGGGCTCTTGTTCATCTAGCCTCCACCACTCCTCCACTGGCTACTGTTCAAGCAGCCCTCTCCACGGGGTCCTATTCAACCACCCCTCCACGGGCTACTGTTCATCGAGCCCTCATCGGCTACTATCCAACCAGCCCTCCACGGGGTCGTCCTATTCATCCAGCCCTCCACGAGGTCCTGTTCATCCACCCCCAACCGGCTCGATCGATCGGGGTCCTATTCATCCAGCGGCAACGGCCTTTACTACCATGGGGTCCTCTTCATCCACCCCCCGGCTGGGAATTGTTCATCCAATCCCCCCTAACAACGCTCACTGTTCATCAAGAGGCGGCATCGATCGGCTTTAGTTAGCAGCAGTAGCGAAGGAATCACACGGGTTCAGTTAATAGCAAGGGATCGATTGGGGTTCATTAACGTAGCTACTGCAATCGCTCGGGTTCAGTTAGAGCCCAACGCCTCACTTGGGTTCAGTTAGAGCGCAATGCCTCGCACACACGCACGTACGTGTATGAGAGAAACGTGCAAACCTCCGTGCATCGCTCGGCCCCGACCACCCACCGTAACTGGGAACTCCCCGATATTTTGCTCGCCCTTGCTTCTACCATGGTTTTTTCCATCATGGACGGCCCAAAGAATGTCATGCAGCTGCGTCCGGCCTGCCCAGGACAAAAAACCCATTTCCTATCATGATTTTTTGTCTTAGAAGTAGGAGCCCACCACATCTATGATGATACCGGGTTTTGTCACAATTATCGTCATAGAAGTGTCATAAGCATGACAGAAAAAATCGTTCGGCCCAAAATGTCACAGATATGTCCTTTTTTTGTAGTGAAAGTGATAGATATCCAAGAAGGATATAATAAAAACTTTCATGAAGATCATTGGACAAAATAAACTTGATTCATGTAATAGTTTGGAGATATGATGATGTGATATGTAAGTCATGTTGATGAGTAATTATGTTTTAGTAAGAATATTGGTGTTAAGGTTTGTGATTCCCTATGCAAGCATGAAAGTCAATAGTTATGCAATGAAATTACATCCTACTTGTGGTGCATTATTCGGTGTTAATTATGCTTAATGCTCACTGATGAGATTATTCGTTTCTTGGTTGGTCGCTTCTCAATCTTTTGCTAGCCTTCATTTTGCACTAAGTGTGATCACTACTTGTGCATCCAAAATCCTTTAAACCAGTTTTGCCATTTGAGTCCACTATACCTACCTATATGCGGTATTCTTTTGCCGTTCTAAGCAAATTTGTATGTGCCATCTCTAATTTTCAAAATAAACTTCTCTTTTGTGTGCTCGTACCGCTTGCGAGACGGTGAGGGGTGGCTGATATTTTTCATGCTAGATGTGATATTCTCACGATGAGTGTTTATTCACTTGTTATTGCATGAGAGTATTTACTTTATGTTGTCAAACAATAAATTCCTTGGAAAGTGTTGGTATGGAAGGCACCCGTGGATACGGCTAGCCATGGAAAGTGAAAGTATGGTGGAAAAAGGAATAAACTTTATTTTTTGTTTGGGAACCACCTATGATATATCTAGCATGGAAAGTATTGGTAACTTCTCGATCGTTCTCGTTGACAGGAAAAGCATGCCTCTCAAAATGTTTTTATCTCTATGTTTTTCGCTTTGTGCTCTGGCACCTCTACAAATCCCTAATTCCCTCCGCGAAGGGCATTTCTTTTACTTTATGCAATTTTTATTTTTAGTTTGAGTCTCCATCTTCTCTTATAAAGAACCAACTAGGGGGCACTATGATCGTACTTGAGCATTGGGTGTAGCTTATATGCGAGTGTGTTTCATGAATGGATCAATGACTGAGCATGATGGGCTAGGGATAACTTATTTTAGCATTAATATTTTGAAAGGCATGGTTGCTTGTTGATATGCTTGAGTATTTAAGTCTCATGTCAAAACTAGACTATTGCTTTGAACCATATAAAAGTCCAAATGTACATGCTATAAAGAAAAGAATATGAGATGACATGTTAGGCAGCATTCCACATCAAAAATTCTGTGTTTATCATTTACCTACTCGAGGACGAGCAGGAATTAAGCTTGGGGATGCTGATACGTCTCCAATGTATCTATAATTTTTTATTGTTCCATGCTGTTATATTATCATTCTTGGATGTTTTATAATCATTTTATAGTCATTTTATATCATTTTTGGTACTAAACTATTGATATAGTGCCAAGTGCCAGTTGCTGTTTTTTGCATGTTTTTTACATCGCAGGAAATCAATATCAAACGGACTCCAAATGCAGAGAAACTTTTTTGTGGATTTTTTTGGGACCAGAAGACATCTAGTGGGCCGAAGAAGCACCTGGGCGTGCTCCGAGGGGAGCACGACCCACCACGGCGCGCCTGGAGGCCCAGGCGCGCGCTGGTGGGTTGTGCCCACCTCGGTTGCCTCCCGAACCGCCTCTTTACTATATAAATACCCCAATATTCTAGAAACCCTAGGGGAGTCGATGAAAATCAATTCCAGCCGCCGCAAGTTTCAGAAACACCAGATACAATCTAGATACCATCACGGAGGGGTTCATCATGTCCATTGGTGCCTCTCTGATGATGCATGAGTAGTTCTTTGTAGACCTACGGGTCCGTATTTAGTAGCTAGATGGCTTCCTCTCTCTTGTTTGATTCTCAATACAATGGTCTCTTGGAGATCCATATGATGTAACTCTTTTTGTGGTGTGTTTGTTGGGACCGGATGAACTTTGAGTTTATGATCAGAGCTATCTTTTTATCCATGAAAGTTATTTGAGTCTTCTTTGATCTCTTATATGAATGATTGCTTATAGCCTCATATTTCTTCTCCGACATTTGGGTTTTCTTTGGCCAACTTGATCTATTTATCTTGCAATGGGAAGAGGTGCTTTTTTATGGGTTCGATCTTACGGTGCTTGATCCCAGTGACAGAAGGGGAACCGACATGTATGTATCGTTGGTATTAAGGATAACAAGATGAGGTTTATTTTTACATAAATAGATCTTGTCTACATCATGTCATTGTTCTTATTGCATTACTCCGTTTTCCATGAACTTAATACACTAGATGCATGCTGGATAACGGTCGATGTGTGGATTAATAGTAGTAGATGCAGGAAGGAGTCGGTCTACTAGTCTTAGATGTGATGCCTATATAATGATCATTGCCTGGATATCGTCATGATTATTTGAAGTTCTATCAATTGCCCAACAGTAATTTGTTCACCCACTATTTGCTTTTTTTCTCGAGAGAAGCCACTAGTGAAATCTACGGCCCTGGGGTCTCTTCTTTATTATATTTGCCTTTGCGATCTATTTTCCTTTTATTTTATTTTTAGATCTATTAAACCAAAAATAAAAAATACCTTGCTGCACTTTATTTTATTTGGCATTCGATCTATCAATATTTACAACTTTCTGCCGTCCACGTGCCAATTTTTGGTGCCGTTACCTGAAAGGGATTGACAACCCCTTTAACACGTTGGGTTGCGAGTATTTGTTATTTGTGTGTAGGTGCTGTTTACGTAGTGTTGCTTGGTTCTCCTACTGGTTCGATAACCTTGGTCTCATCACTCAGGGAAATACCTGTCTTTGTTGTGCTGCATCATCCCTTCCTCTTTGGGGAAATACCGACGTAGTTCTAGCAGGCATCAATGCCCCAAAAGGCATCCCCTCTTTCGTCTTCATCTATAGGTAACTTTTCTTGAGGCTATATTTTTATTCACCACATGGTATGTGTTTTTCTTGGAGCGTCTTGTATGATTTGAGTCTTTGCTTTTTAGTTTGCCACAATCATCATTGTTGTACACACCTTTTGAGGGAGACATGCATGAATCGTGATTTATTATAATACTCTATATATGTGCTTCACTTATATCTTTTGAGCTAGGCAATATTGCTATAGTGCTTCACTTATATCTTTTTAGAGCACGACAGTGGTTTTATTTATAGAAATTGATGAACTCTCGTGCTTCACTTATATTATTTTGAGAGTCTCTAAACATCATGGTAATTTTCTTTGGTTATAAATTTAGTCCTAATATGATAGGCATCCAAGAGGGATATAATAAAAACTTTCATATAAAGTGCATTGAATACTATGAGAAGTTTGATTCCTTATGATTGTTTTGAGATATGAAGATGGTGATATTAGAGTCATGCTAGTAAGTAATTTTGAATTTGAGAAATACTTCTGTTAAAGTTTGTGATTCCTATAGCATGCACGTATGGTGAACCCTTATGTGATGAAGTCGGAGCATGATTTATTTATTGATTGTCTTCCTTATGAGTGGCAGTCCGGGACAAGCGATGCTATTTTCCTACCAATCTATCCCCCTAGGAGCATGCGCGTAGTACTTTGTTTTGATAACTAATGGATTTTTGCAATAAGTATATGAGTTCTCTATGACTAATGTTGAGTCCATGGATTATACACACTCTCCCCCTTCCACCATTGCTAGCCTTTCTAGTGCCGCGCAACTTTCGTCGGTACCATAAACCCACCATATACCTTCCTCAAAACTGCCACCATACCTACCTATTATGGCATTTCCATAGCCATTCTGAGATATATTGCCATGCAACCTTCCACCATTCTGTTTATTATGACACGCTCCATCATTGTCATATTGATTTGCATGATCATGTAGTTGCCATCGTATTTGTGGCAAAGCCACCATTCACAATTCTTTCATACATGTCACTCTTGATTCATTGCACATCCCGGTACACCACCGGAGGCATTCATATAGAGTCATATTTTGTTCTAAGTATCAAGTTGTAATTCTTGAGTTGTAAGTAAATAAAAGTGTGATGATCTTCATTATTAGAGCGTTGTCCCATGTGAGGAAAGGATGATGGAGACTATGATTCCCCCATAAGTCAGGATGAAACTCTGGACGAAAAAAAGAGGCCAAAAAAATGAGAGAAGGCCCAAATAAAAAATGAGAGAAAAGAGAGAAGGGGAAATGATACTATCCTTTTACCACACTTGTGCTTCAAAGTAGCACCATGATCTTCATGATAGAGAGTCTCATATATTATCACTTTCATATACTAGTGGGAATTTTTCATTATAGAACTTGGCTTGTATATTCCAATGATGGGCTTCCTCAAATTGCCCTATGTCTTCGTGAGCAAGCAAGTTGGATGCACACCCACTTAGTTTCTTTTGAGATTTCATAAACTTATAGCACTAGTGCATCCGTTGCATGGCAATCCCTACTCACTCACATTGATATATATTGATGAGAATCTCCATAGCCCGTTGATACGCCTAGTTGATGTGAGACTATCTCCTTCTTTTTGTCTTCTCGACATCCACCATCTATTCCACCTATAGTGTTATGTCCATGGCTCATGCTCATGTATTGTGTGAAAGTTGAAAAAGTTTGAGAAAATCAAAAGTATGAAACAATTCCTTGGCTTTTCATCGGGGTTGTGCATGATTTAAATATTTTGTGTGATGAAGATGGAGTACAGCCAGACTATATAATTTTGTAGGGATACGCTTTCTTTGGCCATGTTATTTTGAGAAGACATAATTGCCTTGTTAGTATGCTTGAAGTATTATTGTTTTTATGTGAATATTAAACTTTTGTTTTGAATCATACAGATCTGAACATTCATGCCACAATAAAGGAAATTATATGGATAAATATGTTAGGTAGCATTCCACATCAAAAATTCTTCTTTTATCATTTACCTACTCGAGGACGAGCAGGAATTAAGCTTGGGGATGCTTGATACATCTCCAATGTATCTAAATTTTTTGATTGTTCCATGCTATTATATTATCTGTTTTGGATGTTTTATATGCATTAATATGCTATTTTATATTATTTTTGGGACTAACCTATTAACCTAGTGCCCAGTGCCAGTTTCTGTTATTCCTTGTTTTAGAGTTCCGCAGAAAAGGAATACCAAACGGAATAAAGCTTTTAGGATGATTTTTCTTGGACCAGAAGACATCCAAAGGACTTGGAGAGCAAGTCAGAGAAGCCACGAGGCGGCCACAAGGACGGAGTGCGCGCGATGACCCACAAGTATAGGGGATCAGTTGTAGCTCTTTTCGATAAGTAAGAGTGTCGAACCCAACGAGGAGCAGATGGAAATGACAAGTGGTTTTCAGCAAGGTAATGTCTGCAAGTCCTGAAATTATAAGTAGCAGAGTAGTTTGATAGCGAGATTATAACGAGCAAGTGACGATAGTAGCAATAAAAGTGCAGCAAGGTAGCCTAATCCTTTTGAGGGAAAGGACGGGCTAAAACATTCTCTTATAATAAGCAAAGCGTTCTTGAGGGTACACGGGATTTTCATCTAGTCACTTTCATCATGCTGGTTTAATTCGTGTTTGATACTTTGATAATTTGATATGTGGGTTTAAGCTTCTGTCACTCTCCCAATCCATCATCTAATTGCTACTCCACAATGCATTCCCTTAGTCCCAAATATGGTAAAGTGTCATGTAGTCGACGTTCACATGACACCACTAAGGGAATCACAACATACATACTATCAAAATATCGAACACATACCAAGTTCACATAATTACTTGCAACATGATTTCTCCCATGACCTCAAGAACAAAAGTAACTACTCACAAATGATAATCATGCTCAAGATTAGAGGGGTATTAAATAGCATATTGGATCTGAACATACAATCTTCCACCAAATAAACCATATAGTAATCAACTACAAGATGTAATCAACACTACTAGTCACCCACAAGCACCAATCTATAGTTTCGGTAACAAGATTGAACACAAGAGATGAACTAGGGTTTGAGATGAGATGGTGTTGTTGAAGATGTTTATGGAGATTTCCCTCCCTAAGATGGAAGATTTGTTGGTGATGACGATGACGATGATTTCCCCCTCCGGGAGGGAAGTTCCCCCAGCGAAATTGCTCCGCCGGAGGGCAGAAGTGCTCCTGCCCAAGTTCAGCCTCGAGACGTCGACGCTCCATCCCAGAAGTCCCCCCCTTGTTTTTTCTAGGTCAAAATGACCTATATACCAGAAGATGGGCACCGGAGGTGGTCCTGGGTGAGCACAACCCACCAGGGCGCGCCTGGGCTCCCTGGCGAACCCAGGTGGGTTGTGCCCACCCGGTGGGCCCCTTTGGTAGTTATTTTCTCCAATACTCCTCATATATTTGATAAAAAAATCTCCGTGAAGTTTCAGCTTATTGGGAGTTGTGCAGAATAGGTGGCTTGACGTAGCTTTTCCAGGTCCATATTTCCAGCTACCGGAATTCTCCCTCTTTGTGTATACCTTGCATATTATGAGAGAAAAGGCATTAGAATTACTCCCAAAAGCATTATTATGGATAAAAGCAACATAAATAACAGTAAGAAAACATGATGCAAAATGGACGTATCAACTCCCCCAAGCTTAGACCTCGCTTGTCCTCAAGCGAAAACCGAAATCGAAAAACATGTTCACATGCTTAGATAGAGAGGTGTCGATAAAAACAAAATACGGACATAGAAGCACCATGTTCATTGTTATAACAGCAAAAAACTTAAACATAAGACTCTTATCCTAGAACTTTTATCATAGACTTCTCATGAATAAGTGACACTTTATCACACTATTGAAGTATAAAGCAAAAACTCTATTAAAAACCAACGAACTATGTTCTCAGTCAACTTTGCAACTACAATTCATCATCTTTTTAGGAAGGGTCACATGTCGGAGCCTTTAGAAAAGTCCACATACTCAACCATCTTATAGTCTTCTATGATTGCTAACACTCACCGCGTACACATGAGCAAAATGTTTCAGCCGGACACATAGAAAGATAGGGGCTTATAGTTTCGCCTCCCAACGTATTCACCTCAATGGTGATATCAACAATAATAACTAATGCTGTGTATATTCAACTGGACATATGTGCCTAGATCTTTCCTCACCACATGATGCTTGCCAAAGGAGAAAAATAAAAAGGAATAGAAGGAAAACTTTGACTCTTTGCACAAAAGTAAATACATAAAAGTAAAAGATAGGCCCTTCGCAAAGGGAAGAAGAGGTTTCCATGCACTTATTTGTTTGTATGCTCAACCCCTTATTGCAAAACAACGTCACGTTGCATTGCCCCTTGTGATAGCAACCTTTATTATGCATTCTGTCGTTTTTATTCTTCACCATCACAAGTTCGTACAACGCTTAATTTTCTCTTACACTAAATGATCTCACACTTTTAGAAGCAATTTTTATTGCCTTTTTGCACCGATTACAACTTACTTGAGGGATCTTGTTCAATCCCTAGGTAGGTATGGTGGACTCTTGAAAATAAGATTTGAGTTTAAGGGTTTTTGGATGCACAAGTAGTATCTCTACTTAGTGCAGAATTTTTGGCTAGCAAAGATAGGGGCAAGCACCACGTGTTAAAGGATCCATGACAATAGGACTTCTATGTGAATATAAACAAACATAAACCATTAAGTTGTCTTCCTTGTTGGCATATATATTTTGATGAGGGCTCACAATCACAAAGGATTTCTAGGATAGTATATTTATATGTAAATCTTCTCTTCCCTTATTAATCCTTTCATGAGTTGCATCGTTGACTAATGCTATGTTTGTCAATCTCTAATAAAATTTTCTACTTATACTTTTCCTTATGTGGTGTCATCACCTACCATAAGATTAGTATATGATCTTCTTGATTTATTTCCTTTCTCTTTTTTCTTATTTATTTTATTTTATTTGCAACATGAAAGTAAAGAAAGCAAAAACTCAAACTAAACTTTATTATATATCTTGCACACGATTACAAGGATAGATCACTAAGCAAACTCTCAAAGAAGAAAGGATCGAACTAAACTTTTATTCATATAAAGCAAAAGATCAAACTAAAATAAGTAAAGGAAAAAATATAGTGGGATGATACGATACCGGGGCACCTCCCCCAAGCTTGGCGGAAGCCAAGGGGAGTGCCCCTACCCGATACTCAATTATCTTTTGGTGAAGAAGGAGGTGGTGGTGATGGCAATTGTGCCTTCAACTTTTTCATATTGTAGTTGAGGAGAGAAATTTCCTCCTTTAAATCATCGACTTCCAGCTCCAGCTTCAAGATCTTGTCACATAAATCCCCTTTGCTTTTTTGCCGAAAATGAAAAGGAATAGATTGATTTTAGACCGGTTAGCTCTCTTAGGGAGACTTGACTTCTTGAACTCCACATGCATATCCCCAGGTTGAGGTAGAGGAACATCCTCCTCCTCCGAGCTTGAATCATCGATCCTCATCAAGTGAGAATCCTCCTCGTCATCTGTAGTTCGAGCATAGGGAGATAGGTCCCCTTAGGTCTTTGGGTCAGCAATGAGATGTGAGACATAGCTCTCTCCGTCAGAGTCTTGGGACGACATATTTTCAGAACAGCGCAGAAAACAAAAAGAAAAGAGAACAAAGGATTTCTCCATGACACGATGGTTAACAGGTTCAGGGAGTATATATAGATTTTTTTTATCTTGGGGGACAAGTAAACTGTAGAAACGCGGAGTCTGGAAGGTGTCCCAGGTGGGCACAACCCACCTGGGCGCGCCAGGCTGCCTGGCGCAACCTGGTGTCTTGTGCCCACCAGGGTATGCTTCCTGCAAGTTTCTTATTTTCCTATTTTTTTAAATATTCCAAAACTGAAAAAAAATATTTTTGCGGATTTTTCGGAGTCCGTTTACTTACCGTATCATGTACCTCCTTATTTTCACGATTCTGGAGTGTTTCGGAAGGACTCTTTTATGTGTTCTTTCGGTGTCAAAGTTTGGATAATATTACTTTTAACATTAATGGGCGTACCTGAGATATAATGTTTTATTCATTGCCCATTGACAACCTTCGGGTTAGTACCTTCGGCATTATTTATTTTGATGGCTCCAGACTGATAAACCTCCTCGATAACGTAGGGGCCTTCCCATTTCGAGAGGAATTTTCCTGCAAAGAATCTGAAACGAGAGTTGTACAAAAGAACATATTCTCTGACTTTAAACTCACGCTTTTGGATTCTTTTTCCATGCCATATTTTAACTTTTTCTTTGAATAATTTTGCATTTTCATAAGCTTGGGTTCTCCATTCGCCTAATGAGCTAATATCAAACAACCTCTTTTCACCAAAAAGTTTGAAATCATAATTGAGTTCTTTGATGGCCCAATATGCTTTATGTTCTAACTCAAGATGCAAATGATAAGCTTTTCCATAAACCATTTTATAAGGAGACATACCCATAGGATTTTTATATGTTGTTCTATAAGCCAAAGTGCTTCATCTAATTTCTTCGACCAATTCTTCCTGGACATATTGACAGTATTTTGCAAAATTAATTTTATTTCTCTAGTGCTAAGTTCAACTTGACCACCAGATTGAGGACGATGAGGTGATGCAATTCTATGGTTAACATCATACTTGGCAAGCATTTTATGGAAAGCGCCATGAATAAAGTGTGAACCACCATCAGTCATTAAATATCTAGGGACTCCAAACCTTGGGAAAATAACTTCCTTAAGCATTTTAATAGAGGTGTTGTGATCAACACTACTGGTTGGAATAGCTTCTACCCATTTAGTAACATAATCAACAGCAACCAAAATATGTGTATACCCATTAGAGGAAGGAAAAGGTCCCATGTAATCGAATACCTAAACATCAAATGGTTCAACAGCAAGTGAATAGTTCATATGCATTTCTTGATGCTTACCGATATTACCTATTCTTTGACATTCATCACAAGATAAGACAAACTTACGAGCATCCTTGAAGAGAGTAGGCCAATAAAATCTAGATTGCAATACCTTGTGAGCAGTTCTATCTCCATCATGATGCCCTCCATAAGCTTCAAAGTGACATTTCCTTAGGATTTGTCCCTGCTCATGCTCAGGTACACAACGTCTAATAATACCGTCTACTCCTTCTTTATAAAGATGTGGGTCATCCCAAAAGTAATGTCTTAAATCATAGAAGAATTTTTTCTTTTGTTGATATGTAAAACTAGGTGGTAAATATTTAGCAACAATGTAATTAGCATAGTCAGCATACCAAGGAGTGTTGTGAGCAACATTTATTGCAGCTAACTTCTCACCAGGAAAGCTATCATCAATAGGTAGTGGGTCATCAAGCACATTTTCAAGCCTAGATAAATTATTAGCTACGATGTTCTTAGCTCCTTTTATATCAACGATATGTAGATCAAATTCTTGTAACAAGAGAATCCATCGAATAAGTCTAGGTTTAGCATCTTTCTTTTCCATAAGATATTTGATAGCAGCATGGTCCGTGTGAACAATTACTTTGGAATCAACAATATAAGGTCTAAATTTATCACAAGCAAACACCAGTGCTATGAATTCTTTTCAGTAGTAGCATAGTTTCGTTGAGCACTATTTAGAGTTTTACTAGGAAACTGAATAACATTCAGTTTCTTATCAACTCTTTGTCCTAGAACAGTGCCAACAGCATAATCACTAGCATCACACATAATTTCAAAAGGCAAGTTCCAATCAGGTGGTTGAACAATAGGTGCAGAAATTAAGGCTTTCTTGAGTGTTTCAAAGGCTTCTAAACTATCATCATAAAAAACAAAAGGAATTTCCTTATGCAAAAGATTCGCAAGAGGCCTAGAAATTTTAGAAAAGTCTTTGATAAATGTCCTATAGAAACCAACATGACCTAGGAAACTACGAATACCTTTGATGTCTTTAGGACATCGCATTTTCTCAATTGCATCAACCTTAGCTTTGTCCACTTCAATACCTCTTTCAGAAATTTTATGACCCAAGACAATACCTTCATTAACCATAAAGTCACACTTCTCCCAATTCAAGACAAGATTTGTTTGTTCACATCTCTGCATAACTCGATCAAGGTTGCTTGAACAATCATCAAATGACTTCCCAGAAACAGCGAAATCATCCATGTAAACCTCAACAATCTTTTCACAAAAGTCAGAGAATATAGCAGTCATACATCTTTGAAAGGTAGCAGGTGCATTGCATAAACCAAAAGGCATACATCTATAAGCATAAGTTCCAAAGGGGCAAGTAAAAGTGGTCTTTTCCTGATCAGGTTGAGAAACATGTATTTTTGAAAAACCATAATATCCATCAAGGAAGCAAAAGTGTGTGTGCTAAGATAATCTTTCTAGCATTTGATCAATAAAAAGGCAGAGGGTAATGATCTTTTCTAGTTGCTTTGTTTAATTTTCTAAAATCAATTACCATTCTATAGCCTGTAATAATTCTTTGTGGAATAAGTTCATTCTTATCATTAGGAACAACAGTTACACCTCCTTTCTTAGGTACACAATGAACATGACTTACCCATCTACTATCAGTTATAGGATAGATTATACCTGCTTCCAGAAGTTTTAAGATTTCTGTTCTTACCACTTCCTTCGTTTTTGGGTTTAACCGATGTTGGTGATCAACAACAGGTTTAGCATCAGGATTCCATATTAATTTTGTGCTTACATAGAGTGGGACTAATGCCCTTTAAATCATCAAGAGTATATCCAATAGCAGCTCGGTGCTTCCTTAGAACTTTCAATAATATTTCTTCTTCATGTTCTGAAAGGTTAGCACTAATAATAACAGGACATATCTTCTTTTCATACAGATAAGAATATTTCAAAGTGTCTGGCAATTGTTTTAATTCAAACACAGGATCACCTTTAGGCCAGTTGTGTTTAAGCATAGGACGTTGTTCAAACAAAATCTTATCTATTTCATTTCTTTCATGCACATGTAAATCATTTTCATGGTCTAGAAAATATTGTTCTAAAGGATCAGTAGGTGGTACAACAATAGAAGGAAGACCAATTATTTCATCCTCACTAGGCAATTCTTTTTCATGAAGCTTTCTACTAAACTTGGAAAAATTAAACTCATGAGATTCATCAACAAAACTAACACCGACAATTTGTTTCTCACAGTCTATTCTAGCATTAACGGTGTTCAAGAAAGGTCTACCAAAGATAATGGGACAAAAGTCGTCTTGTGGGGAACCAAGACCAAGAAAATCAGTAGGGTATTTTATTTTCCCACACAATACTTCAACATCTCTAACAATCCCAATTGGTGATATAGTGTCTCTATTAGCAAGTTTAAGAGTAACATCTATGTCTTCTATCTCTGCGGGTGCTATGTCATTTATAATTTCTTGATATAAGCAATAAGGAATAGCACTCACACTAGCACCTATGTCACATAAACCATGATAACAATGATATCCTATTTTAACTGAGACAACGGGCATGCCAACAATAGGTCTATGTGTATCCTTTCTATCAGGTTTGGCAATTCTAGCAGCTTCTTCATAGAAGTAAATAACATGCCCATCTACATTTTCTTCCAAGAGATCTTTAACCATAGCAATACTAGGTTCCACTTTAATTTGTTCATCAGGTTTAGGTATTCTAATGTAACTCTTGTTAACCATAGTTGAAACTTTAGCATGTTCCTTTATCCTACCAGGGAAAGGTGGTTTCTCAATATAAGCAGAAGGAAAACTGGATCAACATTGTAAAGTATAGTTTGTTCTTTAACTGGTACCAGTTCTTTGATTTCTTCTTTAATAGGTCGGTGATATTTAAACCATTTCTATTTAGGGAGATCAACATGAGTAGCGAATGATTCACAGAAGGAAGCTACTATTTCAGAGTCAAGTCCATATTTAGTGCTAAACTTTTGAAAAGCAACAGTATTCGTAAAAGATTTAACACAATCATACTTAAGTTTAATACCTGACTCTTTACCTTCGTCGAGTTCCCAGTCTTCAGAGTTTCATTTAATTCTTTCCAAAATATCCCACCGGAATTCAATAGTCTTCTTCATAAAGAACCAACACAAGAAGTATCGAGCATGGTTTGATTATTACGAGAAAGCCGAGCATAAAAGTTCTGGATAATAATTTCTCTCGAGAGCTCATGATTGGGGCATGAATATAACATTGACTTAAGCCTCCCCCAAGCTAGAGCGATACTTTATCCTTCACGAGGCTAAAAATTATATATATAATTCTGATCACGATGAACTAGATGCATAGGATAATTTTTTGGTGGAACTCCAATTTCAAACGATTCCAGTTCCAATATCCAATATCATCGCATAGCCTATACCATGCCAATGATTTTCCCTTCAAAGATAAAGGGAAAACCTTTTTCATAACTTCATCCTCGGGTAAACCTGCAAGCTTGAACAATCCACAAATTTGTTCTACATATATTAAGTGCATATCAGGATGTTCGGTTCCATCTCCCGCATAAGGATTAGCTAGCAGTTGTTCTATCATACCCGAAGGCATTTCATATTCAATATTTTCAATAGGTGCAGTAGGTTGAGGGGGTAGCTAATTGTTGTTCCGGTCGAGGTGAAGATACCCTGAACAAACCCCTCAAAGGATTTTTTTCCATAGTAACAAGTGACAATAAATTTCAGCACACTATATAAATGTTTCCTTACCAAGTTCCACTTACCAAAGGCGCTTCACTCCCCGACAACAGTGCCAGAAAATAGCCTTGATGACCCACAAGTATAGGGGTTCAATTGTACCTCTTTTCGATAAGTAAGAGTGTCGAACCCAACGAGGAGCAGAAGGAAATGACAAGTGGTTTTCAGCAAGGTAATGTCTGCAAGTGCTGAAATTGTAAGTAGCAGAGTAGTTTGATAGCAACATAATTTGCAACAAGCAAGTAACAATAGTAGCAATAAAAGTGCAGCAAGGTAGCCCAATCCTTTTGAGGCAAAGGACAGGCCAAAATGGTCTCTTATAATAAGCAAAGCGTTCTTGAGGGTACACTAGATTTTCATCTAGTCACTTTCATCATGCTGGTTTAATTCATGTCCGGTACTTTGATAATTTGATATGTGGGTGGACCGGTGCTTAGGTGCTGTTCTTACTTGAACAAACCTCCTACTTATGATTAACTCTCCCGCAAGCATTCGCAACTACGAGAAAAGTATTAAGAATAAATTCTAACCATAGCATTAAACTTTTGGATCCAATCGGTCCCTTACAGAATAGCGCATAAACTGGGATTTAAGCTTCTGTCACTCTCCCAACCCATCATCTAATTGCTACTCCACAATGCATCCCCTTAGGCCCAAATATGGTGAAGTGTCATGTAGTCAACGTTCACATGACACCACTAAGGGAATCACATCATATATACTATCAAAATATCAAACACATACCAAGTTAACATAATTACTTGCAACATGATTTCTCCCATGAACTCAAGAAAAAAAGTAACTACTCACAAATGATAATCATGCTCAAGATTAGAGGGGTATTAAATAGCATATTGGATCTGAACATATAATCTTCCACCAAATAAACCATATAGTAATCAACTATAAGATGCAATCAACACTACTAGTCACCCACAAGCACCAATCTATAGTTCCTGTAACAAGATTGAACACAAGAGATATGATCCAACCATAAGGTTTTGTCGATCCAAAAATTTCTAAGAAAGTGTGCAAGCTCCAGTGATCCATTTATGGACTGGTGCTAGGCTCTCGGAGTTGGAATATACGCTTTGATAGTGTGATCAAAGCATACAATTTTATACAGACTTTTGGAGAAGCCTGTATTTACAAGAATGTGAGTGGGAGCTTTGTAGCATTTCTGATATTATATGTAGATGGCATATTGTTGATCATAAATGATACTGAATTTCTAAATAGCATAAAAGGATACTTGAATAAGAATTTTTCAATGAAAGACCTCAGTGAAGCTGCTTATATATTGGGAATCAAGATCTATAGAGATAGATCAAGACGCTTAATTGGACTTTCACAAAGCACATACCTTGATAAAGTTTTGAAGAAGTTAAAAATGGATCAAGCAAAGAAAGGGTTCTTGCCTGTGTTACAAGGTATGAAGTTGAGTCAGACTCAATGTCCGACCACTACAGAAGATAGAGAGAAAATGAAAGTCATTCCCTATGCTTCAGCCATAGGTTCTATCATGTATGCAATGTTGTGTACCAGACCTGATGTGTACCTTGCTATTAGTTTAGCAGGGAGGTACCAAAGTAATCCAGGAGTGGATCACTGGACAGCGGTCAAGAACATCCTGAAATACCTGAAAAGGACTAAGGATATGTTTCTCATATATGGAGGTGACAAAGAGCTCATCGTAAATGGTTACGTTGATGCAAGCTTTGAACTGATCCGGATGACTCTAAGTCACAAACTAGATACGTGTTTTTATTAAATGGTGGAGCTGTCAGTTGGTGCAGTTCCAAGTAGAGCGTCATGGCGGGATCTACGTGTGAAGCAGAGTACATAGCTGCTTCGGAAGCAGCAAATGAAGGAGTCTGGATGAAGGAGTTCATATCTGATCTAGGTGTCATACCTAGTGCATCGGGTCCAATGAAAATCTTTTGTGACAATACTGGTGCAATTGCCTTGGCAAAGGAATCAAGATTTCACAAGAGAACGAAGCACATCAAGAGATGCTTTAATTCCATCCGCGATCAAGTCAAGGAGGGAGACATAGAGATTTGCAAGATACATACGGATCTGAATGTTGCAGACCCTTGACTCCATGGGTGTTATAATCATTACAATGTAATCTAGATTATTGACTCTAGTGCAAGTGGGAGACTGAAGGAAATATGCCCTAGAGGCAATAATAAAGTTGTTATTTGTATTTCCTTATGTCATGATAAATGTCTATTATTCATGCTAGAATTGAATTAACCAGAAACTTAGTACATGTGTGAATACATAGACAAACATAATGTCACTAGTATGCTTCTACTAGACTAGCTCGTTGGATCAATGATGGTTATGTTTCCTAACCATAGACATGAGTTGTCATTTGATTAACGGGATCACATCATTAGAGAATGATGTGATTGACTTGACCCATCCTTTAGCTTAGCACGATGATCGTTTAGTTTGTTGCTATTGCTTTCTCCATAACTTATACATGTTCCGATGACTATGATATCATGCGACTCCTGAATACCAGAGGAACACTTAGTGTTCTATCAAACATCACAATGTAACTTGGTGACTATAAAGATGCTCTATAGGTGTCTCCAATGGTGTTTGTTGAGTTGGCATGGATCGAGATTAGGATTTGTCACACCGAGTATCGGAGAGGTATCTCTGGGCCCTCTCATTAATGCACATCACTATAAGCCTTGCAAGCAATGTGACTAATGAGTTAGTTGCAGGATGATGCATTACGGAACGAGTAAAGAGACTTGCCGGTAACGAGATTGAACTAGGTATTGAGATACTGATGATCGAATCTCGGGCAAGTAGCATAGTGGTGACAAAGGGAACAACATATATCGTTATGCGGTTGGACCGATAAAGATCTTCGTAGAATATGTGGGAGCCAATATGAACATCCAGGTTCCACTATTGGTTATTGACCGGAGACGTGTCTCGGTCATGTCTACATAGTTCTTGAACCCGTAGGGTCTGCATGCTTAACGTTCGGCGATGATCGGTATTATGAGTTTATGGGTTTTGATGTACTGAAGGTAGTTCGGAGTCCCGGATATGATCACGGACATGACGAGGAGTCCTGAAATGGTCGATACATAAAGATTGGTATATTGGATGACTATATCCAGACACCGGATGAGTTCCAGGGGTCACCGAATAATTATCGGAGTGCCGGGGGTTATCGAAACCCCCGGGAGAACTAATGGGCCACATGGGCCTTAGTGGAGAGAGAGAAGGGCCGGCCAAGGCAGGGCCGCGCGCCCCTCCCCCTCTAGTCTGAATTGGACTAGGGAAGGGGGGCGGCGCCCCCCTTTCCTTCTCCCTTCTCCCTCTCTTTCCTTTCCCCCCTCCTCCTAGTTGGACTAGGAAAGGTGGAGTCCTACTCCTACTAGGAGGAGGACTCCTCCCCTCCTTGGCATGCCCCAAGAGCCGGACGGCCTCCCCCCTTGCTCCTTTATATACGGGGGCAGGGGGCACCCTAGAACACACAAGTTGATCATTGATCCCTTAGCCATGTGCGGTGCCCCCCTCCACCATAATCCACCTCGGTCATATCGTCGTAGTGCTTAGGCAAAGCCCTGTGCCGGTAGCTTCATCATCACCGTCACCACGCCGTCGTGCTGACGAAGCTCTCCCTCGACACTCAGTTGGATTGAGAGTTCATGGGATGTCACCGAGCCGAACGTGTGCAGATCACGGAGGTGCCGTACTTTCGGTACTAGGATTGGTCGGATCGTGAAGACGTATGACTACATCAACTGTGTTGTCATAACGCTTCCGCTTACGGTCTACGAGGGTACGTGGACAACACTCTTCCCCTCTCGTTGCCATGCATCACCATGATAGATCTTGCGTGTGCGTAGGAATTTTTTTGAAATTACTGCGTTCCCCAACAGTTACTCCGTTCTTTATGAACTTAATACTCTATATGCATGCTAGATAGCGGTTGATGTGAGGATTAATAGTAGTAGATGCAGAATCGTTTCGGTCTACTTGACGCGGATGTGATTCCTATATTCATGATCATTGCCTTAGATATCGTCATAACTTTGCGCTTTTCTATTAATTGCTCGGCAGTAATTTGTTCACACACCGTAATATTTTTCTATCTTGAGAGAAGCCTCTAGTGAAACCTTTGGCCCCAGGGTCTATTTTCCATCATATAAGTTTCCTATCTACAACTTTAGTTTTTGATTTACTTCCTTTGCAATCTTTTACTTTCCGATCTATAAACCAAAAATACCAAAAATATTTACTTTACTATTTATATATCTCTATTAGATCTCACTTTTGCAAGTAACCATGAAGGGATTGACAACCCCTTTATCGCGTTGGGTGCAAGTTGTTTGATTGTTTGTTTAAGTATTCAGTGACTTGTTCGTTGTCTCCTATTGGATTGATACCTTGGTTCTCAAAACTGAGGGAAATACTTACTCTACTTTGCTGCATCACCCTTTCCTCTTTAAGGGAAAAACCAATGCAAGCTCAAGAACTAGCAGGGGTGCGCCCCTGTGTCTTGTGGCCACCTTGTATGCCCTCCGGACTCCATTTTATTGCACGATATTTCTTTTGGTCAGCCAAAATTCATTATATAATCTCCCGAAGGTTTTGCTCACCGAACCACGTCAAATTCCTACATTCTTGTTTTTGAGCTATTTTTCTGACAGGTCTAGATCACTATGACATCTCCAAGCGCCCCTAAGGACAAGTTTTTCAAGAAGTCATCAACTGCTACCTTGCAGAGGTGCTGCAACACCCTCAAACCATTGATATGCGTGAGGGGGTGCTGCACACCCGTGGTGTTCAAGGGCCAAAGAAGATCGTAAGCACGGAGACAAGGCTCGAAGCAATGGAGCAACAAGTTTTCAAGTGCCAAGGGATGGTGGAATGCAGACTCAATGCCAATCACTTGATGATCACAGAATTTACTCGTGACACAAGCTGGATGCCAAGAACATCGGAGAGGCCATCTTCAAGCTTCACAAGAAAATTGACCATCTCGAAGCCCAGATCTATGACCCGCAAAACCAAAATTGTGAGTATGAATACAGATTTAAGAGGATGAGTTTGGCTGCAGATTTGAGGATCCCGGAGACTCGTTCATATTTTTATGATGGTGAACATATGCCCTGGAAGATGGAGGACAAGCCTACAACATCATCAACTCCATCATCACCACCTTCGAAGAAAGAAATCTAAATACATGGGTATGGGCACTCCCCTTAGCAATTTCCAAGCTTGGGGGAGGTGCCCCGGTATCGTATCACCATCACACCTTTACCTTTATCGTTTTTCTTAGTTCGATCCTTTTGGTTATATCTTGATCTAGTAGAATAAAGTTTTTAGTATGATTTAGCTTTGAGTTTTGTTTTGAGATCTATCTATGTAATCGAGTCCATGAGTTATAATAAAGAATAGTTTTGAGTGGAGGGCTTTGCTTTATTGCTATGATCTTGAGGGAATATAATAAAAAAATAAACAAAAATATCATATAATGATCTTATGGAGAGTGATGACTTCACATATAAAAAGTATGATGAATAAAAGTTGTTGAGAGTTGACAAACATAGTTTTGGTCATCGTTGCAATTAATAGGAAATAATAAAGAAAGAGAGGTTTCACATATAAATACACTATCTTGGACATCTTTTGTGATTGTGAGCACTTATTAAAATATTACATGCCAAAAAGTTGACGTTGGACAAGCAAGACAACATAATGGGTTGTGTTTTCTTATATCTGAGTAGAAGTTATATTATCATGGATCCTCCAACATGTTGAGCTTGCTTCTCACCCCTTGCTAGCCAAATCTTTTGCACCAAGTAGAGATACTACATGTGCTTCCAAACATCCCTTAAACTAGTTTTGCCATGAGAGTCCACCATACCTACCTATGGATTGACTAAGATCCTCCAAGTAAGTTGTCATCAGTGCATGCAATAAAAAATGCTCTCTAAATATGTATGATCTTTTAGTGTGGATAAAATAAGCTTTATATGAACTTGTGATATGGAAGAAATAAAAGCGACAGACTGCATAATAAAGTTCTTTATCACAAGCGGCACTATAAAGTGACGTTCTTTTGCATTAAGATTTTGTGCATCCAATCATAAAAGTGCATGACAACCTCTACTTCCCTCTGCGAAGGGACTATCTTTTACTTTTATCTTCTACCCTTATACAAGAGTCAGGGTGATCTTCACCTTTCCTTTTTACACTTTTTCTTTTTGGCAAGCACTATGTGTTGGAGAAAGATCCAGATATATATATATATCCACTCAGATGTAGGTTATCATAAAGTATTATTGTTGACATTACCCTTGAGGTAAAAGGTTGGGAGGCAAAACTATATGCCCCTATCTTTCTCTGTGTCTGACTGAGGCTTTGAACTCAAAAGTATCGCGTGAGTGTTAGCAATTGTGAAAGACTAAATGATAGTTGAGTATGTGGACTTGCTGAAAAGCTCTTGTATTGGCTCTTTTCTATCCCATGATAAATTGCAATTGCTTCAATGACTGATATCATAGTTTGTTAGTTTTCAATGAAGTTTCTGATTCATACTTTACCTTGTGAACAAATTATTACTTTGGCATAAGAAATTATATGACAATATATGTTGTTGTTCTAAAGATGATCATGATGCCCTCGTGTCCGTATTTTATTTTATCGACACCTCTATCTCTAAATATGTGGACATATTTATCGATTTCGGCTTCCGCTTAAGGACAAGCGAGGTCTAAGCTTGGGGGAGTTGATACGTCCATTTTGCATCACGCTTTTATATTGATATTTATTGCATTAAGGGCTATTAATACACATTTTGGTACAATACTTATTCCTTTTCTCTCTTATTTTACAAGGTTTACATGAAGAGGGAGAATGTCGGCAACTGGAATTCTGGACCGGAAAGGGTGCAAATCTGAGAGACCTATTATGCAAAACTCCAAAAGTCCTGAAAATTTACGGAGAATTATTTTGGAATATATACAAAATAATGGGCGAAGAAAATACTAGAGGGGACCCACCAGGAGGCCACAAGGGTGGGGGCCACACCCTACCCCCTGGGCACGCCCCTGTGCCTTGTGGGCCACCTGGCAGGCCTCCGGTGCCCATCTTCTGCTATATGGAGGGTTTTGACCTGGAAAATTATAAGGAAGCTTTCGGGATGCATTCGTCTACCACCCTGAAACAAACAGTCAGGTCGAACTGATAATGAGCGGCATTAAACCCCGACTGGTGCACTCCCTATGGGAGTTAGACAAGCACTGGGTTGAGGAATTCGATTCTATGCTCTGGGGGCTGCGGACTACACCTAACCGAACAACCGGATACACACCTTTCTTCATGGTGTACGACGCAGAAGTTGTCCTGCCCTGTGACATTATTCATGACTCACCTCGAGTGTGCATGTACAAAGAGCAAGAAGCCGAGCTTGGTCAGTAGGATGACCTAGACGGCCTTGAAGAGGAGCGCGATATCGCACAAGCTCATTCTGCATTTTACCAACAACATGCCAGGCGATACCAAAGCAGAGAAGTGCGGACCAAGACATTTAACGTTGGCCATCTTGTCTTGCGTCTCATAGAGAAGAAAAAGGATAAGATCAAACCACGATGGGAGGGCCCCTTCATCATCGATGAAGTTCTCACAGGATGAGCCTATCGCCTTCGTAATGCATCGGATAATCGCCTCAAGCCGAATCCATGGAACGCTGCTCGGCTCCAATGATTCTATGGATAGTTCGGCAACACCTTTTTTCTACTTTGACTACGTTCCTTTTCCTCCTCTCCTTTTTTTCTTTTTTCCTTTTAATATCCCAGGGTGCATTCGGATCTACTGAACTGTTAGGGGTACACATCTTTAAATGTACACACCCTACTATAACTGGGGGCTTCTTTGACGAAGCTTATTACTAAATGCTTGTTGCTTACATTGTTTACGTCATTTGTTCTATACATCTTTTGCCATTATATGCACCTCTATGACTTAAGTTTTTGCCAAGCTGGGTTGCCTTGCTCCTGTGTTTATACCCTACGTTCCTGATTGTTCGGCTAGGGTGGAAAGGGAGCACCTCTGCGATTGTTACAACCGGGTAATCCGGATCTGTACCTTAGACGGGTGAAGCCAAAAGCTAGCGTTCTTAAGGGAATAATTGGTCGGCAAGCAATGATAGATTATTTATATTTATGTCATTCTTCAAAAAAATAAGGGATAGGCTGCCCGTAATTCTTTCTTTCGGATCAAAGCCTAGGCATGCATAATTAAGCATGCTGCCCCATGGGAAGGAAGCCTTAACGGAACTATTTTCCCTAGAAGATGTTTCTTACGTTAAATAATAATATAACATAACTCCTCGAAAAAAATTGTCTGCTTGAGCAATATGCCCGGATTGCCTAGTTTCCGGACATAGTGAATGTTTATTACATTCAAACATGGTATCCGGAAACACCCCAACTTCTTGGTTCGGAGGTTGAAGTCGAAGGCCTGCGGTGACAAATTTTGACAAGTTCGGTTGGAGATAAGTTTGATGATAAAGTACATTGATATATCGAATCGAACGCCTACTCTTTATCTATGCCATCTATAAGACTGTTTAAACTATGGTCTTCTTGCGAATATTTCGCGGCTATCATCACTTGGTCATATACCAAGTTCATGGGAATCTCTTTTCCGTCCAGTCCCCGAGGTCCAACTCGGGCCATACGATTCGGCTCGAGCCTGGTGTAGCATTATCACATCTCTAGTTCTGGTATGATCTAGGCTAGCCTTCTTGTGAGCATCATGTTTAAATTCAATTTAAATTTGAAATGGGGATTTGTGAAACCCTCAGAAATCATTTTTGGAAATGACCCAGATAAAAATTGCTCCAAAAAGGTCCAAGAAAATGTTCATGTTGCCCTATGAAAATATTGGTCAGAGGTAAAATTCAAACCAATATTTTTAGGAGCTCATAAATATTTATTTTGGCCATTTGGAATTAATGCAATAATTATTTGCATTGGATATATATATGTTATATATTTTCTATATGTCCAAAAATTCTGAAATTTGGTGAGGGCTTTGGAATAATCCCTTAGGTCCCTGCAAAAATTGTCAGAAGAAAATAAAATGATTTAGTATTATTATTAATTCAAAAAAATGTCAGAATAGAAAACAGAAAACAAAAATAGAAAAGAAACTTACCTGGCGGCCTGGCACTGTGCAGCCCAGCGGCCCAGCAGGCCGGCCTAGCCGACTGGCACTGCCAGTCGTCCCCTTCCTTGTGCCAGGAGGACAGGGGCACGCGCCCGCCGCGCGCGGCCACACGCCCGGCCACGTCCTGCCTCTCTGCTTCCTCTCGCGTCTCTCTGGAGATCCCACGCAACCCCCCGGCTCCCCTCACTCTCAGCTATGCTCATCCCCTCCCCTTTCTCTCTCTCACGAGCACCACCAAACGAGTTGCCGCCGCCGTTCGCCGTTGCCACGCCCACTGCCACGGCCTCGCCCTTCGTCGTGCCCACGAGCTCCGCGCCGTCTTCCTCATCTTCTCCGTTAAGCCGTGCGTCTCCGGACGCCCTGTGGAGCCGCCATCGCCATCGTCTTCACCTTCGGCCGCCCGAGATCGCCGTCGCCGTTCTTCCCGCGTTGGACCTCCCCCGAGCTCGCTGACGCCTCCACCGAATCCACTGTGAGCCCCGCCGCCGTTTTCCCCTCTCCGTTTTGTCACTCGCGTGTCGTAGCCGTGCTAACCACCGGACCCGAGCGGCCGCACCGCCATGGATCCTCACCGTCGTGGCCAGAGCCACCGCAGCTCGCGCCCGCACATGCCACCGCTCTCAGCAGCCTCCCAGAAGGCCAAGCCGCCGCTTCGCAGCTCCTGCTGTGCACCACAGCGCTGCACGCGCACCCGGCCGAACTCCGGCCACCGCCTCGAGCTCGTTTCCGGCGAGCTCCGGCACCCCCGCAATCTCCCTTTTGCTCCAAACGACGCGGACGAGCTCCAGCTCCTCGTCTGTGGTCTCCGCCGCCCGAATGGTCGCTGGAGGGCGAATCCCGTGCCCCTCCGCCGCGTTCGGCCTTGCCGGCGGCTCAACGCCGGCGGGTTTGACTGGTTTGACCTTGCTGGCCCGTCAGGTGGGCCGCGTGGGTCAGGTGATTAGCTTAGGGCTAATCACCGTTTAGCTAATTAACCCTGACACTGACATGTGGGTCCTACCCAGCTAATTTGTAGTTAGGTTAGTATTAGTGTTAACTAACCCTGTTAGTTAATTGTGACACTGACATGTGGACCCCACACGTCAGGTTTGACCTGGTCAGCGCCGTTGACCTGCTGACGCAGGCATGACACAATGCTGACGCAGTTATTCTTTTCTGGTATTAAACAAATCAGGAAATTCCAGAAAATGATATAAACTTCAAAAATTCATAGAAATTCAACCGTAGCTCAGGTTAAAATAATTTATATATGAAAAATTATCAGAAAAATGCAATCTATCCATCTGTACCATTTTCATGCATGACAAACCAACTTATACCTGCTGTATAGGTGAAAAACATGAATGGCATTTATAAGAGCTTATTTTGGAGATGCATTTGAACCTTTGGTTAAAATGGACTTCAACCAAATGAATGCTAGTTGCATTAGCTCAAACAACATCACATCTTCATGCCACGTTCATGCATCATATTGTTGCATATGCTTGTGTATTGATTGCCGACACCGTTCCTTCTTGATAGGTCCTGCTCCGGAGACCGATCCAGAGTACCTGTCAGAGGAGCAGTGCCCCCTGTTGATCTACCAGGCAAGCAAACCCCCTTGTTCATTCCGATACAATCCTACTCTCTCGCTCCTGCTCTCTTTTATTGCATTAGGATAACAACGATTCAACTGCTACTTTATGATGCGGTAGTTGAACCCATTCCTCTGCATGACCTGTCGTTGCCACAGTAAATAGTTGAAACCCACTAGCATGTGTAGGAGTTAATTGATCCATGTTGTGTTCCTACCATGCATTGCCTGCTATTGCTTAGAGTATGTCAGGTCTGATTCATTGGGAATGAATTGGAGTGCAATGCTATGTTCTGATGTTGAGAGTTAAGTGTGTGAACACGATTTGGTAAAGGTAGCGGTGAGAGGCCATGTAGGAGTACATGGTGGGTTATCTCACTGGAACCGTCCCTAAGAACCGTGTTCTATGTATGTTGTCCAATGACTAGATACTACCACACATTGGGTTCCGGTAACTCGACCCCTCTCGACTTATTAACCGACTTGGTCTCTGTCCAGGAGTCACAACTAGTTTCTGGTGTTTATAGGCAGTGTTATTCTTCTACCAAGTGGCACCCGACAGGGTGGGCTTGGAACAGACTAGGCACAAGTGGCACGGTGTACCAAGTGGCACCCGGATGGTGGGCTTGGGAACCCTGCTCACATTGTTTGGGGCCATGAGCGAAACCTCGGCCGGATCTCCTTGCGGATGGAACCCGAATAGGCGATAAACCTGGACTAGAGTCTTGCGTGGTTAGTCAGGTCGCGGCTGACACCCTCGTCAGGCTTCCGCTTGAAGGTTTCCGAGATACATGACATGTACATGGCGGTAAGTGGCGAGAGCGTGTGTGAAGAAGTACACCCCTGCAGGGTTATCATGATCTATTAGAATAGTCGGGTCTGCGGTTATGGACTTCTTGGATGCTTACGTGGTACATAGACAACTTAAAGTGGATACTCTAAAATGCTCAAGACAAGTGTGAGTGCTATGGATGGCCTTCTCGTAGGGAGACGGGAATGAATCCATAGTAGTGTATTGATGTGGTGATTAGTGGACTCGTGTACGATTTCTCACCTCAAAGAACTTACTCGTAGTCATGGAACAGGATAGCCACTGAGTCAAAGCTGGCTTGCTGCAACTAAACCCCACATTGACTTCTTGATATAAATGCATGTATGATAGGATCTGATGTAAGTCTTGCTGAGTACCTTTGTACTCACGTTTGCTTAATTTATATTTTGCAGATGAGACAACTGTCTCACTAGTAGTTTCGCTTGGACTTCGACGAGTAGCTTGTTACCTCAGCTACGATCTTGTACCTTGGGAGGGTCTTGTAGATAGTCAGGCTTCTCAGCCTTTTTCTTTTGTAGTTGTCTGTACTCAGACATGTAATGCTTCCGTTGCTTGTATGCTCTGAATAATGGGTCATGAGACCCTTGTTTGTATTAAATGCTATGTGGCCCTTCTGGGCCTTTATCTATATGAGTTTGAGTTATGTTGTGATGTCATGTTGTACAGAACATACTTGCATGTTATGCGTACGTGTGACGTGTATTGCTATGTGTGGGATCCAACAACCTAGTTGTCTATCCTTGGTAGCCTCTCTTATGGGGAAATGTAGTCTGGTGCTTCCACTAAGCCATGGTAGTCTGCTACAGCCCGGTTCATCGGAGTCCTGCTAGCCCAGCACTACTGCTTCGGAACACTTAGACTGGCCGGCATGTGATTCACATCGTTCATGTGTCTGTCCCTTTGGGGAAATGTCGCGCGGTGACTTTTGGAGTCCTGCTAGCCTGCTACAGCCCGGATTCCCCGAGTCCTGTTAGCCCAGTTGCTACAACCCGAATTCACAAGTTGATGACCGGCATGCTCGATGTTGTTTCATGTATGCCTGTCCCCGTAAGTTAGTGCCACTTTGGGTTCACGACTAGTCATGTCACCCAGGTTCTCTGTCATATGGATGCTAGTGACACTATCATACACGCAAGCCAAAAGGCGCAAACGGTTCCGGGCCAGGTAAGGCGACACCCGTGGGAATACCGTGCGTGAGGCCGCAAAGTGATATGACGTGTTACATGCTAGATCGGTGTGACTAAGAATCGGGGTCCTGATATCTTTGGTATCAGAGCCTGACTCCCTATAGGATTACCGAGCCAAACTGGTCGAAGTTGAGTCTAGAAATTCTTTAGTTATATAAGGGAATTGATTGTGGAAGGGAACGTAAGGCTCTTTTTACTCCTTATACCTCATGCCTTCTGATCTGAGTCATCCTATCTTTCCTACAGGGTTAAGGAACTAGGCTTTCTCTTCCGTCTATCAGGATCACGAGTTACTACTCCGTAGTCTCTTCGGATTGGTTGATCAGAGTCATATTCCAGTTTTCGAGTATTCCCGGTGTAGTCTGTTTAGTACTATCATAGAACCTTGAGTGATGATGTTGAGTATGGTGCTACCTCATCGTTTGAGGATGTCTCATTTTGAGCATTTTACTGCCAGAATTGTACTAGGAGTTCAAGAGATAGTATTTTCCTTGTACTATATTCTACATCCTGTTGATGATGCTGAATCCATCCTTGTTTCCTTGGTTGGTTCTCCAAGATGTCGTCAGTTAACCAAAGTTCCGTTGCTCATAGCCGGAACCACAGAGATGGTAGGGATGAGGATTGACGGTGTCTTGGACTAGGGGGTACTCACCACGTCGTCTCCCGATCTATTAGATTGGGCCGAGGACCCCGTGGCCGTATACTCATGGGCCAGTTCGGACGGCTACCGCATACAAGGAAGATTCCACAAGACTTGGCGATCAAGACAATGACTTCTCCCCACCGGCGTATTCGGCTAGGACTCTTGTTATCCTAGGCCTCCGGTGCATTATATAAACCGAGGCTAGGCTAGTCGATAGATAGACAATATATACAACAATCATACCATAGGCTAGCTTCTAGGGTTTAGCCTCCTTGATCTCGTGGTAGATCTACTCTTGTACTACCCATATCATCAATATTAATCAAGCAGGACGTAGGGTTTTACCTCCATCAAGAGGGCCCGAACCTGGGTAAAACATCGTGTTCCCTGCCTCCTGTTACCATCTAGCCTAGACGCACAGTTCGGGACCCACTACCCGAGATCCGCCGGTTTTGACACCGACATTGGTGCTTTCATTGAGAGTTCCGCTATGTGATCGACAAAAGGATCGATGGCTCGCCTGCAGATCAACTGTGACTTCGGCATCTTCGTCACCAGCTCGACTGGTCACCTTGGTTCGACCAAGAATTGCGCCCCGTGTTCGGATCACCATGTCCGGACGAGGGCCTTCATCAAACATCAACTCCGATCTCTATCAAGATCACGGAGGAATCATCTATGGAGCTCGGGGGCTCAACGTCAACATTGCCCTCAAGCGACCGTGCTGTTTTTCTGGACAGCGAACTCGTATCGGCCACCACCACCTCCTCGTGTATCGCTTTGACGATCGCTTAGGTAGAATTGTGCGGAATTGAGTCTACAACAACCCTGGAAAATTTCGTCGAGTTCCGATGGAGGAATCTCTGGCAATCCACGATATACCGGAGCCCTGTCAAATCTGTACGGGAATTTGGATGAGTTTATGGCGTGGTGTCCAGCTTCTAGCTCGGACGTCCTTTGGAAGATCCAACTGTTGATCGGCTGCGGAATTCCTATATCTACCACCTCTCAAAATTTCGGCTCGATCCGACCGTCCAAACTCCGGGAACCTTCCGATTAGTGCATCACTTTTCGGATCTGTTTTCTGCGCGAAAACGAATCCGACCCGAGTTCATCTTTTTTATGAACAGGATTTCGGACATCCCTTTTGAAGGAAGTTTTGTATGGGGTATTGTGTTTTGTTCCCGAACACATCCCACTAACTGTAAGATCTTTTGAACATGATCTTCAACATCATGCTGGTGTCAAACCAGTCTGGCAATATTACTCCACGGCTGTCGACCTGCGCTAAACATGGCGTCACTTTGTTGAGCCGAGCTCAACTTCTTCGGATCATCATCTCGGCAAGCCGAACAAGAGTCCGGCATCGCGAAGGATAAATCATCATCAACATCGCCGCCCCACGGATTACACGGAGCGGGCATACCGGCATCGCTGCACGGACGCTTCATCAAGCCGGCATCGACCACGTCACGACCTGCATCGACAGGGCCGCACTATTGCTTCTACAAGCTGGTGTCCATCACGCCGACCTACTTCGACTCATCGGCTGACGTCGAGGCTTCGACATCTCGGCTGGACCGGGGGCTTCGCCATCTCTTCATCAACCTACTCCGGACACTTCGGGTCACTAGCCGACCAGCTCCATCACGTTAGCTTGGCCGAGGGCTTTGCCTCGGCGAGTCAGCCTTTACCAGCATTGCCATGCCGTCGTTTTATCGCCCATCAGGCAATGGGTGTGTGGAGCGGGTCCCAATTTGAGGAATCACCTTCCTTCGGATTGCTATAACAAATAAACCAGGTGCTATTAATCCCAGTATTTTTTGCTTATTTGGGTTCATTTTCCCCAAGGAATTATTACTCTGGTTTGTTCATCATATGTACACAGGTCTATCAAATGGTGGCTGCATTAACGACAGTCGCATGGTGGTTCGGTCAGTTTCTGTACATAGTTCGGCGAACGCCGCACTCGGAGCTCGGACCGACCTGCGAATTCAGGCTTTGCCACGCCTTTACCGCATCACGCCGACGCCCTGCATCGACTTGACTTCGGCGCCAGGCCATATTTCTTTTATTACTCACTTTGCATAAATTATTTATTATGCAGCAATTTTTTAATTATCATTATTACTATTATCTCCGGTTTGCAATATTTTTTGTGCACAGGAAAATGATCCGGGGACTTCGGCGTCACTCTGCCGGTCTGCATTGATCGTGCTATGTCACCACTTCGGCGTGTCAAGCTCTCCGCTCCGCCACCTCGGGACCGGCTTGCCCCGCATCAAGCTCGGACCGCGTCATCAATACCGAACACATTAACCAGCTAAGTCGCTTTCATGCTCAAAGCTTTAATTTCTAACCTGCGTTCGGTTCGACCAAGCATTATACTTTTTTGGAAAAAAGTTGCTTGTAAAAAATTTCCTTGTCCAAACTTTGTTTGTGACGCATAAATTCAAATACCTTCATTTGGGGGCTTCCTTCATGAAGCTTTTCCACTTGCATATGATTATACTTGTATGGCTTCGTTCCTTGTTCGTGTATTACGCCACAATATGCACCACATTGACTTAAGCGATTTGCAAGCTGGGTTGCCTCGCTCCTGTGTTTACCCCTACGTTCCCGATTGTTCGGCTAGGGAGTAAAGGGAGCACCTCTGCGATTGTCACAATCGGGTCACCCGAGCCGGACCTCAGACTGGGTGAAGCCAAAAGCTAGCGCTCTTATAGTTATTCAATGATGGTCGGCACACAACGGAACTCATGAGTACAAAAAATCTATTGCACAAGTCTCATAATAGCAATGAGCACCGAAGAAAGGTATCGGTGGGGGTACTATTTTCTACGAAGATGCTTCTTACTCTTCGCAGTAATATAGCATAAGTTCCCTGAGCGCGCTTTGTCTGTTACAGCCTTATGGCCTGATTGCCTAGTTATTGGAAACACCGTCGATATTCTCGACCGATGAAGTACATAACACTTTTCGGTCCTTAACCGAAGAGGGAGAAGCCGACGGTCGGTTAAGACGCGTTTAAAGTTTGGTTGAACATAGATATGATATAAGTACTTCGGTACATGCAATCATTCTTATACCCAAGTCACTTGGGGGCTCTTAAGTTTATTTGAGCTGTTTTATAATAAGTGTTCTTCTTCTTAGTCGTTCCAAAGTTTTATTATTATTATTATTTATCACTCCTTTTTTCGACGCGAGTGTGCGGTCACTAGCCGGGGAGCCTAATTTCTCTCTCAAAGCCGCTAGAGTTTAGTTTGCTAAACTGGCCTAATGAGAAGTACTCCGCCCTCGGGATAGGAGGTTGAAGCCGTAGGCTGACCAGCTCGAAGTCTTGAGATAGGATGTATCATGTTAAAGCACGACTGAAGCACTTCCTTTTTTTAAGACCAATTTTCGGATTGGCACCGAACACTTGATCTTGTTTGGAAGTCATGCTTTTATTGACGTTTCTTGGTTTTCCAAGCTTTTTGGCACTTTTAAACTATTTGTGCTTTTCCAGCATTAGTCTCGCAGTGCAACGCCGGACACCCTCAGGGATTCGGCAAAAACATTCTCAGATATTGCTATATATGCATCGGTTTCGAATTGTGTCTTCGGTCAATAGTTGGGTTGCCCGGCTCCTGCACTTGCTTCCTACATTCCGTTTTGTTCGGCTAGGCGTGCAAAGGGAGAACCACTGCGATTGTGCTTCCAGCTCACATGGTTAAGCACCTTAGTGGAGAAAGCCGAAAACTGACTGTCACAATAAGCGTAAACTGGTCAGCGATCCGATGACTATGACGGGCCATTCATAACATTGGCCAAAGTGTTTACGGCTTGACCTCGACTGTCGCCGAACACTACCGGGGGCTATTAACTGGCCTCCCAAACTAAATCCTCGATATTTTGCTCTTACATTCGAGCTGAGGTTTCATGATCATGCTTAGCATGACAACCCAAAGAAAGGAACCGATAGCGGGACTATTTTCTTTGGAATACATTTCTTCTGTTAAACAGTAATATAACATATCTCTCTGCGTACCTTTGTTTATAAAACCGTGTGGCCAGATTGCCTTGTTTGTCGTAAATCTTTGCCCTCATAAAGGCTTTATAAAGTAGGACAAACACTCCTCGGCTACTGGCCAAGGAGGTGGAAGCCGATGGTCGGTCAACAAAGTTTTGTACAATGCGGATCCGAGCATTAATGACGTAAAGTACTTGGATACATAGAGTCATTACACATAATTTGCGATTTTACTATGGATATTGATCCTTAATTCGGCCACCCGTGCCCGCATTAAGGCTCGGGGGCTACTGGGCTTCGGGCTTATTATTTACAAATATTAAAGGGGCACATCGATCCCCTGATCTGGTGTTGCCACCCGACCAATGTCTCGGGGGTTACTGCATTGCTTGTCCAATGCAGAAAATTTTATGTGCAATATAGTTTCCGAGGAGATTTTGATCCTCAGGTTGGTCAGCCGCACCCAACCTGAGTCTTGAGGACTGAGCACGCCGCTTTTGTGTCCCGAAGTATTCTGCCGAGCTAGGACTTGATCCTCAGGCCGATTTTGCAAATCAATATGAGTCTCAGTGGCTACTGGGATCAGCGGTCTTATGTCATCCTTCATGTGCATCTCGGGTTTTAGACTGATACACACCTTGAGGGCTACTGGCTATATATCTCGGCAGAGAATAAATTGCACCAATAAAAAATATTGACAAAAAATCGGCCCATAGTCGTGGTGGTGCACTACCTCGGAAGTAGTCCGGCATAAAGCTCGAGCGCTAGTGGCTGGCTCCATAGAGGGCATTTCCGGCATTAAGCTCGGCTAAACTCCTTCAACTTTTTTGAACCAAGGTGATATGACACCTCGGATATAGTCCGGCATTGGAGCCTGGACACAGTCCGGCGTTGGAGCTCGGATATATTTCGGCGTTGGAGCTCGGATATACAGTCTGGCGTTGGAGCTCGGATACATAGTCCGGCGTTGGAGCTCGAATACATTCTGGCACTAGAGCTGGGAAGCGGTCCGGCGTTGGTGCTCGGCTGCAAAAGATACCTCGAATGCAGTCCGGCGTTGGAGCTCGGACGCAAGAGGACCCTGCCTCCCGGGAACAACTTCAAACCCGAGGTGTGGCATAAAAATAAACAAGGCATTGATAAAGGCCGGAAACCTAAAGGGGCTCCTCGGATACCCGACGTGTAAACTCGTCGAATGCATTTCGGCGATCCTCAAGATCGAAGATAAAGAAGATTTGTTGAACCAGTTTTCAATACCGGCAACCGAACATGAAGAACAGTTCGGAAGAATCGAGAAGCGTCCCTAACTTGAAGACCGGTTCAGGGGGCTACTGACGGTGTCCTGGACTAGGGGGTACTCACCACGTCGTCTCCCGATCTATTAGATTGGGCCAAGGACCCCCGTGGCCGTATACTCATGGGCCAGTTCGGACGGTTACCGCATACAAGGAAGATTCCACAAGACTTGGCGATCAAGACAAGGACTTCTCCCCACCGACATATTCGGCTAGGACTCTTGTTATCCCAGGCCTCCGGTGCATTATATAAACCGAGGCTAGGCTAGTCGATAGATTGACAATATATACAACAATCATACCATAGGCTAGCTTCTAGGGTTTAGCCTCCTTGATCTCGTGGTAGATCTACTCTTGTACTACCCATATCATCAATATTAATCAAGCAGGACGTAGGGTTTTACCTCCATCAAGAGGGCCCGAACCTGGGTAAAACATCGTGTTCCCTGCCTCCTGTTACCATCCGGCCTAGACGCACAGTTCGGGACCCACTACCTGAGATCCGCCGGTTTTGACACCGACAAGGATCCTCCCGACCAGCCTTCATTGACAGAGTTCATGTTAGAGATGGAGAAGAACAAGCGAGAGTCTAACCGCTTGTTAGCACATATGGAGGAGAACACCGCCCATCAGTACAAAGATTTTGTGTCCATTCATGACTTCATTGGCCCGAAACCACCTACCTTCCATCATTCCATTGAGCCACTCGATGCCGATGATTGGCTCCGTAGTATCACTATCAAGCTGCGTTCTGTGAACGTAGCTGAAGGTGACATGGTCACCTATGATGCTTATCACCTGGAAGGTCCTGCTAGTATTTGGTGGCAGAACTATGAGGCTATGCTTCCAGCTGGCCAGATACCCACCTGGAGAGATTTCACTGAGGCTTTTCGCGAGCATCACATTCCTCAGGCTCTCATTGACCGCAAGAGAGAAGAGTTTTGTAGTTTCACCCATGATAAGATGGTTGTTGATGCTTATAGTGGAGAGTTTGAGAACCTTGCCTGCTATGCTACAGAGGAGGTGTCCACAGACGCTAAGAAGCAGGCTAGGTTCCGGAAGGGTCTCAACCCCAAGTTGCGTCATGATCTTCACTTGCACCATTGCAATACATTCCAGGCTCTTGTGAACAAGGCCATTAATGCAGAGATAGCTCAGCTCACTTACGAGGAGTCTCATAAGCACACCCGTGATTTGGGTTCTTCCTCTGGTTCTAGTTCTGAGAAGCGCCGGATTTGGGTTCCGAACTCCGCTCTTCCACTCGGTTGTTCACCGAGGCCATCTTATGTGGTACCTCCCCTAGTTAAGTTGTATGCTCCACCCAGGCCTATTGGTAGACCGCTTGTCAATGCGGGTCCACGTCCTACTTCAGGGACTTGCTCCACATGTGGAGAGCCAGGACACTATGCACGTGAATGCTCTCAAGCCACATATGCTCCACCCCATCCCAAGGAGTCTGTTCTTCGTGGTAAGCCATCACGCAAGATGATCATTGTCAAGTCATTTTCCACTGAACGTGGACATGTGCGTCACGTGTCAGCTAAAGACGCTCATGATGATCCGGAAAGTGCAACTATCCCTAGGTGGTTTTGGTAATTCCTAACAACATATAGCTCATTGAGCTAATGCTATTTCAAGATTAATATCTCAGGAAAGCTCAATGATTGGCATGGCATGGATGAGAAAAGTGGACCCCTCAAAATGCTAAGGACAAAGGATTGGCTCAAGCTCAAAGCTCAAGACTCTACATTTTCTATTTTAGTGATCCAAGATCACATTGAGTCTATAGGAAAAGCCAATAATATCAAGGAGGGATGAGGTGTTGCTTAATGAGGTTCTTGCTCAAAATGCTTAGTGATATGCTCCAAAACCCTCAACTACTTTCTCATATCCACATATGACCTAAACCAAAAGTCAGACTCGGCCCCACCGGTTCTTTCTATCCGGCGCCACCGAGTTTCAAATGTCATAGCCACTACCACAAACCCTAGGCAAATCGGTCTCACCGATAGGGATCTCGGTCTCACCGAGATGGGGTTGTAATCTCTCTGTTTCCCTTCATAAAATTTCGGTCTCACCGAGATGAGCGATCGGTCCCACCGAGATTGCAATGTAAACACTCTGTTTTCCCTTTGTTTCGGTCTCACCGAAATGAGCGATCGGTCCCATTGAGTTTACCTGACCAACTCTCTGGTTAGCTTATTACCAAAATCGGTCTCACTGAGTTTGTGTAATCGGTCTCATCGAGATTACGTTATGTCCTAACCCTAATCATATCAGTCCTACCGAGTTGCATGTCGGTCCCACCGAAAACCCTAACGGTCACTAGCTTTGCTAAATCGGTCAGACCGAGTTTAACCATTCGGTCCCACCGAGTTTGGAAAAGTTATGTGTAACGGTTAGATTTTGTGTGGAGGCTATATATACCCCTCCACCTCCTCTTCATTCATGGAGAGAGCCATCAGAACAAACCTACACTTCTAACCCATATTTTCTAAGAGAGAACCACCTACACTTGTGTTGAGACCAAGATATTCCATTCCTACCATATGAATCTTCATCTCTAGCCTTCCCCAAGTTGCTTTCCACTCAAATCTTCTTTCCACCAAATCCATATCCTATGAGAGAGAGTTGAGTGTTGGGGAGACTATCATTTGAAGCACAAGAGCAAGGAGTTCATCATCAACACACCATTTGTTACTTCTTGGAGAGTGGTGTCTCCTAGATTGGCTAGGTGTCACTTGGGAGCCTCCGACAAGATTGTGGAGGTGAACCAAGGAGTTTGTAAGGGCAAGGAGATCGCCTACTTTGTGAAGATCTACCGCTAGTGAGGCAAGTCCTTCATGGGCGATGGCCATGGTGGGATAGACAAGGTTGCTTCTTCGTGGACCCTTCATGGGTGGAGCCCTCCGTGGACTCGCGCAACCGTTACCCTTCGTGGGTTGAAGTCTCCATCAACGTGGATGTATGATAGCACCACCTATCGGAACCACGACAAAAACATCCGTGTCTCCAATTGTGTTTGAATCCTCCAAACCCTTCCCTTTACATTCTTGCAAGTGGCATGCTTTACTTTCCGCTGCTCATATACTCTTTGCATGCTTTCCTGAATTGTGTTAAGTTTGCTTGACTTGTTCAAAGTTGCTAAAATCTGCCAAGAACTAAAATTGGGAAAAGGCTAGATTTTTATTTGGTCAAGTAGTCTAATCACCCCCCTCTAGACATACTTTCGATCCTAAAAGTGGTATCAAAGCTTTGGTCTCCATTTGCTTTGATTTTCATAGCTTTTGGAAGTCATAGCCTTGGTTTCACAACCTAGGAGAGTATGGCGTCTAGCGAGGGAAATTACCACCGTAGAGGTCCTTACTTTGATGGTACTAATTTTGCTAGTTGGAAGCATAAGATGAAAATGCATATTCTTGGACATAACCCCGCCGTTTGGGCTATTGTGTGTGTTGGCTTGCAAGGTGAATTCCTTGATGGGAGAGAACCAAACCGTGAAGCTTCCACGGAAGAGTTGAAGATGCTACAATACAATGCTCAAGCTTGTGATATCCTCTTCAACGGATTGTTCCCCGAAGAATTCAACAAGATCAGCCGTCTTGAGAATGCAAAGGAAATTTGGGATACTTTGATTGATATGCACGAAGGTATCGACTCCGTCAAGGAATCCAAGTTGGATGTTCTTCAAAGTCAACTTGACAAGTTCAAAATGAAGGATGGTGAAGGTGTCGCTGAAATGTACTTTAGGCTTGCTCTTATCACAAATGAGATTGCCGGCTTAGGAAGTGAAGAGATGACCGACAAATTCATCATCAAGAAGATCCTAAGAGCCTTGGATGGAAAATACGATACCGTATGCACATTGATCCAAATGATGCCAAATTACAAAGATCTCAAGCCAACAGAAGTCATTGGAAGAATTGTTGCTCATGAGATGTCACTCAAGGATAGGGAGGAGCTCCATAACAAGTCAAGTGGTGCTTACAAAGCCTCATGTGAAGCTCCCACATCATCAAGTGAGAAACAAACCTTCAATGAAGAATTGAGCATAATGGTGAAGAACTTCAACAAGTTCTACAAGAGTAGAAGCAAAGAGAGAAGTTCCAAGTCAAGGTCCTACAATGACAAAAGATCTTCTAGTCGGGAGCAAAACTGCTACAATTGTGGAAGACCTGGACACTACTCCAATGAGTGTACGGCTCCCCACAAGAGAAGAGAAGATTCTCCCAAAAGAAGAAGTAGAAGAGAAGAAACACCATTGAGGGAGAGAAGGAGTAGGGATGATCGTTATGAACGAAGACCCTCCCGGAGAAGCAAGGATTCAGAAAGGAAGGACAAGTCATCAAGGAGCTACACAAAACAAAGACATCAAGCTCATGTTGGTGAATGGGTATCCGACTCCGACTCTGACAGTCACTCCGAGAGAAGCTATCACTCCGACTTCGAATATACTCAAGATGAAGGTGTTGCCGGTCTAGCACTTGTGTCAACCAACTCCTACGACATATTTGATTCACCAAATGAAGGAATTGGAAGATGCTTCATGACCAAAGGTCCAAAGGTATCACACCCCGAGTATGTTGATTTCAATAGTGATGAAGATGACTTGTTAGGTGATGATGATTTACTTGTTGACAACTATAGTGATGAATACTATGATGAAACTTCAATTAATCATGCTAATCAAGATGAAATGAATGACAATGACAAGGAGAAGATTGAGTCTCTAACTAAAGAACTAAACACTCTTAAGTTAGCTCATGAAACTATCTTAGGAGATCATCGAGAACTTTTAAGGACTCATGAGAAATTACGTTTTGAGAAGCTCAATCTTGAGCAAGAGCATGAGTTCTTAAAGGCAATCAATGATGATCTTCGCAAGAAAAGTTCTTCTTACATTGCCAAGCGTTTACTCTTATCCACTTACATGCCTCAAGTCAAGTCTAGTAATAAGAACAAGAAGGATTCTTCTTCTAGTATTAACAATAATCATGCTAAATCCAATATTGTTGCTTCTAGTAGTTATCTTGATTCCACTAATGATTCTCTTAGCCAAGTTACACTTGAGCAAGAAAATAGCTTATTGAAGGGAATCATTGAGAAAGGTGTTTACAAGAGCCTTGCCGGGAGTAAGCAATTCGAGGAAATTGTACGCAAGCAAGGAAGGCACCGGAAGAATCAAGGTATTGGTTTTGAACGAAAGTTCAGTCCCAATGGAGTTGAGTGGGAAGAAGATCAATACCCCAAGACGAAGTTTGTTCCACAACAAGAGAAGTATGATCCTACTTCTTTCAAAGGGACACAAGCTCAAGATGATCTTCCACCACAAGACCACAAGCAAAAAGGCAAGGACAAGCTTCAAGAGGAAATTGATGCATTTTAAGAAGCTCATAAGGCCTTGGTAAAGTGGGTTCCCAAGACTACATCAAGTTCCACTTCATCAAGTACAACTACAACTCCGAGGATTCCCATCAAGATGGTGCGGATCCCGAAGAAGAAGAACTAGAGAGTTCTTGAGGGTGACTCCGCCAACATACTTCACTCTTATCAGTTTGGCAAGAACAAGTGCAATCAACTTCCACATCTTGCACTAGTTCAAGGAGTCACAAACCCTCTTGTTGGTAATACAAGGGACAAGGTAACCTAATGCTCTCATAGACATCATCTTGTGTGTGCATCACTCTATGTCTATGCATATCCTTGTTTGTTCCTTGTGTGTGCAACTCACTCCAAAGGATAGCTCCGAATGATCTACATCAACTTAGAGCATCCACATCTTCAACACCTACATGAAGTCATCATCGACAAAACCCAAGGTTAGTACATCCCTCTTAGGGGGGATCTCACATCTAGGGGGAGCTTTGCTCTAACAATTGAGTTAAAGCAACTCTAATGGTGTGAACACAACATCGCTTTATGTAAAAGTGGTAACCCCACTTGTGCTTAAACGATGAGTATGACCTATGATCAAATGTTCTCATTTGACTCCTAAGTCAATATACTCATATATAGATGACCTAGTCATCGCCAATTGCTTGATAGATGCTAGAATTGTTTGTGCATGCTTTGCCACATATTTCATTTGTCATTTTATTGTGTGAGCATGTTGGTTGCATAATTTACTCATTCGAGGACATCCACTTGTTGTTTTGATTGGTTGGTTTCTTTTTCTCTTGCCAATTGGATGGACAAGAATGCCTAAGAACCTTCTCTAGCTATCTATGCTTTTCTCGTCTCAAACTCTATTCATGCTGCATCACAAAGTTTGATCAAGTCAGATTCGAACCACTCTGTGTGAGGAGCACTCGGAGTCCCCGATTCGTCATAGACTTAAACTTCCAAAACTTCTTTGTGTGTTTCGGTCTGACCGATTCATCCATTTCGGTCATACCGAGATCACTAAGTCGATCTAGGTTTTCAATCTCGGTGCAACCGATTTGAACTTTTTGGTCACACCGAGTTTCAGTAACTGCTTGCAGTTATGAGTCTCGGTGCCACCGAGTTGTTCCACTCGGTCACACCGACAGAGTCAGGCTATATATATCCACAGGTCAAATTTTGGAAAATTTTCCGAACCTCCTCGCCCGCGCTTAGCCTGCTCTGCCTCCCTGGGTCTTTGGATCATCCTCCTCGTGGCCAGCCGCCTCCTGTCACTGGTCTCCGCCGCCGTCAACGGGATCATCCCCGCCGTTGCCGCCATAGCAAGTTCATCGCCGAACTAGGGTATGGACTTGAACCTTGTGCTGTTCTAACTCCGATTCCCCAGCACATTGCTTTGCCATGTATCTTGCCACGATTGAGATCAATCTATCCATCGAAAACACTCCGTATTTAGTCGTGAATTGAAAATTTAGGGTTAGGTTTCCGCCGAAACCATCTTGGACTGACCGAGTTGATGAAACCGGTTCCACCGATTTGGCTCAGGCCATTGCACATGTGATTCTTGGTCTGGCCGAGAATTGCAAATCGGTGTGACCGAGTTCAGCACTTTGTGAAACCCTAGCAGTCTTGGTGCCACCGAACTGTGACTCGGTCTGACCGAGTTCACTAGTTTAGGTTCCAAAAGCTACTTCGGTATCACCGAGTTTGCAAATCGGTAGATCCGAAATGCTTTCTGTGGAAAACTAAAACTAAGTTTTTAATTCATTCTTTTGCAAAAACCTCTGTACTTTGTGATGCTCATCCACTCTACCTCGTCTATAATCTGTTCACAGGGTCTGCCGTCAGTGTTTGCATCATGTCAGATCAGAGTGACAGTCAGAACAAGTCAGAGGAACAGGTTCACTTGAGTGAGGGCACTAGTCCCTCTAGCAGCTTAGATGATGGAAGCAGGGCACACCCAGCAATCTGCCAAAGGCTGCCACAAGGGCCAGCAAGAAAAGAACCTCAGAGTCAGAGGATGAGGACTATGTGGCTGAGGAAGAAGAAGCCACCTCAAAGAGGAAAGTCCTGAAAAAGGAATATGGCACAGCTGCTGCCACCAAACCAGGGATGAAGTAAAAGGTTCCTGCCAAGAGAGCTCCAATGTCAAAAACCAGAACATCTACTCAAGAGACTTTGGGATCTGCACCCAAAGAGCAGGTTGTGGCAGAAAAGAAAAGAAAGGAAAGGGTCAAGAAGACCACTGCCAGAGTGCTTGGGAGATCTTCAATCATGAAAGACTCTGAAGAAGAGGAAGAGGAAGAGGATGCAGCACCAGCACCCAAAGCTCAAAAGCTTATGGGAGATACCATAAGATCAGGGGATGCTCCATCTAAGCCCAAAGGAACTCCTAAGCCAGCTGCTCCAAAACCCAAAACTGCACCCAAGAGGAGCACCAGGAACATCCCAGCAGCAAAGAAGAACAAGGCCCCAATGCCTGAAGCTACAATGGAAGAAGAAGATGATTCTGTTGTCTTGAGGAAATTGAAGCCAAAAATTCCAGACAACAATGATGCTCATCCAGTTGCAGAGAACATGAAAGTCAGGAAGGACTCTGATCTAAGGCTATGGAGAGAGTCTGATCCATATGCCACCAGGAGAAGGACTGCTGTGGACTACAGGTCCATACAAAGGAACAACAGGACTTCTATGAGACTATCTTGCTTGACAAGAAGCCCATAGTGTGTGACATGAGATGGGTCGATTGGTCATTCATTGAGGAAAATGAGGATCACTTCCCTGGTGTATATGACAGCTTCAAAGCTTGTGGAGTTGATGAGTTTGTGGATCAGAAGCTCACAAAATGGAATGATGAGCTCATCATGCAGTTCTACTCCACATCTCACTTCTACCCAGATGGAAGAATTGTCTGGATGTCTGAAGGCACTAGGTACCAGTCAACAGTTGCAGAATGGGCTATGTTGATCAATGCCCCAGAAGAACATGAAGATGACTTGGATGTCTATGCCAAGAAGAAGAAGGATCACAACACGATGGCACACATGTACAAGGAGATCCCAGATGCTGCTCTTGAGACACACAAGTTTGGATCAGTACATTACCTTCTGTCAGGCTTGCCAACAATCAACTGGATCCTCAGGCACACTCTCTTGCCAAAGTCAGGTGATCACAATATGATCAGAGGCCATGCAATTAACTTGCTTCACATCTTTGATGTCCCACAGAAGTTCAAAGTCATGAGCCTAATTGTGGAAACCATAAAGAGGACAGATGCAGATCAGAAGAGGAGTTATGGATATGCCCCACAGACCCAGGAGCTGATTAACTCCAAGATGGGCACTGGCACATATCTGCTAGACAAGGAGCACCTGCCCATCTACCCAGACTTTGAAGACAACACTGTGGTGATGGATGAAAATGAACCATCTTCTGTGCACGCACAAGCCAAGAAGGAGAAGGCAAAGGCTGAAAAGGCTGCAAGGATGCCAACTACTGAAGAAGCATCTCAGTATCTTTTGGAGAGCAAGCAAGACCAACTTGGCTACTTGATTTCCTCCACTCTGAGGATTGAGAAGGGACTGGCCACCCTGACTCAAAACCAGGAGACCTTGGAGAGGACCGTGGAGCATAAGTTCTATGACTTAGATGTGAAGGTCATTGAGATCCAGTTAGTCGTTGAGAAACTTCAGGATGAAGTGCAGGAGAAGAAGGGCAAGACAACCACTGATGCTTTTGCTAGAGTGCCCAGAGGTTAGAGGTCTGCTGCAGTGCCTATTCCAGACACCAGAGCTACTTCATCTGCACCAGCTTCAGCTTCAGTGCCACCGGCTCCAACACCTACTCCACCAGCTCCATCTACATCGACTGATGCCTTCATTCTTGGAGCTTTGTCTGCACCACCACCTGAACACCAAGCCTGAGTGTTGATCTAGCACTGTGTATTTTTTATGAACTTGTTGGTAACTTGTTGCCAAAGGGGGATAAAATGTATAGATCATAGGCTTCGAGAGAGAGCGTTGCTTTTTATTCTCTCTTTTTGTTTGGTGGTTAAACTTCGTTTATTTGCTTGGTTGAGATACTTTATGCCTTTGTGATACTTGGATGATCATGTGTTTGATCATATGCTACCTTAATGCTTGTCGGATGACATTATCCTTTTTATATTCCATATGATCATTCACTTTGCTTGGTGATGAGTGCATGTATTTTAATTATTATCATTTTGAGCGCTCCACCAAGATGTATGTGACATGGAAGAGTAACTCATGATCCTAGCTATTTGTGCATTTGCAGTCCAAAGCAAATCTTAAACTATGCACAAATTTAGGGGAAGCTCTTGCTTTTCACATAATCCTCAAAGCGACAATGTTTTTCACTCTTATTATCATTTGTCGAAGCTTTGATCTATATGTTGTCATCAATTACCAAAAATGGGGAGATTGAAAGTGCAACTATCCCTAGGTGGTTTTGGTAACTCCTAACAACATATAGCTCATTGAGCTAATGCTATTTCAAGATTAATATCTCAGGAAAGCTCAATGATTGGCATGGCATGGATGAGAAAAGTGGACCCCTCAAAATGCAAAGGACAAAGGATTGGCTCAAGCTCAAAGCTTAAGACTCTACATTTTCTATTTTAGTGATCCAAGATCACATTGAGTCTATAGGAAAAGCCAATACTATCAAGGAGGGATGAGGTGTTGCTTAATGAGGTTCTTGCTCAAAATTCTTAGTGATATGGTCCAAAACCCTCAACTACTTTCTCACATCCACATATGACCTAAACCAAAAGTCAGACTCGGCCCACCGATTCTTTCTATCCGGCTCCACCGAGTTTCAAATGTCATAGTGATGTCTACTACACAACCTTCTTCTTGTAGACGTTGTTGGGCCTCCAAGTGCAGAGGTTTGTAGGACAGTAGCAAATTTCCCTCAAGTGGATGACCTAAGGTTTATCAATCCGTAGGAGGTGTAGGATGAAGATGGTCTCTCTCAAGCAACCCTGCAACCAAATAACAAAGAGTCTCTTGTGTCCCCAACACACCCAATACAATGGTAAATTGTATAGGTGCACTAGTTCGGCGAAGAGATGGTGATACAAGTGGTATATGGATAGTAGATAAAGGTTTTTGTAATCTGAAAATATAAAAACAGCAAGGTAACTAATGATAAAAGTGAGCGTAAACGGTATTGCAATGTGTGGAAATAAGGCCTAGGGTTCATACTTTCGCTAGTGCAAGTCCTCTCAACAATAATAACATAATTGGATCACATAACTATCCCTCAACATGCAACAAAGAGTCACTCCAAAGTCACTAATAGCGGAGAACAAACGAAGAGATTATGGTAGGGTACGAAACCACCTCAAAGTTATTCTTTCCAATCAATCCGTTGGGCTATTCCTATAAGTGTCACAAACAACCCTAGAGTTCATACTAGAATATCACCTTAAGACACAAATCAACCAAAACCCTAATGTCACCTAGATACTCCAATGTCACCTCAAGTATCCGTGGGCATGATTATACGATATACATCACACAATCTCAGATTCATCTATTCAACCAACACAAAGGACCTCAAAGAGTGCCCCAAAGTTCTACCAGAGAATCACGATGAAAATGTGTGCCAACCCCTATGCATAGGTTCATGGGCGGAACCCGCAAGTTGATCACCAAAACATACATCAAGTGAATCACGTGATATCCCATTGTCACCACAGATATCCACGGCAAGACATACATCAAGTGTTCTCAAATCTTTAAAGACTCAATCCGATAAGATAACTTCAAAGGGGAAACTCAATTCATTACAAGAGAGAAGAGGGGGAGGAGAAACATAAGATCCAACTATAATAGCAAAGCTCGCGATACATCAAGATCGTGCCAAATCAAGAACACGAGAGAGAGAGATCAAACACATAGCTACTGGTACATACCCTCAGCCCCGAGGGAGAACTACTCCCTCCTCGTCATGGAGAGCACCGGGATGATGAAGATGGCCACCGGAGAGGGATTTCCCCCTCCGGCAGGGTGCCAGAACGGGTCTAGATTGGCTTTCGGTGGCTACGGAGGCTTCTGGAAGTAGAACTCCTGATCTATTGTGCTCTCTGGAAGTTTTACGATACGTAGGTATATATGGGTGAAAGGAGTACGTCGGTGGACCGAAGGGGGGGGGGCACGAGGCAGGGGGCGTGCCCCAGGGGGGTGGGCACGCCCCCTACCCTCGTGAGCACCTCCTTCATCTTCTGACGTAGGGTCCAAGTCTATCCGGTAGGTTTCCTTCCAGAAATAACTTCTCTAGTTGATTTGGTTCCGTTTCAACTCCGTTTGATATTCCTTTTCTTCGAAATACTGAAATAGGCATGAAACATCAAATTTGGGCTGGGCCTCCGGTTAATAGGTTAGTCCCAAAAGTAATATAAAAGTGGATAATAAAGCCCAATATTGCCCAAAACAGTAGATAATATAGCATGGAGCAATCAAAAATTATAGATACGTTGGAGACGTATCAAGCATCCCCAAGCTTAATTCCTGCTCGTCCTCGAGTAGGTAAATGATAAAAACAGAACTTTTGATGCGGAGTGCTACTTGGCATAATTTTAATGTAATTCTTCTTAATTGTGGCATGAATATTCAGATCCATAAGATTCAAGACAAAAGTTTAATATTGGCATAAAATAATAATACTTCAAGCATACTAACTAAGCAATTATGTCTTCTCAAAACAACAAGGCCAAAGAAAGTTATCCCTACAAAATCATATAGTCTGGCTATGCTCCATCTTCACCACACAACATATTTAAATCATGCACAACCCCAATGACAAGCCAAGAAATTGTTCCATACTTTTGATGTTCTCAAACTTTTTCAATCTTCACGCAATACATGAGCATGAGCCATGGATATAGCACTATAGGTGGAATAGAGTGGTGGTTGTGGAGAAGACAAAAAGGGAGAAGATAGTCTCACATCAACTAGGCGTACCAACGGGCTATGGAGATGCCCATCAATAGATATCAATGTGAGTGAGTAGGGATTGCCATGCAACGGATGCACTAGAGCTATAAGTGTATGAAAGCTCAACAAAAGAAACTAGTGGGTGTGCATCCAACTCGCTTGCTCACGAAGACCTAGGGCATTTTGAGGAAGCCCATCATTGGAACATACAAGCCAAGTTCTATAATGAAAGATTCCCACTAGTATATGAAAGTGACAACGTAGGAGACTCTCTATCATGAAGATCATGGTGCTACTTTGAAGCACAAGTGTGGTAAAAGGATAGTAGAATTTCCCCTTCTCTCTTTTTCTCTCATTTTTTTATTTTTTATTTTTTATTTGGGCCTTCTCCTTTTTTATGGCCTCTTTTTTTCTTTTTTTATTTGGGATTCTTTGGCCTCTTTTATTTATTTTTGTCCGGAGTCTCATCCCGACTTATGGGGGAATCATAGTCTCCATCATCCTTTCCTCACTTGGGACGATGATCTAATAATGATGATCATCACACTTTTATTTTTCTTACAACTCAACAATTACAACTCGATACTTAGAACAAAATATGACTCTATGTGAATGCCTCCGGCGGTGTACCGGGATATGCAATGACACATGAGTGACATGTATGAAATAATTATGAATGGTGGCTTTGCCACAAATGTGATGTCAACTACATGATCATGCGAAGCAATATGACAATGATGAAGCGTGTCATAAACGGAATGGTGGAAAGTTGCATGGCAATATATCTCGGAATGGCTATGGAAATGCCATAATAGGTAGGTATGGTGGCTGTTTTGAGGAAGGTGTATGGTGGGTTTATGGTACCGGCGAAAGTTGCACGGTACTAGATAGGCTAGCAATGGTGGAAGGGTGAGAGTGCGTATAATCCATGGACTCAACATTAGTCATAGAGAACTCACATATTTTTTGCAAAAATCTATTAGTTACCGAAACAAAGTACTACGCGCATGCTCCTAGGGGGATAGATTGGTAGGAGAAGACCATCGCTCGTCCCCGACCGCCACTCATAAGGAAGGCAATCAATAAATAAATCATGCTCCGACTTCATCACATAACGGTTCACCATACGTGCATGCTACGGGAATCACAAACTTCAATCACAAGTATTTCTCAAATTCACAACTACTCAACTAGCATGACTCTAATATTACCATCCTCATATCTCAAAACAATCATCAAGTATCAAACTTCTCTTAGTATTCAACACACTCATAAGAGAATTTTATTATTCTTGAATACCTAGCATATTAGGATTTTAAGCAAATTACCATGCTATTAAGACTCTAAAAATAATCTAAGTGAAGCATGAGAGTTCATCTATTTATTCAAAATAAAACTACCACCATGCTCTAAAAGATATAAGTGAAGCACTAGAGCAAATGACAAACTACTCCGAAGGATATAAGTGAAGATCAATGAGTAGTTGAATAATTATGCAACTATGTGAAGACCCTCTAACATTTAAGAATTTAAGATCTTGGTATTTTATTCAAACAGCAAGCAAAACTAAATAAAACGACATCTAAGAATAGCAAACATCATGTGAAGAAGCAAAAACTTAGGATCTACCGATACTAACCGATAGTTGTTGAAGAAGAAAGGTGGGATGCCAACCGGGGCATCCCCAAGCTTAGACGCTTGAGACTTCTTGAAATATTATATTGGGGTGCCTTGGGCATCCCCAAGCTTGAGCTTTTGTGTCTCCTTAATTCCTCTCATATCACGGTCTCCCTAAATCTCAAAAGCTTCATGCACACAAAACTCAAAAAGGACTCGTGAGATAAGTTAGTATAAACCATTGCCAAAACCTTATCATACTCTACTGTAGAAAATCACTAAAATTATTATTCTACATTGCATACTAAATGTCTCTGCATATTTAATAGTCCTATCCTCAAATATAATCATTAAATAAGCAAACATATGCAAACAATGCAAACATAACAGCAATCTTCCTAGACAGGATAGTCTATAAAGAATGCAGCAACATCCATACTTCCCTAGCTCGAAAAATTATGAAAGAAAATTCCCACTGTATTAAATTTATCAGAGCTTAATATGCAAAAGGTTTCAACATTTTGTAACTTTCTGAATTTTCTAGGGAATTATTGCAACAGCGGTAAACTTTCTGTTTTCAAACTGCAACATGTATACTTGTAACATAGGCATAGTAAAGGCTATCAATGCCACTTTTATTGAAATAAAAGATGCAAAACATTGTTATAAATAACATCAAGCAAATGCAAACAAAATAAATTGACTCTCCAAGCAAAACACATATCATGTGGTGAATAAAAATATAGCTCCAAGTAAAGTTACCTATGAACGAAGACGAAAGAGGAGATGCCTTCCGGGGCATCCCCAAGCTTTGGCTCTTGGCTATCCCTGAATATTACCTTGGGGTGCCTTGGGCATCCCCAAGCTTAGGCTCTTGCCACTCCTTATTCCATAGTCCATCGAATCCTTACCCAAAACTTGAAAACTTCACAACACAAAACTTAATAGAAAACTCGTAAGCTCCGTTAGTATAAGAAAACAAAACACCACTTCAAGGTACTGTAATGAACTCATTATTTATTTATATTGGTGTTAAACCTACTGTATTCCAACTTCTCTATGGTTTATAAACTCTTTTACTAGCCATAGATTCATCAAAATAAGTAAACAACACATGAAAAACATAATCTGTCAAAAACAGAACAGTCTGTAGTAATCTGGATCAAACGTATACTTCTGGAACTCATAAAATTCTCAAATAAATTGCTGGACCTGAGGAATTTATCTATTAATAATATGTAAAAATAATTAACTAAATAGCACTCTCCAAATAAAAATGGCAGCAATTCTCGTGAGCGCTAAAGTTTCTGTTTTTTTACAGCATGATCAACAAGACTCTCCCCAAGTCTTCCCAAAGGTTCTACTTGGCACGAACACTAATTAAAAGCATAAAACCACATCTAAACAGAGTCTAGATGAATTATTTATTACTAAACAGGAACAAAAATAAAATTGGGTTGCCTCCCAACAAGCGCTATCGTTTAACGCCCCTAGCTAGGCATGATGATTTCAACGATGCTCACGTAAAAGATAAGAATTGAAACATAAAGAGAGCATCATGAAGAATATGACTAGCACTTTTAAGTCTAACATAATTCCTATGCATAGGGATTTTGTGAGCAAACAACTTGTGGGAACAATAATCAACTAGCATAGGAAGGTAAAACAAGCATAACTTCAAAACTTTAAGCACATAGAGAGGAAACTTGATATTATTGCAATTCCTACAAGCATATATTCCTCCCTCATAATAATTTTCAGTAGCATCATGAATGAATTCAACAATATAACCATCACCTAAAGCATTCTTTTCATGATCTACAAGCATATAAAATTTACTACTCTCCACACAAGCAAAATTCTTCTCATGAATAATAGTGGGAGTATCATAAGAGACTCGAATACTATAAATTGTTTCCACATTAAAAGAGTAATGTTCAGAGAAGGGGTAATCATAATCATGACAAGTTTTATAAATATAATCACTAATTTTTATAGCATAAGTATCATCACAATAATCATCATAAGTAGGAGGCATGCTATCATCATTATAAACTTGCATATCAAAACTTGGGAGACTAAAAATATCATCTTCATTAATCATAGCTTCCCCAAGCTTGGGACAAACATTAATTGCAGCAAATATATTCTCAAAAACATCATCTTCATCAAACATAGCATCCCCAAGATTGGGCCTTTTCATATCATAAGCATAATCACTCTCATCATTAATAGTATGGATAGCACCAATAGTATAGCAATTCATATTGTTCCAAGAAAGTGCCAAAAAGATTTTCAAGATCATAAGAAGTATCATTACCTTCCATAATTATATTTTCATGAGGCACAATATTAATAGGGGCAGCATTATTTGGGAGAGACATCTTTTTACCTCTCTTCCTTTTTCTTTTCTTCTTCTTCACCACATCATGTGTGGGTTCAATCCTCTTTTTGGAGTCCTTATTAATGAGATTGGTTGAATAGGAGGTTCCTCCTCGCTACCTGTTTCATCATAAGAAATAATAGGAGGGTATTGGGAAGCCTCTTCCCTTTCATTAGTATTCTCTTCATCCTCTATTTGTTTTCTTTTCTTTATTTAATTGGCAATATAAGGATTTTCAATGCAAGTCACCGCACAATACATATAAATATTCTCTAGATCAAAATGAAGAACTTTATCAAGGGAAAATTTTGGAATATCCTTAGTTATACGTTTAATTTCTTCATAAACCAAGAGCAAGCTAAGTTCATTATGATGTGCAAGGGAAATCAAGTCATCACAATTTTTGGACATGATACGATCATGAAACAATTTGCATTGGGTACTAAAATGATCACGTTCATTGCAAAGTTCACAAGTAGGGCTAAGAAAAAATAAATTTTCAGCACATTCATCTAGCTCTTATTGCAACAATTTGGTTTCTAAGTATTTATGCCTCTTGCAATATCTATCTTCCCTATTTGGTGTGTACTTGCAAACCCAATGTACTCCACGAAAATCGACATGTTTATAGGAGACATTTTCATCATAATTAGTGCAATCATCATTAGTATCATGGGTATTCAAAGAATTCATACTAACAACATTGCAATCATGCTCATTATTCAAAGATTTAGTGTCAAACATTTTAATGCATTCTTCTTCTAACACTTTGGCACAATTATCCTTTCCATCATACTCACGAAAGATATTAAAAAGGTGAAGTGTATGAGACAAACTCAATTCCATTTTTTGTAATTTTCTTTTATAAACTAAACTAGTGATAAAACAAGAAACTAAAAGACTCGATTGCAATATCTAAAGATATACCTTCAAGCACTCGCCTCCCTGGCAACGGCGCCAGAAAAGAGCTTGATGTCTACTACACAACCTTCTTCTTGTAGACGTTGTTGGGCCTCCAAGTGCAGAGGTTTGTAGGACAGTAGCAAATTTCCCTCAAGTGGATGACCTAAGGTTTATCAATCCGTAGGATGCGTAGGATGAAGATGGTCTCTCTCAAGAAACCCTGCAACCAAATAACAAAGAGTCTCTTGTGACCCCAAAACACCCAATACAATGGTAAATTGTATAGGTGTACTAGTTCGGCAAAGAGATGGTGATACAAGTGGTATATGGATAGTAGATAAAGGTTTTTGTAATCTGAAAATATAAAAACAGCAAGGTAACTAATGATAAAAGTGAGCGTAAATGGTATTGCAATGTGTGGAAATAAGGCCTAGGGTTCATACTTTCGCTAGTGCAAGTCCTCTCAACAATAATAACATAATTGGATCACATAACTATCCCTCAACATGCAACAAAGAGTCACTCTAAGGTCACTAATAGCGGAGAACAAACAAAGAGATTATGGTAGGGTACGAAACCACCTCAAAGTTATTCTTTCCAATCAATCCGTTGGGCTATTCCTATAAGTGTCACAAACAACCCTAGAGTTCGTACTAGAATAACACCTTAAGACACAAATCAACCAAAACCCTAATGTCACCTAGATACTCCAATGTCACCTCAAGTATCCGTGGGCATGATTATACGATATGCATCACACAATCTCAGATTCATCTATTCAACTAACACAAAGGACCTCAAAGAGTGCCTCAAAGTTCTACTGGAGAATCACGATGAAAATGTGTGCCAACCCCTATGCATAGGTTCATGGACGGAACCCGCAAGTTGATCACCAAAACATACATCAAGTGAATCACGTGATATCCCATTGTCACCACAGATATCCACGGCAAAACAAACATCAAGTGTTCTCAAATCTTTAACGACTCAATCCGATAAGATAACTTCAAAGGGGAAACTCAATTCATTACAAGAGAGAAGATGGGGAGGAGAAACATAAGATCCAACTATAATAGCAAAGCTCGCAATACATCAAGATCGTGCCAAATCAAGAACACGAGAAAGAGAGAGAGAGAGAGGGAGAGAGAGATCAAACACATAGCTACTGGTACATACCCTCAGCCCCGAGGGAGAACTACTCCCTCCTTGTCATGGAGAGCACCGGGATGATGAAGATGGCCACCGGAGAGGGATTTCCCCCTCCGACAGGCTGCCGGAACGGGTCTAGATTGGCTTTCGGTGGCTACGGAGGCTTCTGGTGGCGGAACTCCCGATCTATTGTGCTCTCTGGAAGTTTTATGATACGTAGGTATATATGGGTGAAAGGAGTACATTGATGGACCGAAGGGGGGGGCACGAGGCAGGGGGGTGGGCGCACCCCCTACCCTCGTGAGCACCTCCTTCATCTTCTGGCGTAGGGTCCAAGTCTATCCGGTAGGTTTCCTTCCAAAAATAACTTCTCTAGTTGATTTCGTTCCGTTTCGACTCCATTTGATATTCCTTTTCTTTGAAATACTGAAATAGGCATAAAACAGCAAATCTGGGCTGGGCCTCCGGTTAATAGGTTAGTCCCAAAAGTAATATAAAAGTGGATAATAAAGCCCAATATTGCCCAAAACAGTAGATAATATAGCATGGAGCAATCAAAAATTATAGATACGTTGGAGACGTATCACATAGCCACTGCCACAAACCCTAGGCAAATCGGTCTCACTGATAGGGATCTCGGTCTCACCGATATGGGGTTGTAATCTCTCCGTTTCCCTTCGTAACATTTCGGTCTCACCGAGATGAGCGATCGGTCCCACCGAGATTGCAATGTAAACTCTCTGTTTTCCTTTGTAACGTTTCGGTCTCACCGAAATGAGCGATCGGTCCCACCGAGTTTACCTGACTAACTCTATGGTTAGCTTATTACCAAAATCGATCTCACCGAGTTTGTGTAATCGGTCTCACCGAGATTACGTTATGTCCTAACCCTAATCATATCGGTCCTACCGAGTTGCATGTCGGTTCCACTGAAAACCCTAACGGTCACTAGCTTTGCTAAATCAGTCAGACCGAGTTTAACCATTCGGTCCAACCGGGTTTGGAAAAGTTATGTGTAAGGTTAGATTTTTTGTGGAGGCTATATATACCCCTCCACCTCCTCTTCATTCATGGAGAGAGTCATCAGAACAAACCTACACTTCCAACCCATATTTTCTGAGAGAGAACCACCTACACTTGTGTTGAGACCAAGATATTCCATTCCTACCATATGAATCTTGATCTCTAGCCTTCCCCAAGTTGCTTTCCACTCAAATCTTCTTTCCACCAAATCCATATCCTGTGAGAGAGAGTTGAGTGTTGGGGAGACTATCATTTGAAGCACAAGAGCAAGGAGTTCATCATCAACACACCATTTGTTACCTTTTGGAGAGTGGTGTCTCCTAGATTGGCTAGGTGTCACTTGGGAGCCTCCGACAAGATTGTGGAGTTGAACCAAGGAGTTTGCAAGGGCAAGGAGATCGCCTACTTTGTGAAGATCTACCGCTAGTGAGGCAAGTCCTTCATGGGTGAGGGAGTCCTGGATTAGGGGGTATCCGGACAGCCGGACTATATCCTTTGGCCGGACTGTTGGACTATGAAGATACAAGATTGAAGACTTCGTCCCGTGTCCGGATGGGACTCTCCTTGGCGCGGAAGGCAAGCTTGGCAGTATGGATATGTAGATCTCCTTCCTTGTAACCGACTCTGTGTAACCCTAGCCCCCTCCGGTGTCTATATAAACCGGGGGGTTTAGTCCGTAGGACGAACAACAATCATACCATAGGCTAGCTTCTAGGGTTTAGCCTCTTCGATCTCGTGGTAGATCAACTCTTGTAATACTCATATCATCAAGATCAATCAAGCAGGAGTAGGGTTTTACCTCCATCGAGAGGGCCCGAACCTGGGTAAAAACATCGTGTCCCCCGTCTCCTGTTACCATCTGCCTAGATGCACAGTTTGGGACCCCCTACCCGAGATCCGCCAGTTTTGACATTGACATTGGTGCTTTCATTGAGAGTTCCTCTGTGTCGTCATCGTTAGGCTGGATGGCTCCTTCAATCATCGATAGCGATGCAGTCTGGGGTGAGACTTTTCTCCTCGGACAGATCTTTGTATCCGGCGGCTCCGCACCATGGGCCAACTCGCTTGGCCATTTGGAGCAGATCGAGAGTTACGCCCCTGACCACCAGGTCAGGTTTGGAAGCTTAAACTACACGGCCGACATCCGCGGAGACTTGATCTTTGATGGATTCGAGCCCCTACCGAGTGCGCCGCATGGTCACGATGAGCATGATTTAGCTCTACCATCGGACAGTGTTCAGGAGACCACACCGGCAACCGCTCTGACCCTCAATTCGGAGCCAATTGCGCCATCCATGGATGGGTGGATAGACCCCGCCATGGAGGCCGCATTCTCAGTGGCGATCAAGCCGAGTATCGACCTTACCCTTCACGGGAGCCGTAACGCCGAACTGTCGGATTCTTCCCCGGCCACGGACTCCGAACCGCCTGCGCCCATGCCTATCGAATCCAACGGGACGCCGATCATGGAGTTGACCTCCGCGGATATCCTTCAGCACTCGCCATTTGGCGACATACTGAACTCATTAAGGTCTCTCTCCTTGTCAGGAGAGTCCTGGCCGAACTATGGCCGGCCAGAACGGGATGCGGACGACGAAGAAATTCGCCGCCCACCCACCACCCACTTAGTAGCCACTATCGACGATTTGACCGACATGCTCGCCTTTGACTCCGAAGACATCGACGGTATGGACGAAGATGCAGGAGACGAACAGGAGCCACTGCCCACAGGGCACTGGACGCCCACTTCATCATATGATGTATACATGGTGGACACACCCAAAGAAAACGACGACGAGGAACGGAAGGACGCAGCGAAGGATCGTTCCCTCGAGAAGCAGTCAAAGCAGCGGCGTAAGCGCCGCTCCAAATCCCGCCTCAGTAGAAACAGCAATCATATAGACCCAGCGATAGAGCAGGGTGAGCCAGCGGACGAAAAACACGGCACTGAACCACTGTCCGACCACGGCAACACGGAGAATCACATCGAACAACCCGACTCCGACGAAGATAACAGTCCGGATGACATCACACCGGACAGGCACCCGGAGCAACAGAATACCCATCAAAGGCTTGTTGCCACTTCGAGGAGTCTGAATAAGCAGAAGCAAAGGCTCAGGGCTGCACAAGACACACTCAGAATTAGATGGAGTGAAGTACTTAACACTGCAGTAAAGTACGGTGGTAGTCGCCACACAAAGAGCTACCCGAAGCGAAAGCTGCTACCTGAATTCGATGAGGAGGCCTTAGATCCCCCGCAATCAAAAAACAAAACAGCCATCCGGTCGGATAGATGACCTCGTGGCCAACATAGAGCAGCAAACGATGTTGCACACAAGCCAGTACGCGATCCACGTGAGGGCTCGCATCAAAAGGACGGCGCAACCAGATCCATCTACGGGCCAAGCAAGCACGCTCTAGCACGCAATGCAACACAACAAAAATCCGAACACCACGGTACACCCAAATACAGGGGTGCCGCACACCCCCTATGTTTCACCGATGAGGTGCTGGACCATGAATTTCCAGAGGGATTCAAACCCGTAAACATAGAGGCGTACGACGGAACGACAGACCCTGGGGTCTGGATTGAGGACTACATCATCCATATCCACATGGCTCGAGGAGACGATCTCCATGCCATCAAGTACTTACCCCTCAAGTTCAAAGGGCCAGCTCGGCACTGGCTTAAAAGCCTCCCCGAAAACTCCATTGGAAGTTGGGAAGAGCTCGAAGACGCTTTTCGGGAAAATTTTCAAGGGACCTATGTCCGACCACCGGATGCAGATGATTTAAGTCATATAACTCAACAGCCCGGAGAGTCAGCCTGAAAGCTTTGGAACAGGTTCCTCACTAAAAAGAACCAAATAGTCGACTGTCCAGACGCCGAAGCCTTAGCAGCTTTCAAGCACAGCGTTCGAGACGAATGGCTTGCCATACACCTCGGCCAAGAAAAGCCAAGAACAATGGCAGCATTAACAAGCCTCATGACCCGCTTTTGCACGGGCGAGGACAGCTGGTTAGCCCGATGCAGCAACAGCGAACCAAGTACATCCGAAGTCAGGGACGGAAACGGGAAGACACGACGTAGCAAAAACAAGCGCCGGAATAAAGAAGACAGCCCGAAGAGCATGGCGGTAAATGCCGAATTCAGAAGCTCTCGGCCAGGTCAGCAAAAGCTGCCCTCCAAAGGCAACAAAGACGAACTGTCCAGCCTGAACAAGATTCTGGACAAACTATGTCAGATCCACAGCACCCCCGATAAACCTGCAAATCATACCCATAGAGAATGTTGGGTCTTCAAGAAGTCCAGCAAACTCAATGCCGAACACAAGGGGTAGGATACACCACGCGAAGACGAGGACGAGCCTCGCAAGCAAAGCACTGGGGAAAAGAAGAAATTCCCACCAGAAGTCAAAACAGTAAACGTGTTACACGTGATGAAGGGGAGAAACAAAGCGGCACTCCTAGAAACCCATGCCCCAGGGCCTATCATCGCGGAGTTCTGCCACTGGTCGTCCAAACCGATCACCTTTGACCATCGGGATTACTCGGCAAGTATCCGGCATGCAGGATGGGCTGCCTTGGTGTTAGACCCGATAATTGACGTGTCACACCCTAGCTGGTTCATGCATTAGAGTGTTGCATCATGTCTACTTTTACAGAAACTTGAAATGGGGATGACAGAACCCCCAGCAACCCCCCTGGAAACAACTAGGGTTTACTAAAATTATTTTCAATGAACCCAAAATGCCCTTCACAAAATGTTCATCATTTCTGGATTGGGTTAAAACCCCTGGCAAAAATAGTGCACTCTTTTCTAGGACATTCTGGATTCTTTGAATTAAATCATAAGTATTTGAATTTGGGCATTTAAATGCTATAAAATATTTTAAATGCCCAAATAATTCTGGAGTTAAGTGAGGGCTGTTAGGAATAATCCCAACAGAGCCCACAATTATTTTCAGGATTTTAGTAAGTGCCTAAGTATTTTTAATAAGGCCCTAAAGTTACAGAAAAATAGAAAAAGAAAACAAACAGGAAAAGAGAGAAAGAGAAAGCTTACCTGGCGCCCACCCCAGCAGGCCCACCTGCCGGCCCAGCCCAGCCAACGCTCCAGCGAGCTGCTTGGCTTGGCCAGGCAGGCAAGCAGTTGCTCGATGGCGAGCATAGCATGCGCGCCACGCAGCTGCCCGCCGCCTCGCCACTCCCCTCGTCGAGCTGTTGACGTGGGACGACCCCCCTCTCTCTCCCCAACCTCGCACACATTCGCTCTTCCCTCTGGTTCCTCTCTGTCGCCCTCCCCGACGTCGCCCGAGACGTCACCATCGCTGCCGCTCACCGCAGCCATGTCCAACACCGTCCCCACGCCCTCTCACTATGTCTAGACGGTTCGCCGTCGTCGACTACGTCGACTAGCCAAGCCGCACGACGCCGGAGCCCCTACATCGTCCCCGCCACTGTCGTCATCAACCTCGGGCCGCCGAAATCCCCGTCGCCGTTCCGACCGCACCGAGCCTTCCCCGAGCACGCGGACCTTCTCTGCGGCTTCCCAGTGAGCTATTGCTCCTCCCCCTTCTCTCCGCTTCATCGCTAGAGCTCTGTAGCCGCCGTGCCTTTTCCGTCCGAACGCACCGCCGCCTGACCACGTCGCCGGCGATGCTCCGGTGACCTTTTGGTCACGGGCTTGTGCCCGTCACACTCACTGCATCGCGTAGATGTTGTAGGTGCAAGCGCCACGCCGCCTAGGCCACTGCAGCCACGCGCACGAGCTGACCCGAGCTTCGTCCTCCGCCAAGCTCGTTGCCGGCGATGCTCCGGCCAAGCCATCACCATGGCTGGATGCGGGCGAGCACCAGCTGCCCGTAGCTGCTCTCTGCGCAGCAAATGATGCCCTGTGGGCAAATCCCGCAGCGCGCCGCCACGTCTGGCCTCGCCGGCGGCCAAACGCCGGTAGGCTTTGACCCGCTAACCGGCGAGTTGACCATGCCTGACCCATGTGGGCCCAGGTTGACTCCCCCCTGAGCCTATGACAGGTGGGGCCGGCCAGTTAATTAGTTTAGGATTAGTGCTAACTAATTATAATTAGTTTAGGTCATTGACATGTGGGCCCAGGCCCAACTAACAGTTAGTTAGTATTAACTTAATCCTGTTAGTTAGCTGAGACACTGACAGACAAGGCCCACCAGTCAGGTTTGACTGGCCCTGGCGCATTTGACTCGCTGACGTCATAGTGATGCAGTGCTGACGCAATTATTCATTTTCTGGATTTAATTTTATATAGGAAATTCCAGAAAATAGCCAAAACTTCTAAAAATCATAGAAATTAATCTGTAACTCCAAATGAAAAGATTTATATATGAATTTTGATCAGAAAAATTCAATCTATCCATTGGTAATGGTTTCATGCATGAAAAAACAAGATAACCTTGCTGTTTAAGCAAATAAGATAATGCACTAATATGGCTATGTTAAATGAACTAACATTTGAATCCTTGATTCAAATTGGGTTCATTCCTTTCTGTTTTAGCTTGCATTAGGCCAAGACACATTCATCTTGCCATGCCATAGCATACATCATATTGTTGCATATTGTCATGTGTTGATTATGTTTGGTGTGTCTTTCGTGGTAGGTTCTGCCTCCGAGGATAACCCCGAATATCCGTCTGAAGGGCAGTACCCTACTACCACTACATCAGGCAAGCAGCCCCATTGATCATATCGATACAATCCCATGTTCTCGCCTCTGCTCTCATTTACTGCATTAAGACAACAACGTTTCAAACTGCTGTGTGCTACGGTAGTTGAACCCTTATCCTCTGCATGACCTATCATTGCCATAGTAACTAGATGAAACCCACTAGCATGTGTAGGAGTTGATTGAGCCTTGTATGTGCTTCCTACCTTGCTATGCCTGCTATGCTTAGAGTTGTGTCAGGTCTGGTTCATCTGGGTGATGGGCTATAGTGAAATGATTATGTCGGTAATGTGAGGGATGTGTTGAACATGATTTGGTAAAGGTATCGATGAGAGGCCATGTAGGAGTACATGGTGGGTTGTTTCATTGAGGCCGTCCCTAAGAACTGAGATCTGAATGTGTGATTTTAAGAATCAGCTACTACCATGCATTGGGATCCTTAATTGACCCTCTCGGCTTCTTAATCACCCTTGTACTCTGTCCAGGAGTTGCAATTAGTTTCTGGTGTTTGTAGGTTATGTGTTGGCGGCCGTGCGTAGCGCTGACCCTAGGGGTGGGCTATGTTGCGGTAGATACACCGTGGCACGGTGTACCGAGTCAGCCGTTTGGTGTCTCGGGAACCCTGTTCACATCGTTCCGGGCAGTATGTGGAAACCTCGGCCAGACTCCCTGTGGATGGAACCTGGATAGGCGATAAACCTGGAC